>NC_022009.1:47665378-47677685 GCF_000317375.1 Microtus ochrogaster
AATCAGTGTTTCGGTTTCTCAGGAAATTCAGGATCAACCTACCCCTGGACCCAGCAATACCACTCCTGGGAATATACCCAAGAGATGCCCTATCTTATTAACTCTTATAACTTATATCAGCCCATTATTCTTATCTGTGTTAGCCACATGGCTCAGTACCTTTTTCAGCGAAGCAGTCACATCTTGCTGCTTCTGTGGCTGGGCAAAGACTGCAGAGAAATGGGTTTCCTCCTTCCCAGAATTCTCCTGCTCTCATTGACCCACCTCTACTTCCTGTCTGATTGTTCCGCCTATACTTCCTGCCTGGCTACTGGCCAATCAATGTTTATTTAAAATATAATTGACATTTGTCTCACACCAGGGTGTGGAGGACAGGGGGCAGTGAACTGTCTTTTTAACTGTTTGAGACAAGGTCACTCAGTGAGGTTGAAGCTCATTCATTTGGCTGGACTGTCTGACCAATGGACTTCAGGGGCCTACCTGTCTCTGTGCCTCAACCAATGCTGAGGTTATAGGCGGTACTTCTGGGTTTTTACATGGGTTTGGGGATCCATGAGAACTCAGATCCTCATACTTTACCAGCGGAGCCATGCCTGAGCCCAGGTGTAGGCTTCTGATCATTTGGGAGAAGGGTAGGTTTAGTCTTCCAAGACCTGTCTGTCCTTGTCAAAGCCAGACAGCTGATGTTTGTGCCTGATGCTAGGTGATGCCAGCCTACTTACCAGCTCTCTCCTGCCATTCTTTCCCTGTAGTTTAGGATAAAAGTGTCAAGAGGAAAATTTTATGTTTATTAAAGTTGTTTTTCCTATCTTGTAACATTTGCTGTCTTACTGCTCTAAGAGGTGAATGATATTTCTAGAGCTTGTTAGATAATCATGTATTTTATAGTAACATAATATTGAGCCAAGTGTGGGCTCTTTTTAAAGTCAAGCCTAGGCTGGTCTCAAAAACTTCTGTAGCTGAGGATGATCTTGAACTACTTCTGTTCTTTCTGCTTCCACCTTATAAAAACAAACAAACAAACAAACATTTATGCCTTTTGTTTGTTTTCTGAGACAGAGTTTCTCAATGTATCCCTGGCTATCCTGGAACTCACTCTGTAGATCAGGCTGGCTTTGAACTCAGGGATCCACCTGCCTCTGCCTTCTGAGTGCTGGGATTAAAGGCATGCACCGCCACTGCCTGGCTTACCTGTTGTTTTTAATTATGCATATTTATGTGTCTATCTGTGGGTGCCTATGAAGATCGGGGCTGTAGGTCCTCCTGGAGCTGGAGTTGTAGGCAGCGGTGAGTGCCGTCCTCTGGAAGAACAGTGCTACTCCTAACCACTAACCTTTCCCCTAGCCCCTTCTTCTGGCTATGCCTCCTGGGATCACAGTATGCCCCCCCAGTTTTATGCTGTACTGGGGGTACACCCAGGCAAGCAAGCCCTCTACCAACTGAGTTACAAACTTCATTTTCTAGTTAGTTTTCTGAAATGAAAAATGATTGCAGGCCCTAGATTTAGAATTTATATTTTTGAAAATAGAGTCTATCTTTTAGAATGTATCCCTGGAGGGGAATGGTTACTGTTAGGTATGCACCACTTCTAGGACAACCCAAGAAGTCGCCAAAAATTCCCTTTTGAAGTGAGATCAAACTTAATGTTTCTGGTTATGTCAGTTTTCCATTTCTGTGACAAATAGCTGAGATGATCAGCTTGCAAGAGGAACAGTTATTTTGGCTCATGGCTTTGGACGTTTTAGTCCATGGTTGGTTGGTCTTGTTAGCTGGCGCCTGGACCCTACCTCTCAAAGCTTCTACCACCTGCCAGTAGCCCCACAGGTAGGGCCTCGGGAGGATGAAGAACCAGACTGTAGCGCTGGAAGTATTAGAGCAGGTCAGGTGGAAATTCACATGTGTAAGTGTTTCTTACAGACTTAATTTCTATCTTCTTTTTTCCAACTCATTACTCAGGGTGAATGTGGACTTCCAGAAGCAGACTGTAGATCCCATGCAAGTCTCATTCAACACTGTGGACAGACCTCGGACAGTTGCTGATCTCCTCCTGACAGTTGATGTCACTGAGGTGAGAGTGCCACTGGGTCCCTAGAGCGCTTCCCACCCCCACATCTGTAGAAACTGGTCACGAAGCAGGTTCATGTGTGTGCACCTGTGCGCAGACTGGTGCATGCGGCCGAATATGAATGACTGTGCTTGTGAAATTAGAATGTGGACAAAATGGAAGGCAAGAAGTTATTCTTGAATAAAAGTTAATTTTTAGAATGTCGAGGTTTAAATAATGCTAAAATAGCCCACTGTGGTGGTACACACCTTTAATCCCAGTACTTAGGTGGCAGAGGCAGGTTGCTGTGAAGGCTAGCTTGGTCTTTAGAGAGAGTTCTAAGCAAGCCAGAGCTACACACTGAGACCCTACCTCAACAACAACAACAAACAAAAACCCTAAACATTTGACAAGATAAAACTTAAAAAATTAGTTGACATGATACATGCTGCATAATTGTTTGCATCAACAAAATTAGTATTGAAAGTATTATTTGGGTATGTTTTTTATTTCTTTAAAATAAAATGCCTTGCATTGAGCTGGGGGATGAATCTTAGAAGTGAAACTCCTGTCTAGCATATTTGAGGTCCTGGGTTTAAACTCAAGCACAAAAAAATAAGCAAGTATGAACTCTTTCCAGTAAATCTACAGCTGTACTTCTTTGGGAAATCTCATGTAGAAATCTGGAATCCAAACAGGTGGGAACTGGTGACTGTGGCCCTTGTGGCCTGAGGCAGCCATGGGGAAGCTGTCCCAGGGGTGGGGGTCTTAATGCAGTGTTGAGTTTCTCTCCAGACTCACATGCTGTTCTTATTCATGGACTCAGCAGCTCAGAGGGCATCAGAGTCTCTGTGGTATTGACTTATCTGGGCTAAATCCAGACCTCTCAAAGCCTTCAGGATTTGGACCTGCTGAGTCCACCTCCGAGGACAGGGCATGGTACATGCACTTGTTGCTCTTGATTGCAAGAAGCCCCTCCTTCCTTCATCAAGACTGTGGAAACCTGTGGAGCACAGGTGGATGCAGGGAGGAGCCTGCTCAAAGGGCTGTGCGGACCCACTTGGAGCCTAGTTCTGTGCATCCTCTTCCCTTCCAGGTGGTAGAAGTCGGGCACTTCTGGGGGTACAGGATTGATGAAAGGAATGCAGAGCTTCTGAAAAAACTGACTGCTGAGATAAACCAGCTAGAACTAGTCCCTCTGCCTGTCCACCCACATCCAGACTTGGTCTGCCTGGCACCTTTTACTGACCACAACAAGAAGAACTACTTTAGAGCTCAAATCCTTTATGTTTCTGGACATTCTGCTGAGGTATGTTTTTCTGTTAACAGATCACTGAGCAAGTAAGGAAATAAGCCTAGAAATTTATAGAAAATCTTGGGACTGGAGAGATGGCTTAGTGGTTAAGAGCACTAGCTGCTCTTCCAGAGGACCCAGGTTCAATTTCCAGCACTCTTATGGAGGCTAACAACCACTTATAGCTCCAGACCTGGGGATCTAGTACCCTCTTCTGGCCTTCATGAGCACTGCATACATGTAGTGCACACACATATTAAAAGTATAAAATCTTTCGTTGTTAAAGGTAGGAATGAAATGACATAAATTAACAGTTGGATGCAGTGGTTCACACCTTTAAATCCGACACTTGGGAGGTAGAGGCAGGCCTCTGTGAATTCAAGGCCAATCTGATCTACATAGTGTGTTCCGAAATAGCCAAGGCTATATACATAGAGATACTGTCTCTTAAAAAAGCAAATAAAGAATGGGGCTGAAAAACACCATCTGTGCAGCTGCAGGAGCAGCGAAGGCCACTGCATTCCCACTGTCCAAAGAGAGCCAGGTTGAGATCCTCTCTGTAGAGTCTGAGTATTCGTTTTCTTTGTCTTATAGGTGTTCTTTGTAGACTATGGGAATAGGTCTCATGTCGACCTAGATCTGCTGAGGGAGATCCCCTGCCAGTTTCTGGAGCTTCCATTTCAGGTAAGGTAGAGAAGACTCTGTGGAGTGAGTGGTGAATACCAGAAGAAAACTTGCCAGAGGTCACCTTGGCCGTCACAGCTGGCGTCCATAACAGAGAAGGACTGGTTACACTAGCCAAACTTGGCATCTCCTCTTAAATATTACAGTGCCAGAGTATTGCTGCCAGTATTAGCCCTGGAGGAAATCAGAATGTACAGAGCAAGAGAAACTTTATAATCGTCTTAGTCACTGTTCCACTGCTGTGAGACCATGACCAAGGCTGCTGTTATAAAAGAAATCATACAATTGGGGGCTTGTTGACAGTTTGAGAGGCACGGTCCATTGTCATCATGGTAGAGAGTGTGGTGGCAGGCAGACTGGAGTCGTAGCTGAGAGTTATATCCTGATTTGCAAACAGAGACAGACAGAACCTGGCACGGGGTTTTGAAACCATACTTCCTCCAACAAGGCCACACAAGATGAGAAATCTTTCTAGTCCTCTCAAAAAGTTCCACTCCCTGATGACTAAGCATTCAAATTATGAACCTTCGGGGGACCATTTGTACTCAAACCACTGCTGGTGTCTTCTGGTGCTGTTTGCTCAGGCTCTGTTGGCTCTGGGTGTAGTGTTTGGGGACTGGTCTCACATGCTCTTTTCCCAGCAAGAACGCACTCAAATTTATTTAAACTAATGCTAGGGATAAAAATGTAGCCAGGCAAGGTGGCGGTGGTGGTGCGCGACCTTAATCCCAGCACTTGGGAGGCAGAGGCAGGTGGATCTCTGTGGGTTCAAGGCCAGCCTGGTCTGGTCTATAGCATGAGTTCCAGGACAGTCAGACAGAGAAACCCTGTCTCAAAAAAAAAAAAAAAAGAAAGAAAAGTGAAGCCAGCTTGGTGTGCTGACACATACACAATCCTAGTACTAGAGCAGCAGGGGCACGCGGATATCTGTGAATTCATTATAGCCTGGTCTACATACTGTGTTCCAAGCTAGCCATAGTGAGACTCTCTCCACAATAAATTCAAAAAAAAAATGAAGCCGTCACGTTTACTTAGTGGGAACCCTCAGTCCTCGTAGTTTTCAGGACTGTTTTTGGGATGACTAACAGTCACATTTCTGTAGACTCTAGTGCTTGCATTCTGTTCACTTGTAAAACTTCTCTCTGTTCTATAGGCTTTGGAATTCAAAATCTGCAAAATGCGGCCGTCAGCAAAGTCTCTGATCTGTGGAGAGCACTGGAGTGGTGGGGCCAATGGGCGCTTCACTTCCCTGGTCAGCGGCTGTCCTCTCCTGGTGAAGGTGTTCTCCATTGTGCACAGTGTCCTGCATGTGGACGTGTACCGGTACTCGGGCACCCAGGATGCTGTCAACATCAGGGACGTTCTCATCAGGGAGGGCCACGCTGAGCTCGCAGAGGAGTCCTATGAGTCAAAAGTATGCATCTTTTTTGGCTTTTGGAGACAAGGTTTCTCTGTAGTTTGGGGAGCCTGTCCTGGAGCTTTCTCTGTAGACCGGGCTGGCCTTAAACTCACAGAGAGCACTGCATCCCGAGTGCTGGGATTAAAGGCGCATGCCACTACAGTGGGGTTCTTCTTTGTGAGAGCACAAGTGCATGCTGGGAGGCTGGGCAGATTGGGAGGGAGCTAGCACTGAGGAATAGAGTAGGTCATGATGGAGGTGTTGGTTGTTGAGTTTTGGGAGTCGTCTAAAGCAGGAGTTCTCAGCCTTCCTAACTTTATGAACCTTTAATGTCATTTGTCATATGGTGACCCCAGCCATAAAATTATTTTTATTGTTACTTCATAACTGTAATTTTGCTATTGTTATGGATCACAATGTAAATATTTGATAAGCGACCCCAAAGGGGTCAAGACCCACTGCTCTAAGTGTCTTCTTCATTTCCTAAGGACTGTGCTATGCTGGATGCATGCTATTCTGGGCAGCTTCCTAATCAATTATTTTCTTTTAGAAGTGGAAATTAATTTGAAACTATTCTATATTTGAGATTTATTTTTTAAATGGAATCTAAAAATTATTTCCATAATGCAAGTAGTCAGTGAGCATCTCATGTATATTAACCATTTCAAATTTTCTTTTGACTTCTTTTTAAGATTTTTATTTACAAATCTTCAAAAATTGCAATATAATTACATCATTTCTTTCCTTCTCCTTGCAGTTCCTCCCCTACTTCCCCCTCCCTCCCTTTCGAATTCATAGCCTCTATCTCTGCTATTGTTACACATGTAGTAAGTGTGTCCACATGTAAATACAACCCACTGAGTCCATGTAGTGTTGCTTGTGTGTGTGTATGTTTGCAGGGCTGGCTGCTTAGCATTAGATGGTCAGTTAGGGGCTCATCCCCATGAAGACTAATTTTCCCTCTGGAGTTATTGATTTCCTATCGCTCTTCCTCTGGAGGTGGGGCCCTGTGAGGTTCCCCTTTCCAAGGTAGCATGTCTATTGGTGTGGCTATCACTCAGGTCTTCAGGCTGCTCAAGCAGTTATATTGTTGAGGTTTTATGGTGGTAGCTTCCCTCTCGTTTCTAGAGTGGCTACCTTGAAGCATATTACAGGCCCTCTGGCTCTTACAGTCTTTCCACCCCAGCTCCCACAATGGTCCCCGAGCCTTAGGTGTGGGTCTTGTGTTGTAGACATAGCAATTGGGGCTGAGGAATTGTCCTTTGCGTTTATCCAGTCGTGGCTTTCTAAAATGATCTCTGCTGCAAAAGGTGCTTTGCTAATGAGGTGTGAGAGCTATAATTATCTGTAGGCATAAGTATTAGAATGAATTTAGGGGTTATACCAGTTTTATAAAGTGGCATATGGTGTTCCTTGTGACTTGGGTCTGGAAACCTGACTGGCTGGTGAGGAAATGAGAAAAGAACAGATGCATATGCACGGAAAAGTGGCGGTCAGGTGGCTGTGCCCACTGTGGCGGAGTGGCCCCAACTATCACAGCAACAACCGGGACCCCCAGCACATGTTTTTTTTCAACCTGGATGGAGGTGGGTAGTCCTTGAACTTCCCACAGGGCAGGGAACCCTGATTGCTCTTTGGGATGACGAGGGAGGGGCACTTGATCGGGGGAGGGGGAGGGAAATGGGAGGCGGTGGCGGGGAGGAGGCAGAAATCTTTAATAAATAAATAAAAATAAATAAATAAATAAAATAAAAAAGATTTCTCTGTAGCTTTGGAGCCTGTTCTGGAACTCAGTCTGTAGACCAGGTTGGCCTCGAGCTCACAGAAACCCACCTGCCTCTGCCTCCAGAGTGCTGGGATTAAAGGCGTGCACCACCACCTGGCCCTCAGCACTTTTGTTAAGTACAGCACCTTGGGGAGGAGTTAAGAGTCTCGGTAGGAGGTCTGTAGGTGAGAGGTCTCAGGCTGCAAATGTCCCAGGAAGAGGAAAGTGCACTTGTCAATCCTTTGTATGCACTAGGGACTTGGAGCAGAAGAAAATTTTGCCAGTTTTCACTGGTCTCAGGCCATGCCCATGTCAACAATATGCATTCACTCAGGACTTCATCTGCTCTTTTTTTTTTTTTTTTGGTTTTTTCGAGACAGGATTTCTCTGTGGCTTTGGAGCCTGTCTTGGAACTAGCTCTGTAGACCAGGCTGGTCTCGAACTCACAGAGATCCGCGTGCCTCTGCCTCCCAAGTGCTGGGATTAAAGGGGTGCGCCACCTCCGCCGTCATCTGCTCTTTACTCAAGACATCCTCCACTGCCCACAGTGGCAGGAGTCGGTTCTTGTGTTTGTTTGTTTGTTTGTTTGTTTGTTGGGTTTTGTTTTGTTTCGAGATAGGGTTTCTCTGTAGCTTTGGAGCCTGCAACTCTCTCTAGCCTTGAACTCAGAGAGATCCACCTGCCTCTGTCTCCCAAGTGTTGGGGTTAAAGGCGTGTGCCACCACCGCCAGGCAAGGAGTAGGTTCTTCTCTGATCTATGACCTCAGTAGCCACAGGAACTTACTTGGATAAGTTTCCAGTACCAGGCATAAGTTCCTTCCTGTTGAGTGGGCCTCAAGTCCAATTAACTACTGATTGCCGATTACCACTAAGACGTGGGTGCCACCATTGCTCCTTTAGGGATGTCCTGCCGTGCTGGTCATTGTGTCTCACAGGCATCACAGCCGGGCAGGACTAGTGATTGCTTTTCTACCTTGGCAGCTTGTATGGCACCTTCTTGGACTATGAAAGCTCCTCCTCCAGGAGGAGACGTTCAGGTCAGATCCAGTTCAATTCACCTGAGTCCCGCGTCTGAAGTACCTGGTGTCTTCAATAGTGACACTTACCTTCAACTTCTGGGAGGCAACCAAAGGCAACAGCAATAGCTTATATTGTTTTGGGAGTCTCTTGGACTCCTTTGATCAAAAACTCTGAGATTTCTTATACCTGGTACTGAGGTTTTCGTTAGTCAGTAGCTCTTGAAGGGGGCATTCCCACTCCAGCATAGGGAAGTAAATTGTCTGTAAATAAAGCACACAATAAAAGTAAAAGAATCTGTAAACTGGGCATGTGAAACGGGCCTCAAATCCCAGCTCTCAAGAGATAGAGACAGAAGGATCAGAAGTTCAAGGCCATCCTCAACTATATAGTCAAGTTTGAGGCTACCTTGGGCTATAGGAGATCATGTCTTTAAAAAACTTATTCTATGCGTATGGATGTTTCACCTGCATGTGTGTCTGTATCTCATACATGCCTGGTGTCCACAGAGCCCCTCGGACTGGAGTAACAGATGGTTGTGAGCTGCTTTGAGGGTGCTGGGACTTGAACTCAGGTCCTCTGGAATAACAGCTGGTATCTTAACTACTGAGCCATCTCTCCAGCCCATAAATAAATCACTCTTATTAGGTAGCTGCTTTTAATGTGTGTTCTTTTCTGAAAAGTGGTTGATCCTCTAAAATTCTATCATGTTAGAAATGTAGTTAAAGTCTTTATTTTTGTTTGAATTTAAAAATGAGCTTGATAAAAATTATTTCCCTGTATATTCATGGCATTCAAATTAGAATAAGATTATATCTATATGAAATTCATTCTTTTCCTTCAATTTTGCCTTTAATAAAATAAACATTTCTTGTTCCATTCAGCAAAGCTATGAAGTCCTCAAGGGTTTCTTTGCTAAGTCAGTGGAAACCATGCCAGATGCTTCTATGTCCTCTCCTATGAAGGATGACGAGAAGCATCTCATCCAGATTCTGTTGGAGAGCTTTGCTTCCAATCGGCTGGGTGCTCCAAACTGCAAGGTGATTCTTAGGACCTATTTAAAATGTGCTCTTAAAACTTATTCATTCTGCATTATTTGCCAAGGGTTGGGCTATACCTATGATGGGTTTTCTTTCTTCCTGTTGTATTTTATTTCATTTTTTGTTTTGTTTTTGAGACGAAGTTTCTCTGTTTAGCTTTGGAGCCTGTACTGGAACTTATTCTGTACACCAGCCTGGCCTTGAACTCACAGGGATCTGCCTGCCTCCTGAATGCTGGGATTAAATGTGTGCACCACCACTGCCAGGCTATTTTAATTTTTAATTACATTTTTTGGGGTCTCTTTATATGTATTTGTAGGGTCATACATGTGGCATGGTATGCCTGTGGAAGTCAGAGGACAACCGTGGAATTGGTTCTTTTGTTCCACCATGTGGGGTGTGGGGATTGAACTCAGGTCCTTAGGCTTGGCAGCAAATGTCTTTACCCACTGGACAACTCCCAGCCTTGCTTTTTACTCTTTGAGACAGGGTTTCACTATGTATCCCAGGCTGCTTTGCAGTGGTGATCATCTGGCCTCAGTGTCTGAGTGCTGCATCTATCATAAGCTTGTGCCTCGACACCTCATCCTCCTTATTTCGTTTTTACCTTTGTTATCGTTGTTGTTGTTTGTGTGTGAGAGTCAGTTCTGTCTTCCATGTGGGTGCTGGGACTCGAACTCAGGTCCTTTAGCTTGGCAGCAGGTACCCTCACCTACTGAGCAGTGTGAGTCTGCTGCTCTTTCCAGGACCTGTATTCCTAAGAAAGATCTCTCCAACCCCTCCTCCTCTTCTTCCTTTTGTCATCTTCTTCCTGCTCCTCTTCTTATTTCCCTTTTTTTCCTCTTTTCTTCCTTTCCTTTCTTCCCCTTCTCCTCCTCCTCCCTTTTTCTTTTTGGTCTTTTGCAGTGCTAGAAAAGCATTCTACCTCTGAGCCTGTCTTCCCAATGCAAATTACTTTTTCCTTTCTTTCTTCTTTCTTCTGAGGGAGTTGTATCAGCTAGCTCAAGTGGGCCTGAACTCATAATCCTCCTGCCTCAGTTTTCTTAGTGCTTAAAAGGATTGGTTTGTTCCACCAGATCCTAATCTTGTTAAGTATGAACCAACTTGGGAACTGCCACCATTTATATTTAGTGGCTTATTGTTTGATGGTAACATATATTTTGTATGTGCAGGCTGTTCTCCATGGGCCCTTTAACCCTTATGAGCTGAAATGCCATAGTCTGACCAGAATATCCAAATTCAGGTATGACTTAAATTAATTTTCCTATGAAATATTTTTATTTCCTTATCTGTAGACCTCATCAGGAATGAATTTGACTTTGTATATAAGCTGCAAGAGTGTTTTAGCACATCCCTGATGTCCCTCCTCTGTCAGATATGAGACATTCTTTCCCTTGACAATGGAAACAGCTCGACAGTGGAGTTCTGAGTTTCTTCTATTCTGGTCATAGCTATCACTCAGCAGGTGCCGGGACTGTTGAGTGACCTGTTTTCTGGAAGCATTTTTATCTGGGAAACAGTGGTGAATAAAATTCAGTTGTCATCTTCAGTAATCCTGTGGATTGAATGGTGACAGAAAACTGGTGACAGTGTAGGGGGCCACAGGGGCCTGGCTATACTTTGAAGGCCACACTTGAGGTTTTCCAGAACTTCCTGAATCCTTTACTGCAAGGTGTTGCTATGATATAGTGTAGGGGAGAGGGTGAGGGTTGAGGGGTGGTCCTAGTGACAGTGTGTAGACCTAAATTTGAGAGTTTGTATCTGTGAGAACTTTGGGTAAGTTAAGTACAACCAGAGAATTGGGTGGAGGGAGAAGGGAGTGCAGACTTGCTGACAGATAGCAAGTTTAAATCTCTTTTCAGATGTATCGGAACAGAGTTGAAAAGCTTAAACGTACATTTTCTAAGGACCGCTCTGGGCAACACTAGCTCCTCTGAGCGTTTCTGAGGACTGGCAGTAGGTTCAGGTGCGCAGGCCCTGTCTCCAGGAGGCCTCGTGCACAGTGAAGGCTGGGACGTACTCTAAATTCTTGGCAAGAGCAGGCCTGTGAGCCTGGTCCCCAGTGTAACCTGAAGCAGAGAAGAGGTGTGGACACCGGCAGCTTCACGAGCACTTTCAGAAATGGGACAAAGTTAAAGGCAGTGCTGACAGATAAGAAGCTTGATATCTCTTCTCAGAGGAAGTGGGGTGGTGAGGCAGATGGTGGGCCACACCATGCCCACTCTGCCGGAAGGCAGGCAGTAACTTCTGTGGCTACTGATGGAGCAAGGGAACAAAAAGAGGTTTGAGAACTCGGGTATGGGTGGTACCTAGAGGAAGGGGAGAACTGGCACAAGGGAGGGGCCCAGGACCTGTGCATGTGGCATTTGCCTGTGCAATCATCTTTTGAGGTTCACTTATAGGCTGGCATGTCCCACCACCTGGCCAGTGGGGCAACAGCTTGTGCCCTGCTGCTTCTTCCTAGATGTGTGTGGATCGAGAAGGAGAGCATCAACTCTGTCGTCATCAGCGACAGCCCTGCTGACCTGCACCAGAGGATGCTGGTTGCGGCCTCACTCTCCGTTAATGAGACTGGTAACAGATGACTTCCGCTGTCTGTGTGCTCTCTCCTGTCCTTGGCTTCATTACTTGGGGCAGTTTAACCTGTAATTAGTGGGTGAATTATGCTTATGTATTACACTGTTCAGATATTTTCTAAGAAAAATGTTTTCTTTTACTTGCGTGTGTCTATAAGTGTGTGTATTATACATATACACAGGAGCCCATAGAAGTCAGAAGAGGCTTCGGATCCCCTGGAACAGCAGTTATAGATGGTTGTGAGCCATCTTGTAGGTGCTGGGAATTGAACCTGGGTCCTCTGAACCACTGAGCCATATCTCTAACTTCCATTAAACTATCTTCTGAGAGCAATAGCTAATGCAAATTTAATAAATGAAACATTTCTACTTTTTATTTTATAGAAGGATATGGGAATTAAATGATTCTTGTTCCTCCATGTTTTTCTACAGAGTTCTTGGCTGTTGAAAATCCTGATAAGATAGCCTCACAAGAGAATAAAGAAAGC
>NC_022009.1:47677790-47685258 GCF_000317375.1 Microtus ochrogaster
TAGACCAGGCTGGTCTCGAACTCACAGAGATCCGCCTGCCTCTGCCTCCCGAGTGCTGGGATTAAAGGCGTGCGCCACCACCGCCCGGCTATGAGTTACTCTTTTCAGGGATAAATACCTAAGCATGGCCACGAGTTTATCTGTAGGAGCCAAAAGCAGGGCATATGTTCCTTGAAGGGGACCCAGGTGGCCAGACTCAACAGAAGAGGAGCCAGCTGGATTAGGAGGGGTCAGCAGGGCTCTCCCCGTCACACCCTAAGCAGTGTGTGATGCAGGTCTGACGCTGGCTGTCTGCTGTATGGCAGGGTCTACCATGCTCCTGAGAGAAACGTCCCTGATGCCTCACATCCCAGGCCTCCCAGCACTCCTCAGCATGCTGTTTGCACCAGTGATGGAGTTAAGGTAGGTGTGGACCTCAGCTGGGTCTGTGTGCAGCTTTCACAGCCAGAGTCTAGGTGGGGCAAAGAAAATGACAGAATCTGCGGAGGAATTGGTTTGCAGCCCATCTTGTATTGGTTCAGTTTTCTCTGCTTCCGCGTGATTCTGTCTTGCTATTGTTCATGACCCTTGACTTCGGAGAGTTTGACTTCTTAAGTTTTAGTTTTGTGGTGATACCAAAGTAACACTTGTTTAGGCTCTCTGGTTAGTGATGCCAGCAAGCTCCAGGCTGCTGTTGTAGCATGATGGCCAACATGTCTGTATGCTGTGATATTCAGAAGGCTGAGTGTAAACAATGCATTTTCTACTTGGGGTATTTTTGGCTTGCATGTTGTTGTGGCTTGAGTCTCGGATGGCACTGTCCTGGGAGACTGTGGAGCCTTTGGGACTTGAGGCCTAGATCACTGGAGCCAGGCTTGGGAAGACATAGCAGCTTCTAGTTCTTGCCTGCTTCCTCTGCTTCTAGTTCCTGCCTGCTACAGTGTGAACCAGCAGCTGTCACTCTACCCTGTTCCTACCACAGTTGACTGAACCCCCAGACCGAACAAGAGTAAACGCCAGCACTCAGGCTGCTCCTGTCGGGTGTTATCACTGTGATGGTCCTCTGGAAGGAGAAGGACATTTTGTGTTTTGACTTCTGTAAAGAGCAACTCAGACGCTTGTCAGGGTGCAGGCAGCATTCCAGGGAACTTAAATCAGACAAAAGAACTATGACATGGAGTTAGAAATTGAATAGTAGATAAAAGTGGCATCCTGTTGTCTACGAGTGCCAGTGAGGAATCCTGTGAGCCTCTCTTCCCGTGGGAACGAGGGAGTAAAGAAGTGAACCACTAATTGGATCATAGCTCTTGTGCAGATATCCAACACGGATTCCCCACAGACTTCAGTCCAGAGCCCTGAGATGAGAAAGTCACTCTGCTGCTTCATATATTCTCTGTGGGAGGGAGAAACAGAGTTAACTTTGGTCGCTGTCTTAGTCGGGGTTGTGATTGCTGTGAGGAAACACCATGACCAAAGTAACTTGGGAAGGAAACGGTTTATTCTGCTTATGCTTCACAGTTCACAGGAAGTCAGGGCAGGACCCTGGAGGCAGGAGCTAATGCAAGGCCATGCAGGGTGCTGCTTACCTGCTTGCTTCCTATGGCTTGCTCAGCCTGCTTCTTATGGAACCCATGACCACCCACCTAGGGATGGCCCCACCCACAATGGGCTGAGCTCTTCCCTGTTGATCTCTAATTGAGAAAATGCCCTACAGCTGGATCTTAGGGAGGCGGTTTTCTCAGCTGAGGTCCCTCCTTTTGGATGACACTAACACTACCCAGGACAATCACTATGGCAATATGCCTGAGAAAAGCAACTTAGGATAAAAGGTTTGTGTCCATTCACAGTGTCGTAGGCTTCAACACACACGCATGTGACTGTGGTCTGGGGCCTATAGAAAGGCAGAAAATTAGGATGGGACATGTGGAGGAACAAAGCCACCCAAGGCAGTAAGTAGGGAGAGAGAGAGGAGGGGCCAGGGTCTCGGTTCTCTCCAAGATTTCTCCTAGACCCCGCCTCCTCCCAAAGGACCACAGGCAGCAGACTAAAACTTTACAATGCTCTTTGGGGAGGACCTGAGACTCAAATCACACTGCACTGCTTGCTTGCATTCCTTTACCTATTAAGACATAAATGAAGCAGAACCCAGGTGTGGTGACACATGCCTGTAAAGCATAGGGTTGAGAGTGGGTGGGGAATGATGGGCAGTAAGTTAAAGGCTGGGTCTGGGCTGCTGGGCCAGACCGTCTCAAAAACAGAAAAGAAGAAATGAGCTGAAATGTATGTGTTCTACATGAGAACAACAGGTGAGGGGCCATGATGATCTAATAAAACGTGTTTCTTATCTCTGTTCTAAAAAGGTTTTAAATTGAAATAATAATAAATTACATTAATAATATAGAAGATTTTAGAGAAACATTTTAAATTTTTATTGCATTTAAGAAAATATTTTAGATTTATTTATTTTATATTATGTGTATAAGTGTTTTGCATGCATGTTCATGTATGTACACATGTATGTACACCGTGTGCGTTCCTGGTGCCAGGCAAGGTCAGAATAAGGGGGATTTAAGATTCCCCAGGAACCAGAGTTACTGATTGTTTGAAGTCACCATGTGAGCGATAGGAACAGAACCCAGGTCTTTCGCAAGAGCAGTTGATGGTCTTAACTGCTACGCCATCTCTCCAACCCATCTTCTATTTATATATATATTTACATATTTTTGCATGTGTTTGCCACAGTATGCATGTGGAGGTCAGTGGAGAATTTGTAGGAGTTTGTTTTTGCCCCTGGAATTGAATCGAGTTGTTGGGTTTGGCAGCAGGTGCCTTATTCCGAGTCTCCTGCTGGACCTAAGAAACACTTCTGATGGCTTTACAATGGGATTAACTCAAAACCCAGGCTCTAAGTCTGAACTCTTGTTTTTAGCTTCTACGGTTACTTATATGCAGGATCTCCTTTTGCTTTTATTGGCTGATGACGGAGATGTCTTATTACCTCATTTGTTATAAAGCGAATTAAAAACCCAGCGTTAAGTACTGGAGAGATCGCTTAGAGAGTAAGAGCACTGACTGCTCTTCCAGAGGTTCCCAGCGCTCACATGGCAGCTCACAGCCATCTGTTACTCCAGCACCTTCTTCTGACTTCTGAGGGCACTAAACATGAATGTGGTATACATAATTCATGCAGACAAAACACCCATACACATAACATAAAATTTTGAAAATGTGTATAAGTAACCCAACCTTGTGTTAATGCGCATATTTAACCGATCATCCCTTAGTGATATTTAGTCTGTGTTTCTGTGTAAAAACTGAGGAGTCACATGATTTAATTACAGTGCTAGGAGACACCAGGTCACTTGAGCAGTCACATGTCCAACCTTGGAACAGTGGCCTACCTGAACTCCTCTAAATGCCTTTCAGAGTTGACCGTGATGGCAAATGCTATACTGGGGTCCTTTGTGGTTTGGGATGGAATTCAACTACGGAGGCCCCTATACTGCCAGAACACGACATTGAGCTGGCCTTTGACGTGTGCTTCAACGTGGAGGACATTGTTGAGGTACGTGTGGCATAGTCGTGGATAGCAATTCTCTGCTGCTTGCTTTTGTACCCATCTGACTTAGCATCTGCCACACTGCTTTTCAAGATGTGCTTTCTGCTTCCCACGTGGGCTGTACCAGTGCATGCGGCTTCTCAGTTGCATAGACTCTGTGGTCCCCATCCTGCTAGTACACACAGGGAGATAAAGAAACAAGCCCTGGCACCTGGCCTTGGTGCTGCAGGCTGGGTGCTGGTTTCCTGGAGAGTAGCTATCAGGCTCTGTGTCAGCTTTTAGAGTTTGCCCAGCAAGTGGGTAGATGCCAATAAAAAAATGTTTGTTTTCCTTTTTTTGTTTCATATTTCCTTATTCTAGTAATTCATGTCTTTTTGCATTTTACAAAATACCTAAAAACTGACCCTTCTCTAAAATTCATGAAGAAATGCCACTGCAGAGTGCCTTTCCTTCTCAGAAGTGCCCGGTGTAGCTGAGGGCAGGGAAGGAAGGAAGGAGCTGCTGACTCACGCCACTCAAAAGCTGAAAGATGTGAAAAATGTGTGTCCTCAGAGAGCCTATATGAGTGTCAGCAGCTTCATTCATAACTGCTGCTGTTAGTGATGTCTTTTGACAGGGGAATGTATAAGCAAGCTGTGGTAATACAACAGAGCAGTATTTGACAGTAAAAAGAAATGAGTGATTCATACAAGAGTATGAATAAAATCCTACAAGCATTTACTACAGCAATTGGGGGTGCATCTGTGTGGACCTGCTAGGAAGACATCTGTACAAGAAGCAGATGCGTAGTTGCTAGGAGATAGGGAAGTGAATAAATGCACTGGGAGCATTGAGGATCTTGAAGACAAAAGGGATGAAGGGAGAGGACACGGCTGTGCACTTGCCCACCTCTAGGTATCTCCAGATAGTGGGCTTTTATTGTATGACACACACCCCACATGGGGTATCAGGGCTCCCAGCATGGGATGTGTCTGTGGAAAGGAACAGCAGGCGTAGCTGTGGCAAATGTCACACGTACTTATATTGAAGGAGTAAAGAGAAAAGGAGCTTGGGGAAGAAAGAGAGGAAAAGGAGGCTCCATTTGAACACTACCCTGTAGTTGGCAGCTTTGGGGGTTAGGGAGGCACAAACCAGCGGGTCTGAAGCCGTTTTCCATATTATTGGGGTGACTATATAAGGGAATGGATTTGGGGACCGTGGTTGTTACTAAACGGGAATTAAAAGTGAGTAAGAAAGGCTAGTGTGACTTCTGGGCTACTGGATTAGAGCCAGAGACACCAGAGTGGATTCAAGGTTAGCTAGTGCTGTAGGGCAGTTGGGTAGAGAAACAGAGGTCAGTGTGTGATGTCCAGCTCTGGGAGGGCTACCTGTGAGGCAAAGAGCATAGCTGACACTCAGCATCTGGTTTCTAATGGGATTACCTGGTTGGATTTCTCCTTGAAGAAACTTCTTTCTCTAAGAAGGGAGCAGGAAATGTCGGTGCCCAGAGCATCTTATAGCCCAGGAAAGAAGCACATGAAGCACACAGGTTAGAACATCCAAGGATAGAGGAGCCAGCGAGAGGGCAGAACAGTGTTGAGCAACACGGTACATGTATTGAATTATAACCTGGAATATAAAATAGCCACATGTCTAGTTAGAGAAATAGACAATTGGGAGAAAAATAGTTAGCTCTTATAAAGTTACTGGAAGTTGAGGTGGGCCATGTGGATCTCTAAGGACAGGCAAGCCTGATGAGCCTACACCAGAGAAGACATGGGAAGTTGAGAGTGGTTCTTGGGCCTGGGTCCTGGAGACGAAATGGGATGCTAATAGAAAATGGGTCCAATCTACATCCATGGCTGGCATCTCAGCTGTGACAAATGTGAGAGAGGCTGGATATGAGCTGATGGGTCCTGTCTGTTCTCTGCTGTTATTTCTGTCGTTTTACCAATCCTCTAAACTTGACTGATGCAAGTCAAAGGACACAGCTTTGAATGCTGCGACCTGTTTACTGTGGGGTGAAATACAGCTGTATGTAGCCACATAGTCTGTCACTGTTCCTTTACAGATTAACATTCTCAGGGCTGCTATCAACAAGCTAGTATGTGATGGGCCAAATGGATCCAAGTATCTTGGGCCTGAAAGAATTGCACAGTTACAGGAGAATGCACGTCAGAAACTTCTAGGGTAAGTTATGTGGTACCATACTGGTAAGGTATGCTAGGCAATATACAGCCTGTGTGTGTGTATGTGTGTTGTTTTGTTTTGTTGTTTGGATGTTTCAAGTTATTTAGGAGATATGAAAGACTTAAGTGGGATTCCAGTGCTGAGGCACCTCTGGAGGTACTGGGTGTCATGTCTGTGGGTCGGGGACTCAGACAAGGCAGAATAATCATCATCCGTGTGACCTTTAAGGAAATCATGGTAAAGAAATCATTTTATGTATCAGGGCAGGACACAGGGACCACAGAGTGGTGCGATATCCCCATCACTAGGTAAAGATTGGGACCCAGGGGAGAGAAGTGGAGTCTGTGCCTTGGAGACTAGGTGGTCCTTTGACCAATCCTCCCTTGTACCTTTCATCTCTCACTAGCAGCTCCATTCACAACCAGAGTTCAGAGGTCAAGGGGTGTGTATTAGCACCCTCAATGGGTTAGTTACCTCTGCCTCCCAAATGCTGGGATTATAGGAATGTGCCACCGTACCATCTGGTTTTTGTATTCTCTCTCTCTCCCTCCCTCCCTCTCCCTACTGCTGAGCGTGTGTATGTCAAGCTTGAGTTGAGGTTTTATATACATAAATTACTTATAAATATATGCCCATGGGGCCAGCATCCAGGTCATGAACAATGAGTATTGGTGATCTCCTGTGGCTTCGTTATGGCACTGTTAACCACACACAACATGCAGCCTCAATCTCTATGATTTCATATATGAGCTTTGTCATGTTGATAAGAGGATGTCCTCCTTCTTCTCTGGCTCTTACACTCTTTCCACCTCTTCTGAGGGGATCGATCCCTGAGCTCTGAAGGGAGGGATTTGATGGAGACATCCCATTTAGGACTGAAGGTCTCTCTCATTCTCTGTGTAGTGTCTGGCGTGGGTCTCTGTATTTGTTCATCTGCTGCAGGAGGAAGCTTCTGTGATGATGGCTGAGCAAGGCACTGATCTATGAGTATAGTGAAGTCATTTTACCACTGCATCCCCCCATTTTTAGGCCAGTGTTACTTGGTTTTCCCCTAGGTCCTTGGGTTATCTAGTCTCCAGTTCTTGGTCACCCAAGCAGTGTCAGATAGGGGTTACACCTTGTGGAACAGGCTTAAGTCAGATAAATTATTGGTTAGTTCCTCCCACAAGCTTTGTAACACCATTGCCCTAGCACATCTTGCAGGCAGGACACCACGGTAGATTAAGGGTTTGTGACTGGTTTGTGCTTGTTACTCCTTTGATAGTGTGTGAAGTACCTTTCTGTATCAAAGATGCTGGAACACAGGGTGAAGGCTTTATGTAGGCACCAGCTCAACAGCTCCATGTTCAATATAGATGTTGTGTTCAGCAATGGAGTCTTGTCAGATTGTGGAGAGCAACCTATAATCTTGGCAACAGTCTGGATTGTTTGGGGACTCCCATGGGGCCCCTTTGGCCAACAACTCAATTAGATGTAACCCCATTCTGGTATTGGAAACTTCATTGTGTGACAGAGGTGGCCAGTTGGGATTCTGTCTCCCCCATTATTTGGTGATTTTATTCAGATCGGCTTCATATATGTACATATTGTAAGAAGTTTCTACTAAATTAGGTTTCCATACTACCAGTCAAATGCTCCTTGATTTAGCTGTCTCTCCATATTCCCTGCCCCTCCCTACTTGATCCTCCTATTCTGGCTCCCCCTTCCAACCATCTCTCTCTCTCTCTCTCTCTCTCTCTCTCTCTCTCTCTCTCTCTCTCT
>NC_022009.1:47685358-47699360 GCF_000317375.1 Microtus ochrogaster
TCTCTCTCTATCTCTCTATCATCTATCTATTTCCCTTTCCTAACAAGATGTGTCTGTCCCCTCCAGTCCCGGACTCTCTACCTTTCCTCTGTAGTTCTGTGGATTGTTACTTTGTTATTGTACCTAGATGTAAGCAAGTGCAGTACCATATTTATCTTTCTATGTCTGGGATACTCAGGCTGATTTTTTTTTCTACTTCCATCCACTTGCCTGCAGATTTCATGAGTCTCACTGTCTTGCTGTGGCTACCTAGTAAGTTTGAAACCAGCCGTCATTTGTCTTCCCATTCGTGTCCTTTGGCTGTGTCTACTGGCCAGAGTCTTTGCCTCCCATGGCCACATTGGCGTCAATGGTTAGTAAGTCTGCACAGAAAGCCTCGCTAGAATGGGACAGTGTTCTAATGAATTTGGGAAATTGTCATTTGTGTGTGTGTGTGTGTACGCGCGCGCAAGACAGGGTTTCTCTGTGTAGCCCTGCCTGTCCTGGAACTCACCCTGTAGACCAGGCTGGCCTTGAACTCACAGAGATCCTAGTGCTGGGATTAATGATACTCCACCACCACCTGGCAGAAATTTGCCGTGTTAGTAGTAAAGCAGGACTATTAGCTGGTCTTTCATTTCTTTCTTGTATGTGTGTGTTCATGTGCATGAGTGTGCCGTGGTGTGAGTGGAGCATGGTATATGTGTGCACCGTGGTGTGCATGTGGAGATCAGAGCATGGCCTCAAGTGTTGGTACTCATCTTCCATCTTATTCGAAGCAGAATCTTTTGTTGACCCTGCCTATGCCAGGCTTGCGTGCTCAGTATAGGTGTGTTAGATTACAGTCGTGGGCCCATTACATGCAGCTTTATGTGTGTCCAGAGGATTTCAAATCCAGTTTGCATGCTTGCATGGCAAGTGCTTTATCCACTGAGGCATCTTCCCTGTCCCTCTTCCCTCTCCTAACTCTGCTTTAGTTTTTAGTAAGCAAATCCTGGGCTTTTGTATAATTATTTTTAAGTGTATTAGTTCCTTGATGATACTGTGAATAAAAGTTTTAATTATGATTTGTTCATTTCTTAAGAGTGATTACACTTGGATCTCTTGTGATCTTAACATGACTGGTTAGTTTTAGTAGGTTTGCAGGATTTTCTGTGTGCAAGTTCATTATCATTATTGTGAAATACCTCTTTTCGTCTCCAGAGTTAGGAGTGTTTTAAGGTCTATTTTGTCTGATGCTAATACAGCTACTCTTGCTCCCCTGGGCTGGTATTTTCATGGTGTAACTCTCTATTCTACTTGTAACCTAAAATTGCTTTTAAAAAACTTAATCTGTTTTGTAACCAATTAAGTTTCTTCATTGACAGTTCGATAAAATGTATAGTATGTTCTGTTTACCCTCATACTTATACACCACTGCAGCCATGTTTTCCCACCCCACCCTGTAGCCCATATTTATGCCTCTTTGTTTTGTGACCCAATGATTTTAATCAGGGCTTTTTGTGTGACTGCACATTTGGAACTGTCCGTTGGAGCCTGGTGGGCTCCCCATTGAGTACACAACTGAAAACAGCAACTGTCCTGGAGAGGTAGGGCCAGTGGCCCCTCCAAGATCATGCGAGATTGACTGTTGACAGCTTCATCTTGTGCAGGCCCAGTACAGTCAGCTGCCACTTCTGTGGGATCATGCTGGAGAGCTGTCATGCCCTGGAGATTTCACAGCTCTTCTCCCTGGTTTCCCACTGATACACTCTTTCTGTTCCCTCTTCCAAGTATTTTCTGAGCCTTAGAAGGTATAGATGTGGTGTTTCATGAAGGGCACTCATCTCTACCTGTTTCTGCTCATGAGGACATTACACTGCATACCTTTTTGTACACATGCACTGCACACGGTCTTTGAGCAGTGGCCCGTTCGTCCAGCTACTGCTCTGCTCTCATGATCATTTTTCTTCAGTCTTTTTCCCCACTCTCTTTCAGATTGTATCTTTTCACATCGTATTTGATCTTTCAAAAGTAACATCTGGGGAATTTCCATTTCAATTATTTTGCTTATTGCTTATAGAATTTCTATGTTTACATAGTTTTCCGTTTTAAGGTTGATGTATTTTTTTTCTCTGTATGGTTTCTATTGTATTGCCGTCATGCTTTAAGCCTTTCAGTGTAGTGTGCTGTAATTCTGGGTGTGTATGTCATGCCTGCTTTGAAGTCTGCATCTGTTCACTGAGCCTCTGTCCCTGCTCCTTCTTCCTGAATAGAGTCAACATCTTGTCTCCTGATTGGCATGTCTTATCATTTTTGTTGTTGAAAATTTGGAAATTATAGGTAATATATATAATAATCTCCCTAAAGTCTATTGTGTTCTATTTCTTCATTTTTAAATGAACTATACATTAAAATATTATTATAACTCTATACATTTTGACACTTTGAAAGCCTATCACAGTTCTAATTTTGGGATATTTGTAGACTTTAAACACACATATTTTAAAAAAGATCATTCGGCTATTTTTTAGTGCTAATGAATAATTAAAATAATTTGCAGGATGTGGTGGCACATATATAACCCCAGCTTGGGAGACTACTGAGGCAGGGGGATCAGAAGTTTGAGACCAGCTTGGACTAGATAGTGAATCTGAAACCATCCTTTAGCTACAAAGCAAAAGTAGCCAACAGTAAAACCTTTGATTTGCTTTTTAAAAATTGTAGCTTGTTCTGCCGGTTGAAGCCTCGAGAGAAGATTATTCCTAAATGGCACGAAAAACCCTATGAGTGGAACCAGGTATGTGTGCGCTGGCTGCCTGGAGGAGCACCTGCTGCTGGATGGGGGAAAGTACCTGGGACAAGAATCTCCAGGCAAAGTAGATGGCTAGACAGCTGTTTCTGAGTGCCATGTCTGCTCAGCCGTTGGAGGAAGAAGCTTGGGAAGGGACCTGCAGCACTTGGTAATGTTGAAAGTCAATTTGTCATGCCTGCCATGCAGGGTGACATGGTGGCTGGGCGCCCTGTGTCTGCCAGACAGAGCAATACATAGCAGGAGACTGGCTCAGAAACTGTGACACGCCTCCTGGTTCTGGGGACTGGACTTCTGAGCTGGTGTGCCCCAGGGTGGAATCTGGTGCCTCTGTGGGGATAACTGCCTTGCTGTGTGCTTCCGCAGCACAAAGACCCCAGAGAGCTCTGTGGTGTCTTTTACAAGGGTGCTGACCCCAGTGTCCTCTTCCTCTAGCCCTAGCCACTCTAGAGACCCCACCCCCTGGTCCTGTCACTCTAAAGACCAGCACCAGGGCACAAGTCGGCTATGCAGCAGGGTGTGGCCCCTCATGTTCCTACCATCTCTGCAAGCTTTAGAAGGCGGAGTGAGTTGTTTGAGGCTGGGAAGCAGAAGGGAGTTGTCAGTTTCAGCCCTAGGGTCAGGGATGCCTCTGTGAGCTGGGCAGGGCTTTCCTTGTCCTTTGATCACTCTGTGCCCCTCAGTATGTTTTGTTTCTACCCTGAGATCAAGGTTTTCCCATTTTAATACATTCTGCCTTTCCGTGTTCCTCTGAATGGCTTCTCTGTGGCTTCTTCAGGGCTATCACTGCGCCAGCTGCCATTCCAGACTTCTGTGTGCAGCCCCAAGTTTGTCAAGCAGGGTCCATCAAGTTGGCACAATAATGAGAAAAATTGGAAAGTTGTATTTGAAAGTAGTGTGCTTGAGAAAATGTTTTTAAATAAGTATACCAGTCACTGCTCCCACATACACAGAGTGTATGGGAGATTTCTCAGTAAAGGTTTCCTATTTTACCCTATTATTAAACATCAGTTTAAAAATGTATGATCAGGGCCAAGGGCCAGCAAAATGGTTTAGCTTGATGACCCCTTGCAGCCACATGGTGGAAGGAGAGAACCAGCTGTCACAGGTCGTCCTCAGACCTCACACATGTGCTTTGGCACATGCATGCATACCTGCGCACTTATGCATGTATGCACAGACACACACAAATAAATGAGATTTAAAACCCTTGCAGTGCCTATTCGAATGGATGATCAGTGTGTGGGGTGAATTATGAAAATGAAGAAGCATCTGCAGATCGTTTTGTAAAATGGAAAAAACAGTTGTGTCTCACATTTCCACATCTGTGTGCACATAGGTTTATGGATTTGGTGTCTAGGCAGATCTCACCAAGAGCCTGACTTGGTTCTCTTCTCTGTCCTCCCAGGTGGACCCAAAGCTGGTCATGGAGCAGGCTGATAGGGAAGGCAGCCAAGGGAAGAACACTTTCCTGTACCAACTCCACAGGCCTGTCGTGCTCAGTCCCTGACTGCCTGGGGCCTGTGTGCCCTGTGGGCGGTGGCTGAGGTCAGCTAGAGGCTCCCCTGCAGCCCCCCTCCCCCAATTCTGCCCAGAGGTTTCTCCTTATCACCACTTTTGCTCAGAGTGGAGAGCAGGGTTTCTGTTTGGGTGGGAAAAATTGGAAAGTCTAGTCTTTTCTAGAATGGGGTCATGGTATTAAATACTCTGGAAAGCATAGTTCTGAAAGAAGATTTTGTTTTGTGAAAAAGCTGTATTTTGCTTAAAATGTATGTGGGTACTTCTGAGTAGCCAGTCCCAGGGGACAAGGTTCCAGATGTGCTTGTATGCCTGTTCTGTCACAGGCTTAGCTTGGGGTGATGGAGAGAGCTGGACTGATGGCTTAACTATGGGGCAGCACATGGACCCCCCCCACCCCCAAATACATGTGGATGTGCATGTGTGTGTGTGTGTCTAAAAACCATGTGGCATTTTCTGATTTTTTTTTCCTCATGAAAATATGTGGTTTTGGTACAACTTCGGTTTTGTATATTTAGGACTTGTAGTGAAGTTAAGCCTCTGGAAATTAGAGAAGTGACCTGGCAACTGGTATAGCTGAAGAAACAATAAAAGCGTTAGACACTGTTTCTGTTTCTGATAGTTTTTGTTAGAGGACATATTATTTTCTTAGTTGGCATTCTTTTGCTGTGACCATGGCAACTCTTATAAGAAAGAAAGCATTTAATTGGGGGACTTGCTTACCATTTCAGAGGTTTAGTCAATCATGGAGGGGAGCATGGTGATGCATGGCAGGCATGTTGCTGGAGATGCAGCTGAGAGAGAGAGAGAGCTACATCCTTATTTGCAGGCAGAGAGAGCAATCTGGGTCTGACTTGGGCTTTTGAAACCTCCGAGCCCTCCCCCGGTGGCAGCTTCCTGCAAGGCCACGCCTCCTGAACCTCCAGTCCTTCTCAAGTGGCACCACTCCCTGGTGACTCAGCATTCGAATGTATGCGCCTGTGGGGGTATTCTTACTCAGACCACCACACTTATGTACTTCAGTCTGAAAAGATTTGTTTATAAAACTGGTAAAGAGATCACAGACCTCTCTCGGAGGATGCACATGTACTTTAGAAGCATCTGTTGCCATTTTCTGTGACAGAAGGAAGACAGGTTGAGAGAAGCAGCTGTGAGGGCTCATGCTATTACACAGCACACGGGCAGAGGCAGAAGGCAAGAGGGACAGGCTTAGCAGTGCTTGCCTGAGAACAAAGAGCCAAAATCAACCTACCAAACGGCCAAGAACTACCCAGGGAGGTGAGCAGCTTGGGGAATGCTGGTGTTCAGCTGTGCAGGGAAACTTAGAAAACAGTCTGTGGATGGTGTACAAGGATGGTGAGATGGGGTAGCCCATGCCAGCTGCACTGCGGTGTAAGCGGAGACTATGCTTTCATTCCCCGCCACCCAGACCCGAATAATCACACATAAACTATATTAATTACAACACTGTTTGGCCTATTAGCTCAGGCTTCTTATTAACTAACTTACATCATAAATTAACCCATTTCTATTAATCTGTATCACCATGGGGCTGTGGCCTATCCTAGTAAGGTTCTGGCATCTTTCTTCTTTGGCAGCTACATGGTGTTTGCCTGACTCTGCCTTGTTTCTCCCTGCATTCAGTTTAGTTTTCCTTCCTGGTTCTATTTTGCCCTGCCATAGGCCAAAGCAGCTTCTTTATTAACCAATGGTAATAAAGCATATTCACAGCATACAGAGGGGAATCCCACATCACTGCACAGAACTGAAGTGCAGGTAAAGGGAAGGGCTAGAGTTGACCAGCACACACTCGCCGTGATGGTCCTGCTGCCTTTGAAGTCAAGGGGTTTTCTTGTCTCCAGAGAACCTACAGCAAGTATCTGAGCCAGCCAGTATCTGCCTCGAGAAACCGTTTGTCGTTCCAGGAGAGCCACTCTGGTTTTTTTTTTTTTTTTTTGATTTTCGAGACAGGGTTTCTCCGTAGTTTTTGGTTCCTGTCCTGGAACTAGCTCTTGTAGACCAGGCTGGCCTTGAACTCACAGAGATCCACCTGCCTCTGCCTCCCAAGTGCTGGGATTAAAGACGTGTGCCACGAGCAAGGAACTCAGGACTGCAAGGGGTGCACCCACACACTGAGACAATGGGGATATTCTACTGGGAACTCACCAAGACCAGCTGGCCTGGGTCTGGAAAAGCCTGGGATAAAACTGGACTCTCTGAACATAGCAGACAATGAGGACTACTGAGAACTCAAGAACAATGGCAATGGGTTTCTGATCCTACTGCACGCACTGGCTTTGTGAGAGCCTAGGCAGTTTGGATGCTCAACTTACTAGACCTGGATGGAGGTGGGGGTTCCTTGGACTTCCCACAGGACAGGGAACCCTGATTGCTTTTCGGGCTGAGGGGGGGGGACTTAATTGGGGGAGGGAAATGGGAGGTGGTGGCAGGGAAGAGACAGAAATCTTTAATAAATAAATAAATTAAAAAAAAATGTGTGCCACCACCGCCCGGCGGGGAGAGCCACCCTGAAATGAAGCCTGTGAGAATGTCACGTAGTAGGAGGCCAGCCTAGAAACACAAAGTGACACGAAAGCTGCTTCCCTGTGAGGGCCATCAGCTTGGGAAAGCTCAGTACAGATGGCTACAACTCAGCAGCATCGCACAGCGAATGTGCCAGAGACTCCTGAGCTGCAGCAACTGGTGTCAGCCCTGCTGCGGAGTATGCAGGGTACTCTCATTGGTTCTTAGCAAATGCCACAGAGCAAAGAGGGGAAAGAATAAAACCACAGCCTCATGCTCCCTGCTAGTGCGTAGCTCGAGTGGCTGCACAGAGTGCACCTGGTGACGTGCCAGTCTCCTTGGTAAGGAAACGTGCCCGCTTTGTTTGCATGTATATACAGTTGTTCTTCCTTTTTGGATATTTTCACATTGTTTTGTGTACGTATGCACATGTGCACAATGCGCACGTGGAGGTCAGGCCCTTCCACCATGTGGCTTCTGGGACTGGACTCAGCATGTCGGGCTTGACAGCAGTTGCCTGGACCCGCTGAGCCGTCTCTGTCACCTTCTTTCCCTTTTATCCTAATACTTTTCCATTTCCCTTTTCCTTTTCTGTAATTGAATCTTCTTCACCCCCCCTTTACAATTTTCTACTTGTATTAACATTTCAGTTTATCTAGTTATTTTTGCCCTTTTGTTATATTGTAGTGATTGTATTTGGTGGCTATTGTATTTCTGCATCTTTGTTGGTTGGTTGGTATCATGGTTGTTTCTTCCTGAGCAGTGCAGGAAGCGAGCCTTGTGCCTCAGGTGTTTTAGACAGATGCTCGCCCACTGAGCCGCACTTTCTGACAGGCGGAGAGAAGTTGCACAGCCATAACTTGATCCACTCAAACACTGGTACTACTTCAACTTGAAGAACAATGAATAGGAAAGCCGCCATCTCACAGCCTGGCCCCAGCAAGGCATGGTCAGGGGGCCTGAAGTCCTGCTTCTCACCATGCACCCTCATACAACTGTAGAAAGGAACACCCGTGGTCTCCGCACCTAGACAGATCTTAGCATGCACAGGCTGCTTCTGGCCCTTTCAGATCACACATTACTGATAAGACTAGAAGAGTAGCCATGGACGGTACCCCACAAATAATCTCACACTTCAAACCTACCTTCATGGATTTTCAGAGGTTCTCCACTTCTGTCAGACCTACGGAGAAAGTGTGTCATGGAGACTTTGTCATGGTATGCATTGTGCCACAACCTAACCACAATCACACCCTTGACGAGATGGCTCCCCAAGAAAGCCCTTCCATAACATTGAGAGAGCTTGCATCCTGACATAGACAGATTTCAACATAGAAGAAACAGGTATGGAAAAAGGCAACATGAATCCTTTGAATATTCATAATTCTCTAGTATGTGATTGCAAAAATTTTAAAGTGAAATGCTGGACAAGTATTCAGAAGAAATATTTTATTAAAATTTATTTTTGAATATGATCAAAATAGCTAAATGAGTCAGGGTGGTGGTGGCACAAGCCTTTAATCTGTTCATTTAATCTGACTCGGGAGTCAGAGGAAGGCAAATCTCTGTGAGTTTGGGGGCAGCCTGGTCTACAAAACTAGTTCCAGAACAGCAGAGCTGTTCGTTGCACAGACAACCCCTGTTGCAAAAAAATCAAAAAGAGGGAGGGGGAGGGAAATGGGAGGCGGTGGCGGGGAGGAGGCAGAAATCCTCAATAAATAAATTTTAAAAAAAATAAAATAAAATATAAGATTAAAAAAATCAAAAAGAAAAATAAAAACAGGTAAATGAATTAGGAAGTACAGGATATGAGAGAGCAATTAAAGAGTCTGGGAAAGGCTGCATCAGTGAGAAGACTGTGGAAAGCCAACAGGCCAGAGCAGCCAGAAGAATAAGTACCAAGCCCGAAGGCAAGCTGGTGAAGCCTTAGCGTTCAGATTATAATAGGAATGAACAGCATGCAAGGCCCTTGGGACGTCACCAAAAGACTAAGTGTACATAGAATAGGAGGGACAAGGAACTATAGGCATAAAGGCATTAGGAAACCCATTTGATAAAATAATAGAAATTTTCCTAAATGTTGGGGAAGATGTAGACACCTCAAATAGACATGTCAAAGACAGAAACAAACGAAACAAAAAACATTAAAAATTACAGCCAACATACAGGCTACTGTGTCCAGTAAGGCTGTTCTTCAAAATCAAAGGAGAAATAAAGATCTTCCATGAAAAATATAAGCCAGTGGAATTGACACATTATAAAAGATATTAAAGGACTTCTATACCAAGAAGAGAGAGCAAGATAAATATAATCATGAGAATATAAGAAAGGACATCACTTAGAAGAGTAGGCAAGCAAACATGGATTAGGAAACCATTAACTCAGTAAATCACCACTACAGGAGAAAGAAGCTTGACAGAAAGCAACCAGAGGCAGCAAAGTGACAGGAGATGCACTTTTCACCCACTGTGAATGTCTGCATTCTCCACTTAGAAGACACAGAACCAATAATGTGCTATTTGAAGGAACCTCACTGGCAAGTGGATGAGAGGGCTCCATGGTGTGTGTGTAAGAGTATCTGCCTTGTAAGCCTGATGACCTGAGTTTAATCCCTGGAACCCAGGGTAGAGGGAGAAAACTGACTCCCCAAAACCATCCTCTGACCTCCACACGTGCCACAGGGGATGTGCACTTCACCCACATGTCACACACACAAAATGAGGTTTTTAAAAGGAACCTCACTGTTGACAGCATAGACTGAAAGTGAAAGGATAGAAAATGATATTCCAATCTGAAAACACTCGTATGCCATAGACATAGAGGAAATTAGGAGAGGCAAAGGTCACATAACGATAAATACCAACCAAGAATGTATACCAGGTGTAAATATATATGCATCAAACCCCTGAGAACCAGATTTAATGAAGCAGGCTACTGACCAAAAAGGAAGAGATGGGCCCCCCAAACAGTAACAGCGGGTGACTTCATTACCGCAAGCTCACTAGTAGATCCGTTACCCACACAATCAGTTGTAGAGGTCAGGGTTACACTGTAGACATCCACACACTGCTTCGTCTAGCAGTTACAGAATATGCATGCTTTTCATCAGATCATGGAGTTTCCCCCCAGTGAGCTAAAGCTAGCATTTAACAGCAACAAATGAGAAGTTTCTTTATGTCGTGGAGCTAGAAAGACGGACCACTCAGTGGTTAAGAGCATGTACTGCTCCTGCAGATGACTAGGGTTTGGTTTCTGTTCCCACACTGGATAGCTCACAACTGACTGTAGCTAGCTCCAGGACACCTGACATCTCCCCGTGAACAGTTACCCCACAGACACACATTAAAAAAAATAGAAGTTTCTCGTATCTTACCAGATATAATTTGATTAAATTAGAAATCAACAGAAAGAGAACCTACAAATTATACAAATACATGGAGATTGAATAGTAGACTTTTGAAAAACTGTGTCATTGAAGAAATTGTGTATGAAGTTGAAAAATTGCTAGAATCAATGAAAATGGAAACATAATATGCCGGAAACCTGTAGGATACCGTAAGATCAGTATTGAGAGGAAAGTTTATGGTTTTGCATGCCTACATTTGAAAAATACGTATTGGGGGAGGGGAGCTGGAGAGAGAGCTAAGTGTGTAAAGGCTCTGGCTGCTAAGGCTGATGGTCTGAATCCAGTTCCCAGGATCCACCTGTGTTCCATGGCTTGTCGTGTACACACACCATAACAAAACCCTGGGGCTGGAGAGACTGTTCAAGTCGTCAGCACTGTTGCTCTCGCAAAAGCCCTTGGTTTGGTTCCCAGCACCCTCCTGGTAGCCAACAACCTCTTTAACTCCAGTTTCAAAGGATCTGATGCCCTCTCTGTGAACAACAGGCATGAAAGCGGTGCACATACATACAGGTAGGCAAAATATTCATACATCTTTTTAAAAAGATGATTCATTAATTAAAATCGGAACTGGGGGGGGGGGTCATCACAGCAGGTACCACTAAAATCCAGATGAACATTATGGAACATAATGAAAAATATAGAAGAAATAAAAATATGACCTACCAAAATTGAACCAAGAGGATATTAGTAAAAACATAAGCAGATTGCTAACAAGCCATGAGTTTGAAGCAGTGTGGGAAGTGGATGAAGTTGTATGAACATGTGTTGTTAACCTGGGCACAGGCATGTCAAGGATCCCAATGCCTCAGACTCATGGGAATGGTGAAGTTTAGAAAAAAACAGCAAAGCCTTCCCTGGGTCCAGCTATGAGAGAGAGACCTGTAGCTGTTACCCATAGCTTTCCCAGATTTCCCCCACAGAGACTGTCCGCTGACACTAGCTGACTCCTCCTCACAGCCCGCCTGAGCTGTCCTAGGTCTGTGGTCTCTTCATTCCCAAATTGCCGCTGCAGGTTCTGAGGACCATGCCGTGCAGGATGTGATAAACCAGTCCTTAAGTCTCCAGGAAAATCTGGGGTTCACTGGTGAATCTCACACCAGGTTTGAAGAACTAATACCAGCATGCCTTAGATTTTTTTGTAAACTCGGAAGAACAGAATGAGGGAAGGAAGTCAAACTATTCCTGTGTTGGGATGAATCTGTTTGGAAGATTCCACCCTAACACTTAGGACTAATAAGTTCAGCAAAATAGTAGAAAACAATGTCCAATAGCTTTTGGATGAGTTATCAGTCTGATGAGAAAGAAATGAAAAACCCTATTCACAATAGCCTGAAGACAACAAAAGACCAAAAAGAAACTAGGCCTCTAATCCCAGCATTTAGGAGGCTGAAGACAAGGGAATCCTGAGTTCAAGGCTAGCCTAGCCTACATAGTGAGACACTCAAATAAGAAATATCCACCAAAAATAAAACCTTAAATCTCATCTTTATCTTAATGAAAATTATAAAATGTTGAATAAAACTGTAGGTACAAAAAGATGGAAAGATTTCTATTTCCCATGTTCATGGGTTAAGAAAATAAACATTGTTAACATATTACCAAAAAATATCAGATTGGTTACGATCTCCGTCAATATACCAAAAGCATATACAGAACTAAGAAAAACATAAAATTCACTTGGAATCACAGAAGACCCCAAATAACCAAGCAAAACAGAAACAGCTGGAGGTACATCATCATAGGGTAAACAGAGCTAGAGGTACGTCCTCATAGGGTTTTCAAATAAACCATAGAGGCACAGTTAGCAAAACAGCTTGGTGATGCCGGAAAACAGTCCCACAGCAGCTCAGAATTATTAATTATAAAGAGGGTTATTTATTTAAGGGGAAAAACTTACAGATCACCGTCCTCAACAACAGTCCTCTGAGCACAAACAGGAAACAGTTTAGCTGCAGGAACGGGAGCCGGAAGAGAGCGAGAGCGGGCACACGATTCCTGTTGCTTTTTAAACTCTAAGAGACCACGCCCAAGTGGGCTGGTATCTCAAAGGCTGTTGGCTGAAGGACCAGAATGTACTCCCACAGCAGCATGGTATTGCCATAACAGCAGACACAGAAACCAAATGAAAATAACAGGGCTCAAAAATCCACTCCTCATTAGTCACTCAAGTTTTGACAAAGATACCAAAAAACACACAATGGAGAAAAGATAACTTATTCAGTAACTGTGGCTGGGAACACTGAATATCCACACAAAAGGATTGAACATAAATCAAATGCATTAAAGACATTAAAGGAAGACCTGGAATCTTGAGAGAACTAGAAGAAACACTCCAAGATAGTGTAGACAACTGGCTAGGATTCCAGACTTGAGAACATAAGGAGAATTGACTAGCGGAGCTGTGCAGACTCTAGAGAGCTGTATAGCAAAGGTATTCAGGGAGCACTGGCAACAGCTCTTTCTCCGACAGTTAATATGCAGAATATGCAAAGAGCTCAGAAAAATTAACCTAATTTGTGGTCACTTCTCAAAAGAGGAAATCTGCTATCTAAAGATGTCTGTCTTTGCCATCAGCCAAGACCACACTGAAGCAGCAATGCTGTGGGTACAAACTGATGCCGTGGCCACAGAAAATTGCCTTGGTGTGGTTAAGGGGAAGATTTTGTTGTAGTCGTGAGAAAGAGAACAGCCATAGCCATCTGGGAAAGTCTGGAGCAGAGAGAGAAAGTAGTGGACTGAACCTGGCCAAGGGAGAAGCAGGAGAGAGAGGGCACATTGCCTGAAACAGGGTTATAGGGAGAGAGAACAGCTGGGAGAGGAGCAGGAAGCTCCTGAGCTAGGGAAGCTCAGGTCGGGAGGAGGTGAGAAGAGCTAGGGTGATTCTGAGGGAGCTGGGAGGCCAGCGTGTGCTTTGGTATGTTAATAGGCACCACAGGTAGCCATGTGTCCCATCTGCCAGGGAATTGGCTCCTTCTGGTAGAGAGGAAGTGACCTCACCAATTCCCAAGAAATGCTGGCTTTTGTCTAGCCTCCAGAATTTGGGGAAGGGAGTTTCAAACCTTAGGGCCCAAGGCTGTGTAGTTTCAGCAAGGAGGAGCTCAAGTCAAGGTCTCCCAGGTCCTTACAGGCAGAGTGGCTCACTCCTGGAAACCCAGCATGTGAAAGGCTGAGGCAGGAGGATTGCAACAAGTTCAAAGCTAGCCTGGGCTATGGAGTGAAATGCCATCTCCAACAACAATCATACATTGAGATTCCATCTCTATCCAGATCAGCTATTTTTTTTTAATGATGGTGAGGGGATGGAGGACAAGGAACCCTTGTTACCGCTAGGGATGTAAAGCAGTAAGACCCCTATGAAAACAGACAGATGCTCCTCTAAGGCTGAATGCTAAGCTGTTGGACCCAGCAACACCTCCTGGGTGTATCCCTGAGGAAACCTCACATCCACACCACAGAGAGAGCTGCTCTTGTTTATTGTGACACTGTTCATAATAGCCAAGACAAGGAACACACAGGCCTACCTGGCACCAGTGAATGAATGACAAGAAAACTTGGTAGGTATACACAGCGGCCTTCTAGTCATAAGACTGAAGTCATGTCCTCTGTAGGAAATGAACGGAGCTGGAGATAATTATGTTAAAGCAAAACAAGCCAGACTCAGAGACAAGCATTGCATGTTCCTGTTGTTCTTTTGGAAAACTACAACTCCCAGACTCCTCCTGGACTATGGATACCTGTGCGCACACCTGCGCGCAGGTATGGGACATCCTTCCCAGATACCCTTG
>NC_022009.1:47699930-47711589 GCF_000317375.1 Microtus ochrogaster
TGGAGACAAGCATTGCATGTTCCTGTGTGTGGAGACGCGGAGACAAGCATTGCATGTTCCCGTATGTGGAGACATGGAGACAAGCATTACATGTTCCCGGATGTGGAGACTTTGAGTTGCGGACAAAAGCCTGAAAGTAGAAGAGAAACTCAAAGCAGGTAGAAGTGGGGAGGGTGCGAGAACAAGAAAGTTTGGGGGAAGCTGGATTTGATGCAAGTAGGAGAAATGCCACAGTGGAAACCGTCAATATGTTGATTACAACAAAAAATAAACACTAAGACTGTTTTTTCCAAGTGGTGGCGCACGCCTTTAATCCCGGCACTCGGGAGGCAGAGGCAGGTGGATCTCTGTGAGTTCCAGGACAGCCTGGGCTGCACGGAGACCAATCAGTGAGCATCAGGCCACAGGTTAGTGCTCCTGTGCTCCTGCTGGTACTTACCTGAGGTGAACATCAATCAGGCAGAGGAGCAGAAGCTTGTCTGGGTGGGCAGTAGGAGCTTGTGAGAGAAGGTGAGAAAGATGCCTGAGTGCTCGGTATCTGCTGAGTCAGAAATGCTGCCTCTTGGGGAGTGTCCATAACACTGGTAGCTCCGTCAGGAGCCTGCACTGGCATGGGCCCCTTTGCTATCAGAGTCACACCATATCCCAGGGCTGATTACAGTGAACGGGGATCCTGGGATTGTGCTTCCCAGGCCTTGGCAGCAGGTGGCAGTCCTGAGCTGGCAACGCACAACCCTTTGCAGCCCTAACCAGGTTTGTTCAGCCTTGATGTGAGGAGACCACAGAAACTTAGTTGTGAAGGACCACAGGGCCACCGCTGTGCCTGAGGTGGATCGTTGAATGGTGTGCACGCTGGCCACTAGGTCAGCAGCACAGGACACAGCAGACATGAACTCCTGCGTGCTTCCTAGTCATGGGTAACTATTGAGTAGTGCCAACAGGCAGCAAACAGCACAGCAAGCGTCCTGCTCCCATCCTGACTGCGGTTCAATCATTGTCTCTGGGGTTTCCTTCGGGTCACTGCTGAGCAGTGATGTGGCTCCACTCCTCAGCACTCTGCGCCCTTCCTGCCTGCCAACGTCAGCACATCAATCTTTGAGACCAAAAGTGGCTCCTCCTACCCAACAGCATTGATTTTGTAAATACTGATGTCACTTTCTGTAAAAACCAAGTAACACAAAGTTTGATGGCACAGTACACTTGTGACCAATGCGGAAGGTAATTGTTTTTGCTTCACTTGTAAAATTCTGCATTCACATATTTTAAAATAATTGAGACCTCAGTAGGTACATTCATTTACATGATAGAAGGAACCTTGAAAATGGCCTCTGCTGAAAGCTTGGTTCCTCCTTTGTCCTAGCCCAGTGCTCTTCAGAGGTGGTCCCTGCTTCTGTCTGCACATTCCTCCCGCAGCTTGCTATGTCCTGCGGGAGCTGCTGTGCCGTGCGCTGCCCCACAGCAGATGAATCCGGCTGTTGGGGTCAGCAAGCCAGACTGCAGAAGACGGGGGAGAGTGTGCAGCACTCTGACTCGGGCTTTGGGTCGGGCACGGGGTCCACATTGAGCAGTGGTACACATGTGACTTCCAGGAGATAGCCGGAAGCGTAGAGTGAGAAGGAGGCAGGCCACAACCCCAGAACTCAGTCAAATGAACACGCTCCAAACTGGAGCCCTGCCCTGCAAGGAGGGGGTCACAGGAAAGCCCTTCTGAGGGGACAGAGCCCTCATCTGGGTCATGTGTGGATGGCCTGGGGAACAGAGGGATGTGGCCGGATCAGGAGTCTGGATGTTCAGGAGGGTCCTTTGGGTGGTAGAATGCAGTGGCCTATTGAGAATGCAGCTGCTGTGTGGGTTACCGAGTGCTGTGTCTCTGCACAACACCCCAGAGGAGGTAGATGCCAGTGCCCAGCAGGAGTGACCAGGTAGGCCAGGACAGTCCTCAATGACACTGCTACAGGGCGCTAAACAGTGTCCTGCACGGATAGCCATTCTCCGTTCCCTTTCTCCTCTGTAAATGTGGTGTTTTAGGAAGGGCTGTGTCGATGTGATTGAGGCTCTCTAGGTCATCCTGGGCTCATGGTCTTGCCCATGAAGATGGAGGTGGGCATGAGCACTGTGAGTGACCAGAGGCTGTTACAGGCCTCACTCTAGGACACCTTAGAGGGGGACTTGGTACCTCTGGAACCACAAGCATTGGTTTCAATGTGTGAGTGATGTGTGAGGGTCCTAGTGTCCTCTTTTGTTGCTATGGTAAGATACTTTGACAAGGTTTATTTCAGCTCACAGTTCAAAGGACAGTCCATCATGGCTGGGAAATCAAAGCGGTGGGAGCTTGAAGCAGCTGTCACAGTGTGTCCACTACCAGGAAGCAAAATAGGGATGGCTGTTTGTGGCCTAGCTATGCTTCTCCACTTACACAGCCTGGGATCACATGCCCACCCACAATTAAGAGCAAAGTCAAGCTAGTCCCTCACAGCATGTGCAGAGGCCTGTCCCCAGGTGATCCAGGCTCCCTGTCATTGGTAACATTGCATTGCCATTGCCCCCATCCCAAAGGGATCTAGCAGGATCTTTTGTATCCCCATCGACAGATGGACATAGGCTGAGCTTATTTTCAGGAGTGGCTGACTGTACCATGGTCTCTGCCTTAGCTTTTCCCTGTAACGTGTGTGCCATCCTTCCGGGGATCTCTACACAGAGTTGTCTCTTCCTAAGTACACCATTACTGGGAGGTGCCTCGCTGTCACCTAGGGCCAAGTGGAATACCTCAGAGGCCTACTGCTTCGTTTGCACATCATTATCATAGAGGTGGAGTTGCTGAACTCCAGTGTGAGTTGCTGGAAACAAGCCAACAGAAACGCGTCTGAACTTCTGCCATTTTGTTTTCAGACTCCATTTTAAAGGCAGGGTGAGACAAAGTTCATGTTCCCAGGCCCTGGGAGAACTGGGGATTTTCCAGTAGCCGACCAACTTCCTTCTTAAACAATAATTTTGGTTCCCTAAACCATAATGGCTGTTCCTAACTACAAAGAACAAGTAGATCTGATTGGTTATACTGCAAAACTTACATTCTGCATTGGTGATAAAGATGAACCACACCGGGGAAGCTCCTAATCTCTAAGTCCTGATTGGTGAAAATGTGAGTGTAGCTGGCACAGATGTTTGTTTTTTTCTGCTTAAATACTTGCTGCAATGAACGTTCAGGGACAGTCAGCTCCCGAGTCCTTGCTGCCGTTCCTGACTGGTCTGTTTCAGCTGTCCATTTCAGTGGGACCTTGCTTCATGGGAACTCTTGTGCCTGCTTGGGCTGTTTCCGAGTCTCAGACCCCACAACATTGTAATGAAATAGCAGCCAGTGGAGGCCACCAACCCCATGGAGGTCATGGTGGTTCACAAGCTCCCTTTAGCCAGTGCCCACTGCCTAAGACCTGTCTGCATGCTTGAGAAAGGGGTTTCTTTTTAAAACTTCATTTTTTCATGTAGTTAGACTTATGCATTCTTTATTTCTTATCAAAGAGTGTGCCTTGGTTTGAGTTTATTGGAAATCTCTGATGCTTGGTTCTCGTGGTTCTCGTGGTTCTCGTGGTCCCCTGGTCTCTTAACTTGTGGACTCAGACCCTTCTGCTTCTGCCTCCTGCGTTCCGGGCTGTGGGGCACCAGCATGCCCACCCTCTGCATTTCTCAGCCAACCTTGAACTGACTCCTTTTGCTGTGCTCATCTGTTTGTTTCAATCCTCTTTGATCACAGATGAATTTTAAATCCAGACTTGATTTCCTGTCTGACTCCTTATCCGTTTTCATACTCTGGTGCGGTTACTGAAGGTGTCAGGACTCTGAGGCAAGTTGGTGTTGTCATATTTCTTGTCTCTTTCTTGGTTTGTGCGTCTGTTGGGATGGATCCCCCTGCTTTAAATGAAAATCTCCTTTGCAGCCAGCCTCATCTGGAGGCTCAGTCTACCACTCAGGGAGGAAGGCATGCAGCCACTATAGCAGCTCCACCCAAGAGACTAGAAGGAAATACAGTAAAAGGCCATAAAAGCCGGGAGCTGCTGGTGACGCCTTCAATCCCAGCACTAGGGAGGCAGAGGCAGGCGGGTCTCTGAGTCGGAGGCCAGCTTCATTCTAGGACAGCCAGGGCTACCCTGTATCAAAACAAACAAACAAAAAAATAAAGACAACTGCTTTATTACCAATGACTGTAGAAAATCAAATGGCAAAATCAATATAGAACAAGTGGAGAATTTAAGAAATAATAAAGATAAATGTAACAATAATAACAAAGGTTTTTGTTTGTTTGTTTTTTTGTTTTTAAGACAAGGTTTCTCTGTAGCTTTGAATCTGTCCTGGATCTAGCTCTTGTAGGCTGGCCTCAAACTCACAGAGATCTACCTGCCTATGCCTCCTGAGTGCTGGGATTAAAGGCATGCACTACCACCGCCTGGCAATAACAGAGATTTTTAAAAGGATCCAGAGGAAGGCAGGAGAGATGGATCAGCAGTTAGAAATATTTACTGCTCTGCAGAGGACCCTGGTTCATTATTACCACCCATGTTGGGTAGCTCACAACCACCTGTAACTCCAGCTTGAGGGGATCTGGCACCTTCTGGCATCTGGGCTCTTGTGCATGTACGTGTGTGCACACACACTTTAAAAATTAAAGGTGTAGAGAAATGATAAAAGGATGTGAGAAAGAGGAATAGAGAAGAGCAATCCGAGAAGTTGGGGTGGAAGAAATGGCTCAGTCGCTGAGGGTCCACACGGCATACGAGTGGGTTCTCCGCACCCACGTCAGGCGGCTCACAACCTCCGGACACTTTTTCTGCCCTTCGTAGGTGTAAGCACTCATGCACACATACCCATACAGATATGCATAATTAAAAATAAAATAACCTTAAAATACGTAAAATAAAAATGACGAAACAAAGTTAGACAAAAGTAGGAAGAGCAATAAAAGAGCTTTTATATATGGGTTCCGGTGATCAAATCTGGGTCTTTACCCTGTGCTTGGCAAGCCCTTGACTGAGCGGCCGGTCCTACCCCACTTTTTATTCTGATCGTTCTGTAATTGAAGCGTTTATACTGAGGTGTTGATCCACTTTGTACCAATATTTGTACAGGAGTAAGGCAGCTGCCCCGACCGGCTAGTCGAAAGAGGGAGAAGACACGAATAAGTTAGTTTAGCACTAAACTTAACAGAAGTGTAGAAGGACTCTGAGAGAATGCCAAGATCAGCCGCACACCAACGGATCGGAGGATCTAGAAGAGGAGGGCGTCATGACAGCAGGGTCTGTGTCAGGGGGCTAGTCACCTGACAGCATTGAGGAAGTGGAAAGGGGGGAGAGGGGCAGGGAGGAGGCTGGGGCCGAGGCAGAGCCCTGTAGGACCTGCTTTAGTGATCTGCTTCTTCCAGCCAGGCCTCACCTCCAGAAGTGTCCATCACCTCCCTGTAATGTCAAATCTCCATCCATCGGTAGATTAATAACTGGTGGTGTCAGAGCTCTTGGGATCCACGAGCGGTCGCCATGAGTGGTCGCATGCCTTAGTGCATGACCCTTGGGAGGCATCTCAGGTTCGAACCATATCAAAATTACATGGCTCTGTTTCAGAGAATACTTGTTCTGTAAAAACTCATCTCTTGACCCAATTCCAGTTGATACGCCCTGAATGACTAACACAGGTCCCAATGGCAGGGTAGAGTGCCTTGAAGCTGATGCTTCCCAGGGCCAGGCTTGCTCACCTGCCCTCTGGCCTCAGATGCGTCTGCTGTTGTCCTGCAGGTCAGCACAGGGTCGCTTCTGCTGCAACAGGAGCGTGGTGAACTATGATTGTCCTGATGTCTCCCTCACAGCCTGGTCCCCTCCCTGCTGCTTCTGATGTCCACACTCTCACCTCTGTGCTTAGACTTGTCCTCCTTTTGCTCCTTGGTGAGCCCTCCTCTTCCCCTTCAGGCTTTCAGCAGTGACTCTGCCGAGCTCTCCCTGGCATCTGGATAGATGCAGGCACCCTCTCCTGCTCCAGGACCTCTCCTGCTCCAGGACCTCTCCTGCTCCAGGACCTCTTCTGCTCCAGGACCTCTCCTGCTCCAGGACGTGTGTGCTGCAATATGCAACACATTGACTCAGCCTTTGTTTTCATTGCCAGGGAGGAGCTCTGTCGGACTTTGTTGTCCTTGTGGTGCTGGGCTGCCGGAGACAGGGATGTTCTGTAGGGCTGGGAAGAATGGAGTACCCGACACCTAGTTCAGATACAGTTTGGAGAGAATGTGTGTAGCTGAAGAAGGAATCACTGGTTTGTGCAGGGGTCTGTCAGGACAGAGGAGGCAGCAGGCCTGCGTTGAGGAAGGACTGAGGTGTGGAACTTCACGTGAGGAGTAGGAAATGGTGCAGCTACCGTGGAGACAACACAGGCCTCTTCCTCAGACCTGGACCCTGAGCCACACCAGCAACAGCAAGAGCTGGTTGCTATGGAGATGTCAGACATGAGAATGACCTGTTAATGTAAAAACGGATTGTGAAGTTGGAATAACAGCAGTTCACAATGACAGAAATAAATTACGTCAAATACTTTAGGGGAAAACAACGACAGCAACAACCACACCAGTTTTCTGTTTGGAGTGGAATACCGGGGTACCAGGCTGCTGAAACAAGTGAGAGGCAGCCTGGGGAGGTTCGGAGTCCAGCTAGGGCGCTGCAAGCGCATCTGCGGCCTGGGTCTGTGCATTCGGGAGGCCAGCAGCACAACGGAGCTTTCCACCTACTCCTGACCTTGTCTCTGACTCGGGGTGTCAGGGCCTTGAAGGAAGGTTGATGATCAGGTGGGGATGGGCAGGCTGAAGGCATTCTGGATGTGTGTGGAGGCTCTCAGCCTGCCATGTACTGGGCTGTGGGACGGGGTGGGGGGAGTCGGGGAGGTACAGAGCACATGATAATCACCCCACCTTCCTTCTGGGAGCGTCTGATCCTGGACGTTCCAGCCCTCCTGTGTGAGGAACGCATGCTGCGTAGGAGGCCGCCTTTGGCTTGCCAGGGGAATGCCGTAAAATAGATGATGGCCAGACCCGGGTGCAGGCCTCTGATCCCAGCTATCGGGGAGGCAGGGCAGGAGGAGCACAGGTTCCAGGCCAGCTTGGCCTGCAGTTTTCTCTCTTACGTTTGTAGAGATTGACATAAAGTGATGATGCCCGACGACACAGAGACACATTTCTAATGGAGGAATCCAGAAGCCACATTTCCATCATAATCCATTAAAACTATACACTTACACAATAAAATGTACCCTCCCTCTTTTAACTGTTTGGAAGTTAAATGCAAAAAAAAAAATAATAATAATAAACCTTGCTTCTAGAACACTCTAGGATCAAAGGGGAGATTGCAGAGTATAATTACCCAGCCAGAAGGCAATATGAACTATCCTAACACCCAGGCTAAAAGAGATCCACAAAATTCTCTCTAAAACTCAGAAAAATAATTACCAGGGGAGACGTATTAAAGAATCAGGATACAGCAGCTATGGGGAGAAGTACAGCAGAAGCCAGATCCACAGATAGAAACCTGAAAAGCCCATCAATGGGTCTGATTAAAAACCAAGGTGCTCAGACTAACTAATGTGTCCTGGTCCCAAGGCCTGCAAATCACCCAGGGCTGCGGGGCGAGCCCCATCATCAAGGAGTGCCGACAGCAAGGGTTGTCCACCAGGAAGCTCATCAGAGTGTTCGCTGGCGGTCACACAGCAGCACCTGCCTCACCAGAGCCCCACTTCCAGACTCCCAGTTCCTCCCAATCCGCTGTGTTTGCCCCATAGCACAAGCACCCATGTGTATGTGGGCAGAGACGTTTTACTGACATCAGGGAGTCAGCTCTGAGCAGGAGAACTGAACCAGCAGGTCCCCAGTTAGCGTGCAAAGGCCATGCAGTTCTAATCAGATTCCCAATGGGTTGGTGTGTTACTTAGAGTAGGATAAAATTATCTTAAAATCTGTATGGATGTGAGCTGCCTTCAGCAGTTGGAGAATGGTGGAAGTTTCCAGATGCACCCGCAGGCCTTTCCTTCACAGTGACTTTCTATGGCATGGCCCTGCAGGCTTTTGCTGGTTTTGGTCTATGTTACAAGCAGCCAGACACATCCCCTACTTGATGCAGTGTGTACTAGAAACAAAGAAAAGGATGCATCCAGTGAGCGAGCGACGGGCTGCCGGGCATCAGTGGAAATCAGGGCCAGCAGAAAGGGAGACCTAAACAAGTGCAGCCATGAGCTCTTGTTTCCGGGCTGTTTATTCAGATATGCTGAAACCAGCAGAGAGAGCTGGGCCTGGAGGCACACGCCTGTCATCTCAGGACTCACGAAGCTGCAGCAAGGTTTGAGGCCAGCCTTTGGGATACAGCAAGGACTACTAACTCAGAGAGAGAAGCTATGGGTGCTTATGTTAAAAACCAGAACTTGGATGGTGTCACTCGGTTGGTAGATTGCTTGCCTAGCATGAAAGACAAAGCAAAGCCTGAGTTTGGTCCCCAGCACCACTGGAGGCGGTGGGCACGCTTGTGCTCATAGCACTAGGAGGCAGAGGCAGGAGGATCAGAGAAGTTCAAGGTCATCCTCAGTTACTAGTGAGCTTGGAAGCAGACAGGGCTGCATTAGACCTTGTCTAAAAAAAAGAAAATCAGATCTCAGTTAGGCACCTCGGGGGCTTAGGAATCCATGAACCAGCCAGTCCCTGAGCCTGTGGGAGAATGAAGTACTGAAGACAGAGGCAGAATCTGATGGAGAGAGCACCAGAATGCTGCAAAGGATCTAGGAAACAGAGCGGGCTCTTTGAAAATAGAAACAAGGTCCCAGGCCATTACCCAAACTAATCAAAAGGCAGAGAAGACCCAAAAAGATGAAAAGGAGGCATTAAAACATGTCCGTGAAATTCGGAGGCTCTTTAAGGAACAGGCTTTAAATGTATGTATTTAAAACCTGGGACAGCTAAAGTAAGTGGATGAAGCCTTAAGTATGTATGACTTACCAAAATTTAATCAGGAGACTATAAGAACTTCAGTAGAGGGGCTGGAGAGATGGCTCAGCGGTTAAGAGCACTGCCTGCTCTTCCAAAGGTCCTGAGTTCAATTCCCAGCAACCACATGGTGGCTCACAACCATCTGTAATGAGGCCTGGTGTCCTCTTCTGGCCTGCAGACATACATACAGACAGAATATTGTATACATAATAAATAAATATTTTTTTTTAAAAAAAGAACTTCAGTAGATCTAAAATGAATGGTATTGATGCAGTAATTTAAAAAAAAAAATCTGACAGAAGAGTCCAGGGCCAGACAGGTCCACTGCTAAATTCTGTGAGACTTTTGGAAAATTGTCGCCTAAACCCTATGAACTAGTCCGTTAACTAGAAAATTGTCACCTAAACCCTATGAACTAGTCCGTTAACTAGAAAAGCAACCCACTCCGCAAAGCCAGTGCTGTCTTCTGCCCAAACCACAGCAAGGTACAACAACAACAAAAAGAAGCTGTAGATCAATTTTCATAATAAACAAATGCATAAATATTCTCCAGAAGGCGCTGGAGAGATGGCTCAGAGGTTAAGAGCACCGGCTGCTCTTCCAGAGGCCCTGAGTTCAATTTCCAGCACCCACACATGTTACACACATGTAACCCACACACGTTACAACTGTTTGCAACTCCAGTTTCTGGGGATCTGGTGCCTTCTCTGGCCTCTTCAGAAACAAACACACAGGTGGTACATGGCATAACCACAGGTAAAACATCCACACTCCCCACTCGTATACAATATAAACTTTATCTCATAACCAGGGAAATAAAGCAAGAGGAAATCGGGGGGCACGAATAGGAGGAGGTCAAATTGTGCCTGCAAGGATGGTATGGTTCTGTACTTCAAAGAGCTTTACAGGTGCCCAAATGGCCACATTACTGGAGCTACTGTGTACTCAGTGCAGCCCCGCCAAGGAATGAGCCAAGGTTAGACCCTGGATGGCTAAAGCAGTCCAGACAGAAGAGCAATGCTGGCAGCGGCACCCACCTCTTCTCAGATCATATCACAGAGCGTGGTGTGGAAACCAGCAGCATGCCAGCAGAAAAACCAGACAGACCCAGAAGAGGGGACACGAAGCCCATGCAGCTGCAGCCACCTGTGGTCAACAAAGGAGCCCCAAACCTGCCTTTGAGCAAAGGCAGCCTCTTCATCAAAAGGTGCCGAGGAAATAGTATCCACATATAGAAGAATGAACTGGACCCCTCTCTCACTCTCTACAAAAATCAAAATGAATCAAAGACCTTAGTATAAGACCCAAAAATCTGAAACTGACGGGAGAGAAGACAAAGGACGAGGCACAGGCTGAGACTTCTGACAGGGACTCGGTGTCTCGGGAAATAACAGCAAGGATTAAAAACTGAGGTTAGATAAAAACTAAAATGTTTTTACACAACAAAGGAAAAAAGAACAAGGAGACAGACTGGGAGACCTTTGCCAGCTCAACAGCTAATAATTTCCAGAGAACTGAAAACACACACACGCATGCACACACACACACACACAAGCACGCACACCAAAAGCCAGTCCATTGATAGGCAAATGGACAGACAGGCGTCAAAGGAGTACAAGAAGTCAAAAATCTATGACGTGTGCAATATCCTGAGCCCTCGGGGACATGTGGATTAAAATAGCGTTGCTGTGCTCACCCCTGTAAGACTTTCTTCTGCTCTCAGCATTTCTGAGTTGCCTGTAGATCTTCTTCTAGGTCGAGGCTTTGTGAGCTTTCCCTCCTCCATGTTAGCAAGTCTGTTTGTTTTGCCTTACTTAGGGAAGAGCACAGTTGGTTGTCTAATACCTCATGGCCAGCCCTGAAAACAGTTGTGTTTGTATATTTAGGAATACACGCATGAATTCATACACGCATGCGTTCATACATGCATGTGTTCGTACACGCATGTGTTCGTACACACATGCGTTCATGCGTGCATGCGTTCATACATGCATGTGTTCATACATGCATATTTGTAGCAATAAGTAAAGATAAAAGAAGCCAAAGCTTTGAAAGTGAATGAAGAGGGCGCATGGGAAGGACTGAAGGGAAGGAAGGGGGAAATGGTAATTATTATCTATTTCTCTTTATATATCATACATATGTTATATAGACATGTGTATATATGTGTTAAATGCCATTAAGATTATAGGCCAGGCACAGTGGCCACACCTGTAATCCAAGCACTCAAGAGGCAAAGGCAGGTGGCTCTCTGCATTCAAGACCAGCCTGGTCTACATAGACTCTGTTTCAAAATTAAATTTAAGAACGTATCTTGAGTTTCTATCTTACCCAGGAATTTCAAGTTAGCATAACGTAGTTACTTATACAATGTTCGTTGTGATACTGCACACAGTAATCGCAATATGGAATCAGCTCAGTTGCGGGTCCACATGAGCTGATAAGGGACATTTGGTGTGCACACGCAATTGATATTTTCTCAATTGTAAAGACTAAAATTGAGCTTTTGTTTTTTTTCTCCTCCAGGAAAAATGGATGACCTGAGAGATCATCCTACTAAGGAAAACAAGCAGGCTCAGAAAGAAACGCCATCTGCTTTCTCAGTATGCGGAACCTGTGATTTTTAAAACATGGCTATATGTGAAAGACATGAAAGTGGAGTGG
>NC_022009.1:47711689-47715032 GCF_000317375.1 Microtus ochrogaster
GTGGCGGATGGATATGCGTGGAAGACATGAAGGTGTGGTGGCGGATGGATATGCGTGGAAGACATGAAGGTGTGGTGGCAGATGGATATGCGTGGAAGACATGAAGGTGTGGTGGCGGATGGATATGCGTGGAAGACATGAAGGTGTGGTGGCGGATGGATATGCGTAGAAGACATGAAGGTGGGGTGGCGGATGGAAATGCGTGGAAGACATGAAGGTGGGGTGGCGGCTGCTTATTTGCAGGGAGGAAGTGGTCTCTCGGGAGTTGGGGTCGGGGAATACCAGAGAGCAGCTGGGGGTGAATATGAGCAAAGAATAAAATGTGCACACATGAAGACGTTGTGGGAAGCCGCTGCTTTGTGTGCTACATCTCCTCCTTTAAGGAGCAGGGGCAGGCAAGAGAGTCCTTGCTAGCAAGCACGTATTAGACATCTTGTCTCTCTGCAGAGCTGGCAACCAAAGCCAGGCAGGACTTGTGCCCATTGGGAGCCTCGCTGCAGAGGTCAGGCAGCCCCACTCCACAGGGAGGAAGGGGCAGGAGAAAGTGCCTGCTTTTAGGTGTGTTATTTGTTATGTTATTATTTGGATTCACAAAAGAAAATGCCACGTTAACCTAAATAGTGTAACATTAAAAGGCTTCCGAGGAGTCTGAAATTACAGTGCGCTCTTGAAGATCAGCAATTAGGAAGTGGCGAGCCATCGTGTACACAATGTTCTCTCTGGAAATAAGGTTTCCCAGCGAGCTGCTTCTGAGAACGGGAAGGGCTCCCTGTCACTGGGCTTGGTTAGTTGGACCAGCACTGCCACCTTGTGCATGCCTCCCAGCACTGCAGGCAGCCCGCATCTCGGACTCCATTTATCAGGAACATCCCTTGAAGGCAGGGGTAAGCCTGCAGCCCGTGGAAGCATGATTTTTGTTTGTTTCATGTGTATTTTTGTACATACTTTGCCTGCATGTATATCTGTGTGTCCCGTGTTTATTTGGTGCCCTCAAAGGCGGGGGAAGGGTTTTGAATCCCCTGGGAATGTGCTTACAGACAGCTGTGAGCTGCCATGTGGCTGCTAGGAATTGAATCTGGGTCGTCTGGAAGAGCAGCCAGCGCTCTTAACCGCTGAGCATTGTCTCTAGCCCTGGAAGCATGGTTTTACAGAACTCAGGGGTGTGTGGCCACTTTTGTTTGGTATTGTTCTTGTTCAGTGACTTCATTTCTGTTGCTATGACAAATGCACTGACAGAAAGCAACTTGCGGGAGAAAGGGGTTTATTTCAGTTTGTAATTCCAGATCATGGTCTGTGGTTGTGGGAAAGTCAAGGCAGGGATTTCAGGTAGCTAGTCCATTGTGTCCACAGTGAAGATCAGAGAGAAGTGAATGCGGCACGCCCACCTGCCTGCTTGCTGTGCTCAACCCGGTGAGAATGGTGCCGCTCGCAGTGAGTGGGTCCTCCTTCATCCGCTAAGACGATCCTCAGACAAGCCCACAAACCAACCCAGTGTACACAGTCTTCACTGAGTCTCTCCTCCCAGGTTGTGTCAAGTTGGCAGTCCAAGTTAACCACCAAGGCCGAGGCAATATGAAATAGCCAGTGTGAGCAGTCAATACAACGTCAGTTTCAACTGAATTGAAATCAGTACAATTTCCGCGTTGCTACTTGTGCAACTTTCTCACTGTTGTAACAAACACCCAGGGAAAGAGCTTGAGGTCACTTGGTGCTCAGCCGCAGTCTCGGCTCTATTCAGTCTAGGACCCACATGGTGCTGTCCACATTCAGGGTAGAGAGATTAACTCCTCTCTTGACTAACCCTAGCTGGAGACTCCCTCACAGACGTGCCCAAAGGTTTGTCTCCTCGGTGAGTGTAGATCCTGCCAAGTTGACAGCGTTCATCGTCACAGTGGCCTGCATGCTTGCCTGCCTTCTTCACTCCTTCCTTCTTCCTCCCTCCCTTCCTCCCTCCCTCCCTCTCTTCTCTGCACAGTTACTACACCAGAGCTTCTTCCCCCGAATTGCAGTTATCCAATGTGTACTTCACACTCAGGGAGCCTGCAAGTTCACACTGCGGATGGCACCTGCTGTACCTCTTTCTTCCTCAAGGCAGCAGGGTGTTCCTGTCCCCACAGTTGCTTATAGACCTCTGAACCTGTGTGACCCCGTGTGACCCCCGTATGGCCACTCTGTTGAGATGAGTTTGAGTAAAGTGTAGGCGTCCACACGAGGCAGATCCTGCCCACATGCTTTGGGGCCAAGCTGCTTTCCGTCAACCATGTTTTTTAGGTCTATGGAGCTCTTGTGCAAGTCAGTGTTTGCTCTTCTACAGGGCGTTGCATAAGTGTGCCGACGTCTCTGTCCATTTCCTTCAGACGTGTGCCTGTCCTCCTCCTACGGTTCCTCTATCACGAGCACAACGGCTACCCAAGTCTCCGTGGACACATCTTCATTCCTCCTGGATGTGTGCCTATAAGTTGCGGAGCCACTGGATCTTGGAGCAGAGGTAGTTTAAGGTCGTCAAAGCCAGCACCTCCCTAAATGTCGCCAAGCTTGTCAGCTCACGGCCACTCTTCTGCTGCCCACAGTGTGCCAGTGCTGGAGCCCCCATTCTCTCCCAGCATGCCAGCAGGGGGCCCTCGAGGGGCCGGCAGGAGGTGGGCACAGCCAACTCTGCCTTTCTGCTTGTCTGCAGGAGGCTTCTCAGGTTCCCACCAGCCGATGCTTCCCTAGGGCCTCAGCTACAGCCTGTCCAAAGAGACCTGAGCCCAGTGTGGGGTGTCAGAGGCTCAGTGCCTCTGGGTTGTCATGGGTGTTGTCCTCAGTCACCACCCACATCTCTTCCTGCTCTTTTGTTGTCTTCTCTTAAGACAGGGTCCCCAAAGTGACTGAGGTTGGTCTGGAATTTGCTTTGTAGGCCAGGCTGCCCTTGAACTGTCTTCCTGCCTCAGCCTTCCAAGTTTTGGGACAACAGGCATGCGCCATCATCGTGCCCAGCCGTTTCCTGCATCCTTCGTTTCTGTTCCCTGTCCTTCCTTTCTGCGGTGTCTGCTAAGTCCTGTGCTGCATTTGGGGGTTTATTTGTGTGTGATAGCCTCTCCCTACGCAGCCCAGGCTATCGTAGAGCTGTGATCATTCTCCCTCAGCCTCTTGAGTGCTGGGACTGTAGGCGTGGGCCACCACACCCGGTATTTTTGTTTCTATTGAGTTGTGGAAGTTAGTTCTTCACAGCCCAGTCCCTATCAAATACCTGACTTGAGGGCATTTTGACCTTTTCTGATCTACTCATTTTTTTAAAATTGTGTGAAAAACTATACATGAAAGTTGTCACAGTAACTTTTGTGGGTGTGTGTGCGTGTGT
>NC_022009.1:47715531-47716289 GCF_000317375.1 Microtus ochrogaster
GCAGGTGCCATTCCCCAGGTGCTACCTGTCTGGTCTCTTGAGACAAGGCTTCTCACTTCTGAACCTGCCTAGTTGGCTAGGCTGACGAGCCAGCAAACTCCAGGGACACTGGCATTAGAAGCACACACTCACCACCCTTGGCTCTTATTTTGCATTGGTTGGGGACTGAACCGAGATTCTTGTGTTTACAAGTACTTTGTTGGCCAAGCTCTGCCCCGGCCTGTATTCTGTCATTATTAAATACCTCAGTAGTGCTCAGCAAGTGTGCACATCCACAGGGCTGCTGTGTGTGTTCTTGAGTACGTGAGTTCACTTGCCTGTACGTGTGTGTGGAGGCCGGAGGTTGGCATCACCTAGCTTCCTCTGCTATGTTTGTATTAGTTTTTGGGACACCGAGCCTGAAGCTCACGGTTGGCTGCGCCTGCTAGCCAGTGCGGCCCTGGAGTCCGTCTTTGTCCAGGTGACAGGCTCCTGATCCGCCCGGCTTTTCCTAGGTGCTGCCACCTGTCCTCGCGCTGTGCGTTAGGCATTTTCCCCACTGAGCCAACTTTCCCATCTTTTGTATCTGAAATTCTGAGTCCATTTAACAACCTCTTCACCTCCCTCCTCCCAGCCTGGCAGCCTACATTCCACTTCCTGTCTCTATGGTCGTCAGCCTGTTTTGTGCGATGTAGCAGGATTCCTGAGGCTGAATTATTTATTTATTTTTAAGATATATTTATTATGTATACAACATTCTGCCTCCATGTATGCCCGCA
>NC_022009.1:47716604-47750378 GCF_000317375.1 Microtus ochrogaster
GGGGCGGGTGGGCCGGAGGCGTTATTTCTTTGAGGTGGTGTCACGGTGCACATACGGACATCGGTTCTTTTCTTCCATCATTTCGTGGGTTCTGGGGCTGGAACTCACATCCTGCTTGTATTAGCAGCTCAGGAATGATTTTAATGGTGCTGAGCCTTTCTCCATGAGCTTGCTGACATTTGTGTGGCACTTTTGGTGACCTCTGTTTTTAAGTCGGGTTATCTGAGATTTAGCTTCCGTGTGCCGGGATAGTCACCCCTTAGCAGCCAGAGCCCCCATAGAGCCTTCCTGCACTCCGTAAGCCAGTTTTCTCCTCTTGTGACCTTTTAGCTGATGCTTTGATAGCAGGCCCAGGTTGGACATCGCCTCCAAGTCATGCTGATGGTCTTCTGTGCTCTCCCGAGAGCCTCTTCAGTTTAAATCTTGGGCTTAGATCTTCAGTGTACTTTGAATTAGGTTTTGTATGTGTGTGTGCCTGAGTGTTTGCATGTGCACCATATGTATCCAGTGCTCATGGAGGCCAAAAGTGGGCACCAGATTCCTTAAGGCTGGAATTGGAGATGGCAGTGAGATACCTGAGTGGGTGCTGGGAACTGAACCTGGGTCCTCCGTAGGAGCAGCAAGTGCTCTTAGCCACCAAGCCATTTCTGCAGCCCCAGCCCCACACCCCTTCTTTCCTTCTGCCTGATTATATTTTAATGTGTTTGTGTATGTGTGTGTGTTTTCTTTTTCCCTTTGTAAAATTTGAGGTAGTCCCCTCCCTGTAGCCCAAGCTGGCCTAGATCTCATCATGTAGGCTGAGTGGTGTTTTAGCAAGTAGAAGCCTGGTGTTTTGATGGTTTGTTTTGTTGAGTTTGAATTTTTGTAGCTGGTGCCTAGAATCGACTCACTAAGACAACAGGCCACAAACAAGCCCTTCTTTGTTTCCTTCTGGAAACTGTGTAACTTCAGTGCTTTCTCTTGGGTTTGTAAGCCCTTGTGCTAGCATCTCTGTGGGAGCTGAGACCGGGGTTGTTTTTCCATGAGAATGTCTTTTATGGACTTCTGCTGGGAACTTCCTGCCTTGCCGAGTGGAGTGGGTGCCGCGACACTCCTGGGCCCCCAGAACTGTTGGGTTCTGCTGCTGCTGGGCTGTGGGACTAGGCCACAGTTGCTGTTTTCTCTGGACTGTTCATTGTTGAAGAGACAGCGACTCACAGAAGGCCACACTGACCTTCGGATGGAACCCACTCCTGACCCACCAGGATCAGTGGTTGTATACTGCCATACTTGATATCTCAGGGTAGCCATGTCACAGGCTCCAGCAAGTCAGTGGCCTCCTCCTGGTGAGTGGACCATCCCGGTGTGAGTGCACCTTTCTCTACAGAGCTGTGCCTTCCTCATACGTCCAAAGGACAAGGACGGGCTGAGGTCTGTGTTACAGAGCTGGAAACCTGCTGTGCTCCACCATGGCTCCTCAGTGGATACTCAGGTCTCTCTGAGCCCCAAGACCCTCCCTGCACCTAGCTCTCTCAGCATCCCCTTCCCCCGTGCCTCAAGTGGCTCTCTCTTCTTTTGTACCTGTGGCCTTGCCCACTCCCCTGTGAGCCACTGGAAACTGGGCCTGTGTTCATGGCTCTACATGGTCTGTGTGCCTCTGAATCCCTCGCCTGCCCAGTAGGCACCAAGCATCTTCTTCAGCACCATGGAGCAACATTCCTATGAGGCTCACGGAATACCTGACTCCTGGTAGTCAACACAGAGGCTGTCAGAATGGAAGGCAAGAGAGACAGCCGCAGCTAGGAGGGCCGTACATGTGACAGTGAGGTCTGTTCCGAGGCCTTCTCTCCACCAACAGCCATGGAAGGACACTGGTATGGTATGTGGTTATGTACCTGTGGAGTCTTCCTTCATCTGTGTGGTACAGCTCACCACAGAGTGAGGCAGTGTCAGGGGCCTGCAGCACCCTCTGGATGAGACATTTTACAAGTTAGACAACAGCAGGGACCTGGCTGTGAGCCTGTAGCAGCTTTTGGTGGGCTCTGCTTGTGTCCCCATATTTCAGTCAGGACCCAACTCCATCTACCCGGCACCACCCAGCGCCCTACAAGTTTGAGTTTTGATGTGCAGGGTGCATTAGAATTCCACGGAGGAGAAAGCAGCACCTGACAAGTACCTTCTGGACACACTGGAGAGATGACCCTGGTGTCGAAGCCTGGAGTTTGCTTACAGGCTTGACCAGTGCCTAAATAGAGTGTGCTCGTTCCTGCCATGACCTCTGAGACGCCATGCTTACCTGTGGACAGGAACTCATTCCTGTGGCAGCTTCCAGTCTCCAAACACAGGGACCACACATCACGTCAGAGGCCTGCTCCTGAAGTCTGGGAGAGCTGGAACGCTTCTCAGCCCTGTGGGTTTGCTCTAAGAGAGCTGGGCCTTCGTTGGCACCAGAAGCCCTCTGAGAACTTTGGGTAGCACTTCCCAGAGCTATAGATCTGTTCTGCAATAGACATCTCCTGCTTGGCATCCCAAAGCCTCAGAGAACTTTGAGCTGCCGTACTTCCAAGGGTTGAACCAGCTCTCAGCCAGCATCCTGCAGCTCAAACCTGTTTCATTTAATCCAGTGTAGCAATTTGTCCTATGCCATTTACAGTTTATTCCCATGGATTAAAAGCTTCTTCCATTTGTGGTTTTTTGTTTGTTTGTTTTTTCGGGACAGAGTTACTCAGTAGCTCTGAAGCCTGTCCTGGAACTCGCTCTGTAGATCAGGCTGGCTTTGAACTCACAGAGCTCTGCCTGCTTCTGCCTCTCAAGTGCTGGGATTACAGGCGTGTGCCACCTCCACCTCCCGGTACCTCCCATTTGTAATCTCTGTCTGCACACCGCATTCTTGGAGAAAGGTGGGACAAGAGCCCAGTTGGGGACAGGTTTTCTGCCTCTGCTTCACTGCTGGAAGGCCAGCCACAATGTTCCTGGGACCTGGCTTGCCCCTCCCAGTGGGCCTGGCTCTCCTGGGAAAGCAGGGTGGCAGCTTTTCCCTGTGAGCCATTGTGTGCTAGCCTCTGGCTGACATAGTGGCTCTTCATCTTGGTTTGTGTCAACAGCCTCCGGAGGGTGTGCCACGGGGTAGGTTGTTGGGCTCCACCAGGAATTTCCACAAGCTCTGGGTATTTATGGCTGCTGGGTCAGGGCTGCAGTTTGAGGACTGTGCTCTGGAGAAGTGAGTGTAAAACCAAGTGGGCAGGGACAGAGGGAGTGGGTGGGGCAGGCTGAAGGCTTAGTCTCGCTGCAGTGCAAGTATTCATTTGAGAGCTGCCTGGATCCTGAGGGTACTAACCTTGGGAATGAATGGCTCTATTTGTGGGTCCACAGGGATGGGTTTGGAAGAAGGGGCTTTATTATAGACCTTCTCTAGGGTGGGATGTAGGGGTATGGCTCCATGACAGAGTGCTTATTCACTGTGTACATAGTGTGCTTCATACCAGTGCCACAGAAAACAAAATACCCACACGCGCGCTCTATCCTCAGTGCCCTGTGCCTCTCCCCTTTTGGGCCACGAGGATTTGAGCAGCTTTGTAGGCACAATGCCCCCTGTTGTATTGTCCGGCCTATTTCAGTGGCTGACCATGAGCTGAAACGCTGGAAACCATGAGCCTAGACAAGCATGTCCTCCTTTAAGGTGACTTCCTTGGGTGTTTTAACAGTGCCAGAGAATTAACTGACACGGGGCCGTTAACTGCCTGAGTTTTCTCAACTTCTCAGCAAGCTTGTCTAGAGACTGTCCTGCTCAGAAGCTGGGAGCTGCAGCGTTAGTTAGCACCTGTGTTAATGGCTTAGCTCTTGTCCCCGGAACTGTTGGGAGGTTGGGGAATAGTTCATTGCAAGGGTCAAGTGGGAGGGGTTTAATTGTTATGGGCGTGTCCTTGAGGGGGACATTGGGTCCTCAACCCCTGGTGTGTCTCTTATAGGCTGTCATGAGGTGAACAGACTCCTCTGTCAGGCATCACACCGTGATGTTCTGCCTGACACAGGCTGAAAGAAGGGCTCCCTAGCCAACCACAGACCAAAGCTTACGACACAGCCAGTCAAAATAACCCTTTCCTTCTGTGTTCCTCTTTCGTTAAATTTTAATGAGTCAGGGTCTCTCTGTATAGCAGTGACTGTCCTAGAACTCACTCTGTAGATCAGGCTGGCCTTGAACTCACAGATCTGCCTGCCTCTGCCTCCACATGGCCCCCAGTGCTGAGATTAAAGGCATGCATATGCAACACCATGGCCGGTCTGGTTTTGTTGAGACAGGGTTTCATTATGTAGCCTAGCTTGATCTTGAAGTTTGGTTTTCTTTCCTCAGCTTTCCGAATGCTGGAGTTCCACCATACTGGCTGGTTTTCCTTCCTTCTAAGTTGATTTCCTTTATCTATTGTTCCAGAATGGCCAACTGGCTAACAGGAGAGCCAGGGCTGATTCCTTCCTCACACGTTCCTAACACACATACTGCTCATGTCCCTCTCAGCTACAAAGGCTACTTGCAGTGACTTCATGAGAGCCCCCCTCCCTCTCCTCACCCTTGCATCTGCCTCTCCAAACAGCAGCAGAGGTCAATCACACCAAGGATCTAGATTGTCCCCTAGTATCCCTCCTTAGCCTGTGACCCCACTTTGAGTCTTTCTGCCTCACTGGTATGGCCATTATGTGGACTTACCATGTGTCTTAGTTGGGTTTCTTTTTTCTTTTTTGTTTTTGTTTCTTTCAAGGCAGGGTTTCTTTGTAGCTTTGGAGCCTGTTCTGGAACTAGTTCTTGTATACCAGGCTGACCTTGAAATCACAGATATCCCCTGCCTCTGCCCCCCGAGTGTTGGGATAAAAGGCGTGTGCCATCACCACCCAGCTTAGTTGGGGTTTATATTACTGTGATAAACACCATGGCCAAAAGTACCTAGGGAGGGAAGGGTTTATTTGGCTCCACAACCAGTCCATCACCAAAGGAAGTCAGTGCAGGTAGGCCAGGCAGGAACCTAGAGGCAGGAACTGAGCAGGAGCCGTGGAGGGAAGCATTACCATCTTCCTTGTGTCTGTCCTCTTGTTTACAGCTGCCACTGTCCCCACCACAGCATTTTATCTGTTGCTATCCTGCCACTGGAGGGCAAACTCAAGAAGGATAAGAGCTACGTCCCCAGAACAGGAACTTAAAGACATCTGACCAAGTCAGAGAATGCCTCAACAGGAAACAGACAGAGGAGTAATGTCTGTAACAGTGAGTCACCCTGGCTCCTACGTGAGCTGGGACATCAGCAGAGATGGCCAGTGTGTTAACAGGGTGGGGCACATACTGGGTGACAAGTCAGTCTGTCGGGTCTCCAGAGGTGCCAAATTCATAAAAATACCAAAGGGCACAGTAAGAAGTCACGTCCCCCAAAGGGATTCCATGAGGATTCAAACCTGCTGCCACTGGGATCTTGAACTCTTCTAGGCGGCAGAATAAGTTCCATCATTTCACCTTGAGATAGCCTCACCTCCGCCTAAGGCAGTCTAGAGGACGTTCTCAGTTTCCTCTGGAGGCCTGGGTTTGCTCCGAGTCCCGCAGCATGCGGGTGGGTGGGCTGTCTCTGCATCACGGTTTCAATCAACTCTAGGGAGCCTGCAGCTCTAGTTCTGTCTCCTGGTACCTTTAGATCACCAGTGAGTGCCAGTATCCGGTGAAATCGGCTAATTCAGTCTAGCCCTGCTCAGAGGGTCTAGACCGCAATGCTGGGATCCCAGAGTTGTAGGGGCTGCCGGGGCAGGAAAATAGCACTGATTGGGCATTCTGGAAGTCCTCTGCCTCTGCACTAGGTGAGGCAAACCCAGAAAGCCCGCCCCATTCATGACGCCCCACCCCCTATGGCTCAGCCCCATCCCCATTCCCAGCAGACATCCTTCCTGCAGCACGCTCTACAAGTGTCCCGCTCTCTACTTTGAAGGCGACTCCTCCTCCGCCCCGAGGTCCAGCCCCTACCTCGGATCTTCAGCCCGCACCAACCAGAAGAGCCCCAGGCCTCCAGCAAGCCCCACCCTGAAGGCCCCACCGCTTCCCAGTATTGCTTTGCCTTTGGCTCAGTTCCCACTGAGGAGTCCACTGTCCTAGCAATGGCTCGCGCTACCGGACCTGAACGGCGGCTGCTGGCCATCTACACTGGCGGCACCATCGGCATGAGGAGCGAGGGTGGGGGTGAGTCAGCGTACCCAAGCCCCAGGCAGAGTGGCCTCAGGGCCTGGCCACTGGGCTCTCCAGGGCTCTCTCTGGCTGGGGGCGGGAACGCTTCCTCTGGTGGCTGGGAGTCTTGAAACCAGGTCCCTGGAAGGGGTGAGGGGCATGGTAACACTTCCCGACCTGAAGTGTCCCGAAGCCAAGGGACACAAGGACAGAGGAGGGAACTGGGAAAACTGCTCTATTCTGTGCCCAAGGCATTGGGAAAGATGCTGGAACATTCCACACCTTTGAACCTTAAAAGAAAGTCCTTGGGGTGTGCTTGCTTCCTTGGGGGAGACGGGACACCAGCAGAGCTGCTTGCCTGCTCTCTCCCCTGAGAATCCTTAGTTTTCCCATGGTAAGGGACAAGCTTGCCTGCCCTCTAGGAGCTTGGGCACTAGGGTCAAGGTCACCCAGACTGTTGGAAGGCCGTCCTCTGACAACATCCTGCTGCCTCTGATTGGGACACCCTGGTGAATGCCCCCACTAGCAGGTAGGACCATGGCCAGTTTGCTTGGCCTTCACCTGAGTGATGGATAAAGCAATGACACCCATTAAGAAGCTGAAGCCTAGAGGGTCAGTTACTGCCCCTGGGTTCTGGGGTACAGTGGATGCCTTTGGGCTGTGTTGGGGCTGTTCTGAGCCAACTCCTTTGAGAACACAGAGGCTCCTGGAAGGAGTGGCTGCTGGACCCAGGAGAAAGTGGGGCCAGACCAGGAGCAACAGTGTGAGGGGAACGGCCCAGGAGATGGCTCTGCGGCCAGGCCCGCTCCACCTCTTGTCGCTTCCCCTCCAGGCCTGACATGTGGGCACTTTCGGTCTTGTGCTCAATCGGAATGTCCTACACTAAGGAACACATGAACTCTGACACAGTCCCACCTGTGCTGACACTGTGCCCCATGCCCCCCTGGATGTTCCCATGGGCTCATCGTGTGTTAGGTTTCACTAAGAGTCAGCGAGGGCATGGTGGTCAGGAAAGCCAAAGACTCTGATGGCCCAAACCCCGGTGCAGTGGGGTGTGGGTTTTCAGATGGGGAAAGATCTTCTAGACCCTCAGAAGGCTGCTCCTGGCTCTGGGGTCTGCGAGGCCTGGGAAGAGGTAGTGACTGGCAGGCATCTACTGTGTGCTAGAAGCCCCTTCCTCGGAGTGGCGGACACTTCACCCAAGGAGCTCAGAGTGACCAGTAGTCTTCCCTGCAGAGGTACAGGCAGCTCCCAGGTCAGCATCTTCTGGCTCAAAGCTTTGGGCTCTGCTCCCAGACCAGCTGCTTCCAGGCCTTCGTGGGACCCCACATCCTGCAGCCGCTCACCCTTTCCCTCTTCAGAACAACTTTAGGGAGCCCTGGGCTCAGTCCGCAAGGACATGGGAGAACTAGAGAAGAGGTATGGCCTTTGGTGACAGGGACACAGGATCTGCACACGTGAATGAGTAGCCAGTGCTGGGACTTGGAGCCTTGGGGTCTGCCTCAGGTGTAGCCGAAGTCACCCCTTCTTCAGATACAAAGGGGTGAAGTGGCACTTTGATTTTCTCTGAAGGGAAAAGGTCTCCAGGAATGGGCGGAACCCAAGGCATGGCAGGTTGAGGATAAACCTATGCCTGAAACCTGGGGCTCAGGCAGGTCCCAGCCCTCTGCGTGCCCTGCTGTCGAGGTTGCTGAACTGTGGGCTGCAGGCCCTGGATGGCCCCACTGGTATGAATGATTAACCAGCTTGGCCCTGCTTCTGTGGGCTCTGGCCCCTGGTGAGTGGGAGTGGTGGCTTTCGCTGCAGAGGAGCTGTGGAGATTGTCGCTGTTGGGACAGCTCGTGTGTCTGATGGTAAACACTGCCTAACACTGTGTGACGAGCCAGGAGAGGGCAGGAGAGGGCAGGAGAGGGCAGAGGTACAGCATGCCTCACCTCTTCACTGCCCCTTCCAGATGTCATAAGTCAAAAATCAACATGTGTCCAATGACCACAAGTCTGGACCCAGGCATGTGTGGGTGACACCTGGGCACTGTGTTAGCTAAGGTCCCTCTTGCCTGCTGCCCTTGGGAGCCATTCATTGCAGCCACCACGGAGGGACAGCTAAGCTTCTGCACAGAGTAGCCAAGGTTGCCTCCTGCCTAGTGGTCACAGCTGGCCCCAACCATAGAGTCTTGTCAGTTGGGATGATGCCCAGTATGGCAGCTACACAGGCCATGAGGTTCCAGGTAGGGTGGGTAGGGTCAGCATCCCAGGGTTGTATGCTTTGGGGGTGCACTCTGTGGGAAAAGAATGCAGCTTACAAAATAAGAGTTGGGGTGAAAGCCAGTGTTAGAACACTGAAAGAAATCACAGCAAATTCTAATTTGAAACACTGTTGTAGAATCCAGAAAAATGGTCTCATTGGCGGCTCCTGGCCTTCTTGTCTGTTCCTTCACACTTTTCCCCCTCCTAGCACCTTGTCACATGATAACAAGTTTATGTTTCCTCTCCAGAAAGAAAAACATAGGAGAGTTTAGCTTTCTTTTGGCTGGTTTTGATGCTTCCCAGATGCCACCCTTCAAGGTGGGCTCTCAGTCCGTAAGCCCTCAATCCAGTTCATTCTGGCCTCACCAGTGTGCCATGTGTCCCCAGGAGCCATTGCCCATGGTCAGAGACAACGTGTCCATCATCCCCTAGCCTAAGCACCCATCTCACTTTCCCTGTAGGTGACTTCCAGGTTTCTATGGCTACTCCAGTGCCATCTGCTGTCAGGGGAGCTCACGTGGAGAGGAGGTCCAGGTGTCCTGACACTGCCAACCAACCAGCATGGAAAGCCTCAGGGACTGTCCCTCTTTCTGGAGACAAAGTTTAAAGTCTCAAGGCCTTGACAGAGAACTCTTCCTGCTCCTCCACCTCTGGTGGCTGCCAGGGTCTGTCATTCCTTTTGTCTGTAATGTGACAGCCCCCCTCTTCTGTTTGCCGCATTGTCAGGGGACAGTCTCTATGTGTTCATACATGAACACAAGGGTGGTCCTTTCGAGCCGCCCTCCCAGGGTATTAGACACAGTCATACCACCAGAAACTGTGTCACAAAAAACAAATGTGGTCCTGAGTGGCTTGGGTGGCCCCTGCCTGTGGAGGCAGGCTGATGTCCTGGTCACTCTGGGGGCTCTGGGGGCCCATGGGGCTGGCTGGACGTTCAGGGTTTATCAGTTTTCTGAGCTCTGTCCGTGAAACATTTCCATAAGTGGCAGCTACAGCAGCAGACAACAGCAACAGCAAACTGTACCCATGAAGTTTTATGAACTCCGTACCGGGCTCGGGGGGTTGGGGGAAGCTGGGAGACAGGGGGTGCCTATTGAACCTGGGGGCATCAGTGGTGGGGGACAGCTGTGTCAGCTCCGAAGTCTGCAGGGCTCCTGACCTGCACCTGGGAGAAATGGGAGTCCATCTGATTTGTGTTTAACTTGTGACCATGTTCTCAAGAACCAGGTCCAGCCGGCATCAGTGAAAGGCTGGCAGCAGCAGCTGGAGCTGCAGGCTAGCTGGGTACAGGAGACAGGGTGATGCTGCTGTGGGAGGAGGGGCTGGCAGGGGCCTGGGGCTGCCTGGAGTACCCTTATACTTACTAAGAAATAGGACGTAGCCCAGAGTATACTTGGGGAAGATGGAGCCCTGGCCAGGTGGTTGGCTGGATGCCTACCATGCCTGCTGACAGGAAGCTGACACAGGCATCAAACTTGCTTGGAGTCTGGCACTCCTGAGGCCTGCAGGTCTGCAAGCAGGGCCGAGCCCTCACCTTGGTGCTCCTCGGCTCCAGCCACATGTTCTGGAGTGAGTTACTGGCAGTTTGATTCAGGCGTGGTGTGGTGTGGGGAAGGAAAGCCTGCTAGGTCTGCTCCCCGCTGACCCTGACCAGAGATAGGAGATCCTCCCCAGAGCCCTCAGAAGTGTACGTCCTCACGACAGCACGTGACAAAGGCATCTGCAGATGTGATCAGGGAAGAGGCCAAGGGAGTCTGGCTTCGAAGATGGGGAATAGGGTAATAGCTGGGATTGAGCCCAGTGGACAAGGGTCCCTATGCCTGCAGCATGTGAGATTGATTCCGTAGTCAGGGCTTCGCTGCAGAAGCAGCGTGTAGCGTGCCCATCCGATGGTGGGAAATGACGGCCAGGCTGTCGAAGGACCAGGGTCTCGGCGATAGTGATGCAGCCATAGGAAAAGGTCTGGGCAGCAGAGACTGAGGCTGTCACCCAGTGACACCCAGGACTGCCACACCGCTGCCTCCTCCTGAGGTCCCGTGTGCTTCTCTGGGGACCTTTTTGTCTTCACTGCTGTGCGTAAGGATCAGCACGAGGGGCCTCTCACACGGGCCTTGAGAGAGGACTGCCTGAGGAGGTTACCCAATCTGCCCAAGGTCACAGAGCCAGCCAAGGGCAGAGCAACAGCTGGGACTTCGCTCTTGTCTCCTGGGACTTGTTTTCTGCCAGGCAGTAGTGCCCTTTAGGGTGTCCTATGAGCAGGGGTCACAGTGTTCCCTTAGATCCAGGTTTTGGGGATTTCTAATGCTGCAGGCTGGGTTGGGGCATTTGTGTGCTTGGCTCTCTGTTTAGGGGACAGGGCCGGAGCTTGAGCTGGACCTTGGAGGAGCTGTACACAGTCCATACCGGTACTCTGGGAAGCCTTGAGCTGGTCAGGGGGCTTATGGGAAGGGCATTATGGCCTAGGCACCAGAGATGACTTCCCAAAGGGGTTGCCTCAAGCTGGGTCTTGAAGTACCTACTGGATAAGAAATGGGGCAGGCGGGGGCAGTGTCAGCTGGTGGGAGTAGAATTGTGAGTGTCCATGGCAGTCACTAATTCCAGTCCTGGAGAGGGCCTGGCCCTATGGACTCCCCTTGGTGCGGTGTACAGACAAATTTGGTACAAGCAGAGGCAGAGCGGGGCGGAGTGGTGCTTAGCGCTTCTGGGACTGCCTGGGTTTGAGAATAGAACTCAACCAGGAGTCAGCTCCAAAGGACAATGCCAACGCTTCCAGAAGAAACTGCTACCTAAGTTCCCAGGGGCCTTGGTGGAGCTGAGGCCCAGCTCAGCTGAGGCCCGGCCCCTGCCCCAGTCCAGGACCTGACACCCAGGAGGAAGGGACGGGGGTCTGTCTGACTGTGGGAGTTGGTACAGTCCTGGCCTGCAGCCCACACTCTGCTTGGACTCTGTCTGCAGTGCTGGTTCCTGGGAGAGGCCTGGCTGCTGTCCTGAGGGCATTTCACCTGTTCCACGATGAGGAGTACGCCCAGGCCCACCGCCTGCCCGAGGACACGCTGGTGCTGCCGTGAGTGGGCATTCTTTGGGGCCCGCGGCAGGGACGGTGTGCAGCTCCCCTGGGGTTGAGAGGGTAGGCAGGGCCTGGAGCCAGAGGGTACAGCCTCTGTTTCCTGGGACTTCCATGTGAGCCATCTGCATGAGACATCCTGGACACTTCTTGAGTGAGGGCGCATGCGCACTGCGGTGTCTGCGGCTTGGCTCACTGCCTTCCACCTCTCCTCCCCACTAAGCTGAGCCCGCAGGGCCACGAGTAGAGGAAGCCCTAGCAAGCGTGGTGAGGATACCCCCGTCTAGGTACCTAACCTATCAAGAGAGCGGGGCTGACCCAGGGGGTTTTCCCTTTTCGGCGTGGCTGTCTTGTGTATCCTCACTGCTCTCAGCTACCGTACGCCCTTCATGGCTGAGTGAGGTAGACTTCTGCTCTCCAGGAGCTGGTCTGAACTGGTGTAGGGGATGACCCTGCTCAAGGCCAGCCTGTCTGCCTCAGTCTTTGTCCCTGAGCACTCCAGGTGATGTGAGACTTGCCTATGAGGTGGAGCCCATCCACACTAATCACAAAACCCCTTCCACGGGGTGGGGGATGGGGTTGCCAGGCACAGCCCCAACCATATCCCAGCACCCCACAGCCTACTCCATAGCCCAATCCAGAATGCCATAACCTTGCCCATACCCTAGCTGGAGAGAGCAGTGGAGGTGGGGCAGCATGGGAGACAGGTTCTGCCTCCTGCAGCCCGGCCAGTCCTGACCAGAGGATCCTCTACACGGTGCTGGAGTGCCAGCCACTCTTCGACTCCAGTGACATGACCATCACTGAGTGGGTTCAGATTGCCCAGACCATAGAGGTAGAGGGTGGGAGTGTGGGCGGGGCTATGAGGCGTGGGCGGGGCCGGAAGGCTGGATTGGACTGGAAGGTGGGACCTAGCAAGTGGGCAGGGGGAGGTTACGGTGCAGGAGGGCTGGAATATGGGAGGAACAAGGATATGGGAAGGGTGGGGGTGTGGGAGGGGCTGAATGTGGGCGGGACTGGAGGGCAGAGCAGGTTCCCTGCAGAAGCACTGTGGGCTTATGGTCAAGTCTGTCCACCTGAGATCTGGCGGTGACCTACAGGGCAGCGCAGCCTCAGGAAAGTGCTGGGTCCTGGGCCACACACTGTGCACAGTCTGAGGCCCTTTCTGCCACAAGAGTAGAGGCTGGTTGCTCATACTATTGGCCTGTTCCAGTTAGTAGTGTGGTAGGCCGTGTGGGGGCTGACTGGCTTTGTGGGCCTGACTCACCCCCACGATCTCAACCTTGGAGCTGCTTCTCTGCTTTACCCTGGAGCCGCCCCCGCCTTCCTTAGCTTGCCTCTTCTCCCAGGCTCCTGCCCCTACTGCCAGCTCCTAGTTGCCCATTTCTGGAGCCGGGCCATTAATGGGCACTCCCAGACTAGGTTGTGGTGGCTCAGGGCCATCTTCCTCACTTGTGACTGACAGGGTTTCCAGGCTAGGTCCAGGTGGTGTTCCTCTGTCGTGAAGCAGGGCAGGGCAGGCCATCTTCTGGGCCCCGACCCAACAGCCTGATGCGCTTCATAGCGGGTCGCTAAGCCGCTGTACCTCATATGGCCAGCAGAGGGCACTCCGCTCCATGAGACTCCCTAGTTCCTCTTTTTGTCTTTCAATGAGTCAGGAGGCTCTGGCAGGAGCCTCTTAGCCCTCAGAACTGTTGTCTTGGCAGCCATAGCTTTGGCTAGCATACCACCAGGAAGTGATGGTCAGAGGTGTCCAGCATGGCCAGTTTGCTCCTGGGAGGCACCAGCTGGAAGTCTGTGGAGCTGTTCCCAGCAGTGTCCAGAGTCCCTGGGACCCACATCCCCTCATTCTTTAGAGCGAGTTACAGGGGACTCCAGGCAGAGACTGGCCTTCCAGACAGGGCCTGTAGGGGGAGATGAAGTGGTGCCACGCCAAGCCCTCTGCCAGCATCCAGGCCTTTCCTCTTTCTCACGGCCTGTGAGGAGGTAGCTGCCTGCAGCCATGTTCCCCGGAGAAGGCCAGTGGTCGAGAGACCTGGTCCGCCCTGAGCTCATCCGTTCCAACAGAGACACTACACACAGTACCAGGGCTTTGTGGTCATCCACGGCACGGACACCATGGCCTTTGCCGCCTCGGTGCTGTCCTTCATGCTGGAGAACCTGCAGAAGCCTGTGATCCTCACCGGGGCCCAGGTAATATGTCCCACGGGTCTCAGTTCTCGGCGGCACAGAGCGGGCCTTGTCCAGCCCTGGGCTGCTGCCGGGGCACCTGTTTCCGGCACCGTGTCTTCTGTGTGATGCCAGTTAGGGTGTCTCTAGACACTTGAGGCATTGGCCCTGCCTGGCCATTTCACTCTCGCTGAGCTCCTACCAGTCCCTGAGACTAGGGACCCACGGGCTCCTGGAGGTCTTGTCCATTGAGGCCTCAAGAGTACCCAGAGCTGAGCCCCTTACAGCTCTGCCACGTGGGGTTTCCTTTCTTTCCTCTTCTCCCTATTGGCTCCATGTCTGCTACCCACTGATACCACCTGAGACTCAGTATGGTAGGCACACATAGAGCAGTACAGGGGGAGACTCCCTCACCCCCACCCCGTTCCTCTTCTCTCTGACGCTGTCCCTAGCAACCCTCACATATGACATCCCCTTCTCTTGTCCTAACCTGCTGTGCCCTTCCCCAAACCAAGGTCAATGGAATGCTATGGAAAACAACTCTATGAGTGAAGGCTCTCTTGGGGTTTCTGATACTTATGGGTGACCATTAGAGCAATCCTACCCAAGTCCTTCAGAACCCCTCATGGGGCAGGGCCAAGGCCTCTGGACAGGATGGCAGCACCTGGGTCCTTTTGAACACAACCTGGAGGAGGTTCCACCAGGCAGGAGTGGGCCCAACTGGCCCCCACGGGAGACCTCTTGCCAGAGTGCCAGGTGTTGTTGGGAGTGGTGGCTCTGTCTCTCCCTTTTCCCAGAGAAGCACCTAGTATAGTAGCCCTACTTGGAGAAGACCCATGACAGGGCATCCCTAGCCTTTGTTATTCCCAGGGGAAGTGGGGCCCAGTGTGCTTAGATCTCCCCAGCTCGTGCGCCGTAGGAGGGTGCACAGTGCACCTCCAGGGGCTGCACTGACAACTGCCTGACCATTCTCTGGCCAGAGTCTCTCTGCATGTCTCACTTCAGTCCTGCCCACTGTGTCCTCTTGGGCACTGCTGAGCTACTCCCAGCATGGTGTGTGGCACACTTAGGCAGTGAAGGGACAAGCCAGGCTACCCTGCCTGGTTCCCAGCTCTTGGGGTAGTGAGGAAGCTGGGCTTTGCAGCCGTGTGGAATGGGGGCCAGAACTGGACCTGGGTACCTCCTGGTTGCTTCCTCTCTGTGGCAGCCAAATGGAGCTGCTTAGAGAAGGTTGGCACTGTCAGAAGAAATGCCAGTGGTTCCCAGCCTTGGGAGTTGGCTAACTGCCTCAGACCCCTGTCTCAGCTTCTCTCCCTGCCTGAGCCTGAGAGGTTTCCTGGAGTGGGGGAGCCGAGTATGTCCTGGCTCCCCAGACCTTAGCCACCTCTCTGACATCTCCCCAGGTACCCATCCATGCCCTGTGGAACGATGGCCGTGAAAACCTGCTGGGGGCCCTGCTCATGGCTGGCCAGTACATCATTCCTGAGGTATCTGGCCTGGCTACAGGAGCGGCCTGGGTGGAGGGTGGGACGGTGAATGTCAGAGAGCTTATGGTTATGGCCCACGTGGGGACCCACAGGCCAGAGGTTGGAATGGTCTTGAAAACATGTGTCCCTCACCTGGAATTGACAGAGCCAAGGAAGGGAAGCTGTCCCCCACCGACATTCTTGTCACCAGCCAGGCTTTATGTTGTAGATATTCTACACTTGTGTTTACATATACATGAGTCCATGGAAATGGACTGTGCCCACCGTAGGCTATGGAGTCTGTTGTGTCTCTCCTCATGGGCCCCCTGTCTCACCTGGCAGAAGAGGAAGAAAAACAGGTGGGTCTCTTACAGGCCAGGAGCCGCTTTGTCTGTAGCAGTCCCGGAGACTGGTGTTGTTAGGGTTAGCCATTAGGAAAGAGCAGCAGGCAGGTCAAAGGTCACCCCAACCTCCTTCACCCTAGAGGAGTCTCTTGAGTCACTGGCTCCCCGTACATGTGGTCTGAGCTCAGTAGCACCAGAGAAGAAGTGCTGGCTGGCGAGCCAGGGCCTCCCGCAGCCGTCCATGGGCTCAGTGCCCAGGCTCCCAGGGTCCCAGAGGACCGGGGCCTTCACTGGGTAGGTGCTGGCTAGCAGGACCCTGCCTGCTGGTTACCTTCCAGGTTTGGTGTGTTGATGGTGGTGGGGTTGGGGAGAACTGGAGGATGTCGGGGGACAGCTCTGAGTTTTTGTCTTTCCCTCCACAGGTCTGCCTATTCTTCCAGAATCAGCTCTATCGGGGCAATCGGACAACCAAGGTGGACGCGCGGAGGTTTGCGGCCTTCTGCTCCCCCAACCTGCCCCCTCTGGCCACTGTGGGTGCAGATGTCACAAGTAAGGGGATCTGAAAGCAGGGCCTGCTGGCTGGGAGTGAGAAGGGGGACCCTGGGGTCTTGTGTGGAGGTGAGAAGCCTCTGTGAGGAACATGGGCTCAGAGCGGGGAGGGGGGTCTGGCTCTTGTGGGTACTGTCACACCACATGACCCCCAGCCGGGAAGTCCCTCTCTATGACAGTCTGTGGCTCTGCTGCACACACGGGTCCTTCTGAAAACCTAGCTTTTGTGTTCCAGAGGGTCCTGGTCCTGGGGCTTCCATAAGGGCATAGCAGCTCCTTACCCTAAGTGTGGGCAGCCTCTGATGCCAGTCGGGCCTTGACTCTAGTGGCCCCTGCTTTTCCACCTTAGATATAAATCTGAAGGGCCTCTGTCTCTCTGAAATTGGGGCAGCTGCCTCCTGGTCCTTTAGGCCTGTCCTGTCCAGGTGTAGAAGAGAATCGAAGAGCCACTGATCCTGGGGCAGGTGCACCACTGCCCACGGGTGCCGGGTTCTCCAGCACCCGGACCTGCCTAGTAACTGAGGTTCTGGTCCCTGACCTGTCTGTGTAGTTCTAGCCTAAGACCCGTCTCAGGGAGGTGCTGGCAGGGCTATCTTCCACCTGGGAATCCTGCACCCAGCAGGACTGGGCTCCATGTGCATCATCAGGTTGGGTTGCTAGAGTCAAAGCAGCTCTTCTGACAGGACGATTGGCAGTGTCCCAGCTCTCTAGGAGGGCGGCGGCAGCTCTCACCCACACTGTGCTTCTGCTTGGGCACAGCAGATCCTGTGGGTGGGACACTGCGTTGCTGGGACCTGCAGGTGTCTGTTCTTGGTATTCTTCCTGTGTATCAGAAGCTGAGGTTCAGGAGGAGTAGACCCTCCAGAAAGGGTAGGGCTACTCCCTCAAAGCCTCCTCTCTTCCCTCCCTGACAGAACTCCAGGGTCTCAGCTCACCCTGGCTTCCCCCTGCATGCTCTTTCCTGCTACCCGCCTAGAATCTTCTAGGTAGTGAAAAACCCTAAGCCTGAACCCTGGTGTCTCTGGGGTGGCAGAGGTCCAGTTGCTATCTGGGGCTGGACCTGCTGAAGCTCCAGTGGAAGGGCCTACATTAGATGGTACCTGTGGTAGTCTATTATCCCATGTTTGCACCAGTGGCCCAGGGAGGGGAGCAGTGACTGTGAGCACTGCCCTGCAGCTCAGTTCTCCAAGCCTGAGTCACTCCTTACCCAGGCTCAGGGTTGGAGTGTCTCCTGTGGGCAGCGAGGCCTTCACCCTGAATCTAAAAGCCTCTGCCATGCTGGGGCACCTGGTCTGCAAGCCCAGCCCATCAGTAGCTTCCCTAGCCCAGAGCTGAGGCTCACTGTCAGTACCAGCCTAATATCCTGATGTACCGTCCTGCGTGTGTGGGTGTGTGGGAACCTGCACCTCCCCTTCTTGCTATTGTCAGGCTGCCCGGCCGGTTCTGACACTTCATGTTGAGAAATCTGGGGTTCTGCTCAGGGTGTGGCTGTGGGGCCCTGGGGAGGGGTACTGGGGCTCCTGGCAGCCACCCCAGGACAGAGTCCTGATGATCTGTGTGACGCAGGCCTCCCACAGGCTGCCGCCGACACTTCATATATCTTCGGGGACATGAGGGGAGCAGGGGACCATCCCTGATGACAGACAAGACAGACTCCAGCTGCCCAGTTTGCTCTGCCCTGGCACAGGGACACGACACACTGGGGACAGCCAGGTCTTGCTGGCCCTGCCTATTCCTGTGTGTCTGTGCCATCCCCGTTGTCCTTACCCCCAGTTCCTTCTTCCAGATCTGCCTCTGCTGGGAAGCCCTCCCATTGCACCAGAGCAGAGGAGCTGAGGGAGCGTTCACTCCTGCTGGAAAGGTGCCCTTGATCTTGCTGCCCACTAGCTAGGAGTCTTTTGCCATGCCTTTGACACACAGACATGTGGAACTCAGTGCCCTTCTCCGTACATGGGAGCCCCCTGCCTCCCAGAAGCCGCTGGGCCACCTCAGACGCTAAGCTAAGGGCAGACTTGACTCCCAGGTTCAGTCTGTCGCCTGGAACATAGCAGGGGCTATTAAAGCACTGACATGGCAGCCAGGGTGAGTCACTGCTGCCTTCCCCTTTGTGTTCCAGAGTCCCCGTGGGGAGGACTTAAAGATCCTAAGGAGAGGCTTCCTGGCTCCTAAGGAGGGTGGCTGTCCATGGGGCAGTCCTTTGTCTCCGTGCAGCCTTTCTCTGCAGCCATAACTCTTCTGGTGGCAACTAACCCCCACCCCCAAACCTTATCTGCCTGCCCAGCTGAGGTGCACAGCCCTAAATTAAAGGACATCTCAGGCTGCCATTGTGTGAGCTGATAGATGCCATAGCTGGTAGGGTGGGCAGCTTGCTGCTTGAGGACCCTGCTCCCTCTCCTGCCCCTCCTTCCCTCATCCCTCACCCCTCAGTGTGTGTTCAGAATATTGTCCAGTTGATTATCACATGTAACCGCTCTGGCAGACACAGCAGCCAGGCCTCCTGAGTCGATGACCCCTGCACCCTGCATCGGGTCAGGAGGACAGAGCACGGGCAGTCGTGGAGGAGGTGCCTGACTTCTGTGCATAGCTCCTCAATGGAGACCATTCCCCTCTCCAGAACTCAATTTTCCTGGGCTGAACTGGAGGACCCCGGGTGCCATTTAGTACCAACATCCCATCTCTGTTGGGCTGGAGGCATCCGAGTGGCCAGATTCATGAGGTGCAGGGGATAGCTTGCCATACCTATTCCCGCCCACAGCTAGGGCCTGGGCGTTGACCTTACAGTGACCTTTGACCCTAAGGACAAGATACTCTTCTGGAAGGTCACCAGTATGACTGTTCAAGGGATGCTGACCCCATGTTCCTGCTGCTCTCTTCCCTCCCCAGCCTGGGTGTGGGAGGGATGATGGGCACAGCTAGGCTGTTTGCCAGAGGATGCGGCCTGGCCTTCCTCTGGGACCAGCCTTAGCACGTGCCGGTCCCTTTGCTGGGAGTTCTGCGTTCCACGCACACTCTTCTTCAGCATAGGCTGGCTTGTCTGCCCTTCTCCCTCGCCCGTCAGCCATGATCCCCAACCCTCAGCCCCATCACCCTGGTCACCACCTTATTACCACTGCTTGGCTAGTGATCTTTCTCCTGACACCTCCTCCCAGCCCATGGGCTTGCCGTGGAGCCTGGCATCGGCCTGAGGGAGACCAGGATGGACAGAGAGGGTGGGCATGGCAGGCTGGGCTGCAGCTGCCTGTGACCTGCAGCTTTGACTCTTGTTCTCTGTCCTCAGTCAATCGTGAGCTGGTACGGAAGGCCAGCCAGAAGGACCGTCTTGTGGTGCACAGCAATATGGAGCGTGACGTGGGCCTACTGCGCCTTTACCCTGGGATCCCTGCCTCACTGGTAAGGAAGCCTGAGGGCCTGCTGCCTGTAGTGCTCTCCATGGCTCCCAGGGCCCCCCACGCTATAGGCTCCCTCCCTCTGTCTCACTCAGGCCTTTCTCAGGCCATGGTCTATAAAACCTGCCAGCCTACCGTTTGCACACCTTTCTTTCTCAGCTGGGCTCAGCTCTTCCTGGGCTGACGTCTAGCCTGCTTGGGCGCAAGGCTGAGCACTTAAGCCAAATGTGGGCTTCTTTGTGCGGACACTTGATGCCTGTGGACACTTGATGTGGGCGTGGCAATAGAACCCCACTTTCTACTGCTCCTGTTTTCTTTTCAGATGGGGTCTTAGCCTGTTGTCCAGGCTGGCCTGTGTGTCCTCTTCCCACCTCAGCCATGCTGGGTCTCTGCCTCTTCTCGTCTTGTTTGTGGCCCTCCCCCACTTCCTGTCACCAGCTTCTCGGTACCAGCTGTTCCTTGGGTGACTGGCACCTCCCTTACCTGTTATTCAGGATACTGGGCGGACACAAAACTGTCCTCTGTCCTTTGCATGGAATTGTCCAGCCTGGGGGAGTCTGGGCAGGGCCCTGTCTAAGGGCCTCCAAGTGTCAAGAGCCCAGCTCCTCCTGGCTAGCACTAGATGGATAGGGGAATACCAAGGCTCAGCTCTCCCCACAGTCAGACAGAGCCAGGCTACCCTGAGAGGGAAGTCAGACAGTTGGGAAGCCAGGACAAGCCCTGCTTGCTGTTCGTGCCGGCTAGAGCTCCCCCAACCTTTGTCCTGCCTACACAGGTGCGGACCTTTCTGCAGCCCCCACTGAAAGGGGTGGTCATGGAGACCTTCGGCTCTGGGAATGGGCCCACCAAGCCAGACCTGCTGCAGGAGCTGCGGGTGGCATCTGAACAAGGCCTGGTCATTGTCAACTGTACCCATTGCCTTCAGGGGGCTGTGACTTCGGACTATGCATCTGGCATGGTAGGGGGAGACAAGGGGCCTGGGGAAAGGTAGTGAGACAGCTTGTGTCTGGATTCTGCTGCCCTTAGCCAGGGGAGGTCTCTGACCCAACCTCCCTCTGCCCTCTCACAGGCCATGGCAGGAGCTGGCATTGTTTCAGGCTTTGACATGACGTCAGAGGCTGCCCTGGCCAAACTGTCCTATGTGCTAGGCCAGCCGGGGCTGAGCCTGGATGACCGGAAGAAGGTGTGTACACCTTGGACTATTCCAGGGACTAGAGCACCTCTGTGCACATGTGTGCCTGCTGACTCCTGAGGGCGCTGGGGTGGGACGGAGTACTTGTGTCTGTTTTGGAAGCAGAAGGGGAATTCCCTGTGGGATGATAGGGCCAATATTGACCCAGGTCACCCAGTCCACACTCTTACCCTTCTCTGGGGAGCCTTGGGTTCTGAGTTCCAGTTTAGCACTCCTACACTGCTCCTCATACCCTGTCCTGCTTCCTCCCAGGTGGACTCAGACTCACAGGCCTCCAGGACCATAGGCTGCCAGACCCTGGTTGAGGCCTTAGCAAACCCTGCGCTTATAGAGAAGGGGACAGTGTTAGCCTTCTTTGGGGGGATTAGTGGGGTCACACTAAGCCCTTATATGGGTAGAGCACTGAGGTGGCCTGCCAGCCCTGTGGCAGGCCCGTCTTCCTGCCTGGGGATCCAGGTCCTCTCAGCTAGTCAGAACTCCCTGGAGCTGTGCTGGCTCAGCCTACCAGCCTTGTGTCCTGTTCTAGCTGCTGGTCAAGAACCTTCGTGGGGAGATGACACTGCCTGAGACAGATGAGCACCAGTCCTTGCTGCAAGATGGCGTGTTGGGCCGCCGGATAGCATGGCTTCTCAGTCTGAATGGCAGCCAGGTACTGGCTGCAGTGTGGGGGAGTGGCGGGGCCTGAATACCCTCACGGGATGGCAGGACCCACCATCTACTGCCACTGTCCTGGCACAGGAAGAGGACCGGGAAGGAGGTGCGGGGTGGATGGTGCAGATTTGGAGGGATCATAGGGCAGAGCTGGGGAAGGGGCCTGTCTGCCTTGTGGAGGTAAGAGATGAGAGCGCCTGCCGCCGTAGCCAGGGCCTGTCAGTCCTGGCTTGGAGCTCAGACTTGGGTGAGCCTAAGCAAGGTGAGGGTGCTGTCTGTCCTAGACGTTGAATAGTCAGGGCTGATTGGGGTCTCTTCAAGACTTTGAGCTGGGGGTTCTAGGCCCCACACCTGCACCTTGGAATGTGGTCTAATTTCCCAGCTTCCCTGGAGGGCGTGGGGAAGCTGAAGACCCAAAAGCCCAGGAGGTGGCCCTTCCTAAGCAGCCTTATGAGCCAGCTGGTTAATTGCTCCATGCTGGCTGTGGGCGGTGACCTATCATTAGGGTGGCTGTGTGAGGTTCCTAAACCCTGGAGGGCCCAGCTGGCCAGAAGCTATCACAAGGCTGTGATTAAGCCAGCCATGGACGCTGGACAAAGTGGCACTTTGAAGGCCTTCTGGGACCTTGGAGAGCCTCTGGGTGCTCCAAGAATATTATATCTGTGTGCTTAGACCCTTTTGGTGGATGTACGGGGGCGGGGCTGCACCATTTCCCATGCTCCCTTAAGGATGACTTGACTCTATCATCCTGTCAGCAGCGGAGGCAGAAAATGAAACAGATTTTGGGGGTCAATGGTAGTTCTGAGACAGAAGATGAAAGGAACCTGGTGGTAGCCTGGTGACCTGGTTTTTTTTTTTCCCCAGGGCATGGGGACAGGTGGGTTGTGGGTGGGCATGAGGCTCCTGCCAGAACCCTCTGGTGGGGGCAGTTCTGGCACTTTCCTCACTTAGTGAGACCACCTGCCCCAGTATATAGGAAGTGGAGTCCACATAGTCAGGGAACTGTGGGTGCTGTCTGTTGTTACCCTGTAAACGCCCAGGGTCTCAAAGCACTGCGGTGTCCCATTTGCCATTGCCTTTCTGTTAGGAGGCTGATGCCGTGCAGGATGTCCTGACGTCCAGCCTGGCCCTGGCTGCAGCTCATGCTGGTGACCTAGACACTCTTCAGGCCTTGGTGGAGCTGGTGAGTCTCCTGCTGAGGGACAACACTAACAGGTGGGACACGGTTTACACGGATAGAACACTCTCCCCAGGGCCTCACCAACCCTCCAAAGCCATACCAGGCTGTGGGCTTACATACTAACTCCGAGGGCCTCGCTGGAAGTGGGTGGAGCTATAAACCGCACTTTTATCCTTCCAAGTCTCTGTGGCCCACCTGAGCTTGCCCGGCCCTTCTGTGAGGTTGTGTGCCTTGTGTCACCCTAGGGCAGAGACCTCAACCTGAAGGACTCTAGTGGTCAGACCCCACTGCATGTGGCTGCACGCAGGGGCCATGCTGCCGTGGTCACCATGCTGCTGCAGAAGGGTGTGGATGTGAATGCCCACAATGAAGATGGCCATAGCCCGCTGCTGCTGGCCGTGAGGGGCAGGTACTAAGGGTCTGGAAGCTGCAGGTGGTATGTGGGCTGGGCAGTTGGGGAGAAGGTATTTGCTTGGAGTGAGCAAAGATCAGATGGAACACGAGCAGGGCCAGTGAGGGAGGCCTGCTTCTGTGGGGCAATGGGGAAGGACTTCAGGGAGGAAATGGCCTCAGAAGATGCTGGCCGCGTCTCGGAAAGGAGAATATTACTGAGAATGTATGAGGAGCTCCTGTGACCCACACTCGGCCATGTGTACCAAGATCTGGCAGAGAAAGAGCTAGCAGAGGGGCTATGCCAGGCACAGATGTTCTGTGGGGAGGGGGGGTCCCTGACTGGCCCTCACCCCATGTGGAAGGGTGATCCTACCTGTTTGGGAATGGAATTCTGCTAACTCACCCATCCTCTTCAGTTAATTCTGCCTGATAGTCTCAGGTAGAGCAAGCCCTGCCCTGGCAATGCTAAGAGAGTGGGTGTTTGCACATTACCCAACAGCCTGTGAGGGAAAGGATGGGCCCTGTGGGTGCCCTTATGCCTGCCAGTTTCCCCGGTCTCATGCAGGAAGACTAAGCTACACTGTGTGACCCAATCGGGGTCCCTGTCCTAGAGCTGAGAGCAGTATCGGGTGCGGAGGGCATGTGTGCAGTGTCGGAGGCTTCCTCCCGTGATCTCTCCTGCGGTACACATGGAGACAGCTTGTCATGTGGTGTGGCAGTGGGATGGACCTGCCTGGCAGAGTCTTCTCCACCAGATCCACTTCTGGGTTCTCACAGCAACACACAGCCTGCAGACCCTGGGATGCTCAGGGAGGGGGTCTGTGCCCTACTGAATCCCCTGCCCCAGCAGGCAGCACCCCCTCCAGGTTTGACTCAGCCTGCAGAAAGGGCTCAGGGCCCAACTAGACCCCACTGTTCATGTCTGTCTGCCATAACTCATTCGCCAAGGGCGCAGTTGGGGGCACAACTGACTTAGTTTCCCTGGATCCTATCCTGGACCTAATCATAGAGGTCACTTCAGGAGTGTAATACAGTGGGGGCTGAGGGTAGGAGACTGTCTTCTGGGGTGCTGTTCCTAGCTGCACAGGGAGACCACCTGTTCAGCCAGCCGACTAGCGCCTTGTGACTTGGGACAGCCTCTGGCCCCAGACATGCTGTGAAGGAGCCTTGGATGAATGGAGGCCATGGACCTTGAGATGGAACCCTGTTGTGGGCAAAAAACCAAGCACTTGTCTGGAACTAGGCTGTGGGTGTCTGGGTGGGAATTTCCTGCCCCTGCCCTCCACCAGGCTGAATGAGGCCGGCAGGATCTAGGCCACACTGATAATCAGCACTTTTTCATGGCAGGCATCAGAGCGTCATTGGACTGCTGCGGACCGCTGGGGCTTGCCTATCTCCCCAGGAGCTGGAGGATGTTGGGACAGAACTGTGCAGGTGATGGCCTGAGCATCTCTATTGATGGTGATGGTCTCAGGGTCCAGGAAGGCAGTAGGGCTGCTGGGAGGGTCAGGTCAGCCAGGTGGGACTGAAGAGGGGAGAACCTGCACCCAGGTGGCCTGGCTTACAGAAGTACCCCCCCTCAAACCCAGTTACAGGAGTACCCAGAAGAACGGTCAGCAAGGGTGTGCGTGTGTTGTGGGCTTGGTTGGCATAAGGGAAAGAGAAGAGCGGGTCTGGGCTGTGGCAATGGGTGATAGCTGGGATTGGGTGTTATCAGTGATGTGTCCGTCCTGTCCAGGGTATGGTGATTGTCGTGAGACTTCAGACTGATTTGTTGGGACATCTTAGTCTCCCAGCCCCAATCTCAGGTCCCTACGCTGGTCTGCAGTATCCCAGGAGAAAAGTACTTTTACTGAACCACTCCCCAAAAGATGTAGGAGTAAGGAATAAATCGCTCACAGAGGCAATGGGATGAGGGCCCAAGAGGATGGAAGCTGGCCTTGGTTGGCTTTGAAGGGTCTCCTGGGGCAGGGTGGTTTAGGACTGCACCCAGGCAGACCTATTGGCTCCAGTGAAAGATAGGGAAACTGAGGCAGCGTGTGGACAGCTGGGTCTGGAACCAGCCATTCCGAAGGACTTCTGCTTTCCTGGGGCGGGGCTAACCTGAGCTTCTGGCTGGGCCAACCTGAGCTGCTGGCTGGGCTAACCTGAGCTGCTGGCTGGGCTGAGGTGTGGGAAACCAGTCTAGGTGAATGGGGAGGGCTGGAGGTGTTTCCAGCATGATCCACCCCAGAAATGATACAGTGCCACCTGGGGGCTGTGACTTCCCAAACAGGAAGGAGTCGTAGGGCCACTTGGGTCTCTTCTTCCCCAAGCTTACCCTGGGTGGGGCCTGGCTCTAGAGTGGAAAGACAGAGCTAGGGAGGGTGAAGACACTGTCCACGGACAAGGCTATTCACCCAGCCTTCCTCTATAGGGGAAGCCATTCCTGTAGCTGTTCCCCAGCCAGGATGCTCGTTCTTGCAGCCTACCGGGGTCCAGGGCCACCTTGGACCCTAGACCTCATGGTTCCCTTCTATAGCTACTGGCTGTCAGTATTTCCTTCTGTCTTGAGACAGGCCAGACACGTCATAGGTCTGCTGTGTTGTGAAATATGAAACTGGCGGGGGGTGGGTATGTGCATGCTCACGGATATGTGTGTGTGTGTGTGTGTGTGTGTGTGTGTGTGTGTGTGTGTGTGCTCGTGCCCTTGACCTGAGTCACAGTCACGCCTCATGTGTGAAACCAGACTCCAGGCCGCCTGCAGCTGGGACTCCTGCCTCAGGGCTGGGTGCTGCTGGATCAGCTGTTTAGGGCAGTCTTTGTAAGAATACCCAGGGCACTGGGAGGGGCACATAAGAAGGTAGGCAGCTGAGGGACCCAGCAAGTTCTGACAGCTTCTCTCTGCCTCCCTGTCCCCTCCTCCCAGGCTGGCATTCAGGGCGGACAGCGAAGGCCTAAGGGCATGGTGGCAGGCAGGGGCTGACGTAGGACAGCTGGACTATGATGGACGTTGTGCCCTGCAAGTAGTGAGAACCTCCCTCTTGTACACTATGCTGGAGTTCTAAAGGTCCTCAGCTCCGGTCCCACATCCTGGATCAGGAGCTGCCCATCCCTTCTAGGGATATATCTTCCTCAGAATCAACCCAACCCATGGGGTGTGTCCTGTCAGTCCCCAGGGTGGGGGTGGGGCATCAATCCTGGTGGGCGGGACTTTGTGGCTTCTGGGTGCTGCAGTCCAGGCATCCCACAGATCTCTCTCCCCTACAGGCTGAAGCTGCTGGGAATGCAGACGTGGTGGCCCTGCTACAGAGCTTTACGGACAGGATCAGTGCCCAGCCCCAGCCCCACTAAGTCCTGGACTGGGCTGATGTCCCCTCAGTGAGCTCCCATTGCTCTGCAGCTGGATCCTGGCACCTGCTATCCCAGAGCCTGTTCTGAGACAGCCTGAGGAGTGGACAGACACATTGTCCCGAGTCTTTCGTGGGCTCTGGGAGGAGCACAGTCTGATGGAGATACAAGCCACTGGGGCTTCATGCAGGCAAAGCTCAGCTTAGACCTTTACCCTACCCAATCTTGGGCTGGGAGACTGGACGACCTCGGCCCCCCAGCTCACATTCGTTCCCATCGCATTATTTGGTGCCTCTGGAGTTTTGAGACTGGCTGGGCTAACCCTATCTCCCGAGAACGGCTGGACTCCATACACAGAGCATCTGGGGTGGAGTAGGGGGAGCCCTGCCTCCAGACACCTCCTCAGCAGACCTTGCTTCCTAGAAGTCCTCCTTGGTTCTCAACCGGCCATCCTGCTGCAGCATGGGGTCTTCCTTACTGCCCAAGGGACCTGGGCACATACCGGCTGCGTCTGCTAAACTGCTTCCCAGCCTGTTGGCATGACACAATCTGGAGGTCTTTGTTGAGCAGAGTGTCAATAAAGTTGTGGGGACAGCTGCTGCGTGGCCTGGATGGGTCTGTGGCTGTGACTGTGCTGGCATGTGGGGAGGAGGCCCCAGGCTGTGGGGCAGAGAGCTGTCTCCGCAGTAGATGGTAATCCACTTAAGCAACCGTCCTTAGGCTGGCCAGGCATGGTAGGATAGGGTGATGTGGGGAGGGCCTGAATGAGTCCCATCCCCTCGGGCAGCTTTTGCCCCATCTGAACGTCCTGATTCTTCTCATCTGGAACTAAGTTACTTCTCCCAGGCAGCCTGGGGCTGAAGGGGAGTGACAGGAAGCCTTGGCATTCTGGCAGATACCCCAAGCATGGGGCATTTCCAGCTTCCATCTTGTTACTCTCTGTGTCCTGGGCATCTTGACACAGGTAGGCGCTGCGGGCTTTGGCTAAGGCACAATGGGACATACTTTAGGGAGTGGGTTCCTGCTCAGCCCTCAGTACACACATCTAGTTAAACATCTAGCAAGGACGGCCACCCCAGGCTAAGGTGTGAGACCTTAGCCAGCTCTTCTGCCACATATAGTCCTCACACTCTTCCTTGCCGGAAGCAAGGAACTGCCCTGGGCCTCAAGTCTCCTCTACCTTGTGCCTGCATAAGGGTGCGCATTTGTCCTTTGGGTCCCTAGACAGGAAAAACCCAGGCCCCCATGAGAAGGTACAGACCCCGAGAGCCGACCCTTGGCATTTGGGTGAGCCAGGCTGAGGCTCCCCTACCCACGCCTTAGGCTCTTCAGCCTGGTTCCCAGGCCCCAGCAGACACTGCCCTGGCAGCCTCCCAGCTCCTCACCCAGACAGGTGTGCTCAAACCTTGCACAACCTGGCAACACCTGAGCACAGCAGGGCCCAGAAGCCTTTGCCCCACACCATTAGTGAATCCCTGCTGAGTGGGTGGAGAGGGGCCAGAGGGCATGAGCGTCAGAAGTCCTGATATCACCTGTAGGCTGAGACTTCCAGGGTCCAGAGCAAGGTAGTGAGGCTGTCAGACACGCCTGAGGAACGTGTGGAAGGTGAGCTCAGCCTGCTGTCCACGAGCAGGCCTCTCCCGAGGGACTGGCAGAGCCATTGCTTGGAGTGCACCACACTCAGTAGATTGTGCAAGCCCATGGGCCTCCCTTCCCCCATTCTGCTGGATCCCCAGGGCCTTCCTGCAGGTGTTGAGCTGCCAGCAGGTGTTGGTCACACAGGCTCTGCAGAATTGGGGCAATAAGGGTGCTTCAGCAGTTGGGCAGGAATAGGGACTTCTACTAGGCCTGACAGCTAGACCTGGTTCTTAGGGACCTCTTTTCAATGATAAAGAAATACAACCTCACATCAGACAGACCCTGGGCTGGCTTCACAGGCTCTGACTGTCCAGAAACCATGGCAGGAAGGCAGGTATTCCATGACTACAATCTTCTGAGGGCCACGGATAGGTGCTTAGAGAGCACAATCCATGCATGACCCAACACTTTGGGGTCCTCACATGGTCCTTCCAGCCCCAAGAAGAGCACGGGGTCATCCTTCCATCTTCCAGATAAATAAAGGACCGGAGGAACACTGGGGTCCCATGTTGGCAGCTGCAGAGTTGAGGTGACTCTGGCTGCCCTAAAACCAGACTCCTGATTGGATTAGGTGTGGAACTCTATGGCCCTCCTCACGAGTGGGAGGAGGGCTCGCTGCTGCTGTTTTTCACACTGGTAATTTCCCTCTAGGGAGACTCCTCCAGCGCCAGGGTTATCTCTCCAGCACATCTCCCTTTCATCACACCCTCTCCTTTTTCCCAGCGTTTTCTCTTCTATAATCAGTCTCCCCGGTTGAGAGCCCTCCAGGGCACCCCAACCCCTCTCACATATACAGGGGATCTCTTGCAAGGTTCCCCTTCTAGTCGTGAGAGAGCCACAGGGGTCTGTCTTTGTCACCTGCCTCCACAAAGTCCCTTCTGAGGCACAGTGCCCACCTTTGCCGAGGGAAGGGAGCCCACTCAGGCTAGGTTGCTGGTGAAGGTTTTGTTTGTTTTTCCTGTCCCGCTGTTCCAGAGTTTCTCACTGAGCACAGGCGATGACTTCCAGTCTGTGTGCCTGGTGAGGTTGGACTCTTGTATGCCTCTTAGTTGTTCCCCTTAGTCCTCTATGCCACTGCTCCTCTCTCAGGCTGTTTACCCAATTGCAAAATGAAGCACAAAAACCTTCACTATTCAGCCTATATATACCGCATCACTGAAAAGTCTAGGGACTCCCTCACAGCCCAGTGGCTGCCTCCTGACTGGGCCTAGTCTGTGCCATCCGGCTCGGAGGACACTGGCGTTCCCTGGGCTGTCTGGGCTGGACTTGAATAAATTATGACAACCTCCTGCTGGTCCGAAGGAATCGGACCATCACCTCCAATCGCTCTCCATTACCTATAACACTGTCCTTACAGAGCGCTGCACTGGTATGGGACCCTTGTGGGCTCAGAGGCTAAGACGGCAGGGTGCCTGCAGGTGAGGAGCACCTTTGGGCTGGGGACAAGGTCCCTGCTGGCTGGCGGAAGGACGCAGACTAGGCTCGCGTCGCCCCAGGTCTGGGAAGCAGAAACTCACCGCAGCCCCCCCACCCAGTTTCACTTTCTCTTTGTTCCCTTCTTCCCCTCCCACGGAGTTCTCTTTGAAGCGAGTCCGCGGTGCGGGCGTGTCCGGTCCCGCCCCCGCGAGGTTCGGTGCGTGCCCTGCCGGCTTGGCCCCTTGACGAGATTTGCAAACCCGGCGCTCGGAGTTCCAGCGGGTGCGGCCCTTGCACCGACCCCGGCCAGGTGCGCCAAGCTGGGCGCCGGGTGCGGCCGGTGAGTCAGGGCCACCCCCGCGCGGGCACGCGGAGCCGGTCCTGGGGCCTCGGGCCGACCCGCCGTGCGACCCGCGGGCCTGGAAAAACCGGTCTGGCCAGCGCGGCTGGCGCGTTGCGGCGCCGAGTGGGGCGGCCGTGCGGCATAAAAGGCGCAGCCACGGCGGCCGCCGCCGCACGGAGTGCAGCCGGGCCACGCGGGCCAGGTCGTGGGAGGGCGCGGACCTGTGGCCCCGGAGCTCCCTGCCACGCGCAGCTTCTCACTGCACGCGCGCCGGGTCCAGTGGTTCTTAACAGTTCAACAGTTCTGTAGCGCAATTGTGAAATGTTTAGGACCACTAGACCCGGCACGCAACGGCGGCGGCGACGACAGCGACGGGGCGGCCCACGACGGCCAAGGTCTGCTTGGGGGACGGAGGGGATAGCACCCGGCCGCTGAGACCGGTGCAGTCTCGCGGGCTGACTGGGGTGCGGAGCGACGACCCCGGACCCGCGCCCATGGTAGCCTGGTCTTTCGCCCACGCTGCTGACACGTGCCGAGTCGAGAGGCGCCGGCGTCTCCTTCCCTCTCTGCGGACTCACCGGTGGGAGTCTTGGGAAGTCCTTGGTCCAGGTCTTCCTAGGAGCGGCGACTGGGCCAAGGCTGCCAAGCCCTCAGCAAGCTTGTAGTTGAGCTGCGATTCTACCGCGGGAACCTTGCCTTCTCCAGGGTGGGGCAGAGATCTCATGAGCGCAGCAGGAATGGACGACCTCCAGGGCCAGACGTGGGCTGGAGAGGAAACTGGAAGAGTGGTGGAGATAGATGTGGAGTCGGGCCCAGAGACCTTTGGGGGGGTCTCAGGCTCCTCTGTTAGGTGGGGGTGAACCCATAGGCGAGGTCTGAGTGAAACCTTAAGTGGCCCTGAGCAGTGTGCTTGACATTTTCATCTCAGGTGGTCAGGCCTGTCGGATGGGCCAGTGTGGGAAGGAACGGGCTGCCTGGAGACCCCTGAGCAGCAGCACCCGGATGAAGGAAGGCCCCCTCCTGTAGTAGGGAGGGGGGCTTGTTAGCACCGCTAACTGTGATAAGGGAGCAGGCAGCCTAAGGTGGATTTGAGGCTGGTTAGAGCACTTCTTGCTGGATGAGTCCCTGTGCCCCAACTGCACATTGGAGGGGTACCCTTTCCTTGCAGGTAATGTGGGCACACACCAGGCGATTAACTGGAGGGCTGTACAGGAGACAGACGGAGGAGGGAGGGAGTGGTGTCGTGTGCCGCCCCCGCACTCCCCAGCAATCACCTTGGGTCAGCATCTTGTCTGTTGCCCAGGAAGTGGACACCTTGGTACCTGGAGCTGGTACATGGAGCGACCCAGGGTGCTTCTAGGAACCAGAGGACCTCCTGGCACTCTGCTGCCTCCGCTCTTTGAGGGTTTCTTTCTATGCCATGTTCTCCCTGTGGCAGCTGCACCACCCTTGGCCACTCAGGCAGGTGTTGACTTGTTGAGTGTCCCTGGTGTGTAGTTTTGAATCATTTAATTTGGTTTAAATATGTATATTGCAGGTTGTTTTAAAAAATAAACATATACCAAAGTATCCCTGTGTCCAGAGGCTTTTCATCCAAGCCTGTTTCTGAGGTCTCTCCTGGCATCCTGACCACTCTTCCCTTCTAACTCCAGAGGAAAAAAAAGTGGGACTGCTTGTGGGGGAGGGACCCCTCCTGCCCCAGGCCCTGACTGCTTTCTGCCAGCTGGGTGTGGGTGGTGGGGGACTGCTTGTGGGGGAGGGACCCCTCCTGCCCCAGGCCCTGACTCTGCTTTCTGCCAGCTGGGTGTGGGTGGTGGGGGGCAGGCTACCTCTGTGGCTGCTTCTGTCTGTCATGAGCTAAGCTGCTGGGCCCCACACGATCCCAGAAGCTGCACTGCCCAGAGCCCTAGTGGGGAGTGGGATTGGTTTCAGGGACCAGGACTATAGCAGTCTGCTCTTCCTGCCCCTTTTCTGAGATCTCGGTTGGCTTCTGTCCATTCCAGGCTTGAGACCTTAAGCTAATCTTGAAGACCTGGGTCTGGAGAAGGGTGAGCTGAGGGGCTGGAAAGAAAGGCGGCTCATCCCCTCTTACTGCCTGCCCTAGATGCAGAATTGGGTAGGACTGGTTATGGGTGTGGGTGTGTCCACCCAGCTCTGCCTCCTATAAGCAGTGCGTTCATGCCCTGGAATTCCCACATCCTCTTACAAAGAGGAGTGGGAAGGCTGGATGGACCACTGAAGACAATGCAACCCATCCTCCCCTGAGAAGACACTCCAGCTTTGTGGACAAGCTCTGGGCTCACTGGAGAGGTGCCTTGCAGCCAGGGCTTTGGAAGATCCCCAGAAGGCCTCAGGTGGCATTTTGCTGGGCTACTAGGAGGGCAAGTAGCTCCTACTCTGCAGAGCCCATGTGTGTATTTCTGGCTTTCGTGTCTGGGCTTCCCAAGAGTTCCCAGGATTCATTGCCTTTGGTGATGGAGCTCCTAGTCCGGCCCCTCACAAGTTGCCTCCCCCCCCCATGTGGATATGGCTGGAGGTGTGAACACAGGCTCCTTCCTGTACTGTGAACAGAAGTGTGAACACAAGCAGCTGCACTGTCCTTACCTACTGCCTTCTCTGCCCCTGAATGAACTAGGAGAACACTGGGCTACATCCTGGGACCTAGCACAGCCTCCCCTGAAGAGTGGCTAAGTCTTAAAGGTTTGCCTGGTACCTCCTGGCACCGAAGGTAGCGTGATCTGGGAATTTTCTCTGTCCTGAGCACACTGGGAAGATTGTTGGTTCTACCCTGGACTGGCTCATAGAACACACCACCCTAGCCCCTCAAACCACCTCCCCTACCACCTGGCTTTCCCACGGGAGACACATGCATGTGTTTATAAAGTTGGTGCTATTCTGGTCTCCATTAAAGCTGCTAAGCCAGGTTGCTAGCTGGGTTCCCAGGCTTGGGGGACTGACTCACCTAAAGGGTAATGAAGAGCAGAGGTCCAGGCTCCTGAACCAGGATGGCCGGTTCCCAGGTGATTGTAGTGAATGCCCCAGGCTGAGAACTAGTATCGAGCGACAGGCCTCAGCAGGGAGAGAGGATTGCAAGAGGGGGCAGGCCCCTGCACTATTGGGCTTTGGAGATGTCCCCAGACAGAGCTGCCCTTAGCATCCAAGTCAGAGCTTCCTAAACAGGTAACCTGAAGGAGGCCTGGGGTGGATGAGCATCTGCACAGGGATCCTTGGAAATCTGATTTGTAGTTCACAGTGGATAACGATCAGAAAGAAAAGGAAGGCTAAGCTGGGAACAGTTCTGTCCATTGAGGAGGGAAGGCTCTGGGCTGTGGAATTGGGGTTCTGCAAACTATAGGCAGAGGCAAGGACGAGGTGGAAGGCAATCTTGGAAACAGGCTCAGTGGGGTGGCAGAAAAGCACAGAAATCACCAGAATGACTTGGGAAATGCACCAACTCAACCAACCAACTGAGATACAGATGCTCAACGTATGATTGGGCTCTGCCCCAGTAAACCCATTGCAAACTAAAAATATTGTAAGTTGAAAAATGCATCTAATACTCTAATGAATCCACCACAACATTGCAAAGTCTTAGGTTAGACCACTATAAGTTGGAGGCTATCTCCAGCCATTGGTACCTAGTCCTGGGTGATAGAATATGTCTCACAAAGTAAAATATAGCTGGGCAGAGTGGCACATGGGTTTAACTCCTGCACTCAGGAGGCTGAAGCAGGCAGATCTCATCGAGTTTGAGAACAGTCTGGTGTACCAGTGTCTTCCAGGACAGCCAGAGCTATAGTGAAACCCTCTCAAAGAATCCAAAATAAATAAATAATAGGTAAGCCTCAGGACTAGAGAGAAGGCTCAGTGCAAAAGAGCTCTTGGTGCTTCCAGCAGATGTGGATCCAGCTCCCAGCACCCACATGGTGACTCGAAACTGTAACTCCACCTCCGGGAAATCCAGTGCTGGGCTTTGGAGACGTCCCAAGTTTGTTGTCTCCAGGGGAGCGCAGGAGACAGCTAGGCCCTCAGCAATTCAAGCCAGAGCTTCCTAAACAGGTGACCTGGAGGAGCCTGGGCTGGGTGAATGCCTGCCTGTTCAGGGCACTCCGAAATCATTCACCCATACAGACACATAAATATCACATGAACAAAGAGTAATAAAGAAAAATAGCCTCTAACCAGACTGATGAAGGTGTGTGTGTGTGTGTGTGTGTGTGTGTGTGTGTGTGTGT
>NC_022009.1:47750478-47758711 GCF_000317375.1 Microtus ochrogaster
TGAGAGAGAGAGAGAGAGAGAGAGAGAGAGAGAGAGAGAGAGAGAGAGAGAGAACACAGATGTGATCATCTTATAAGCTATTGAGCCAGGTATGGTGTACATAGCTCTAATCCTGGGGGGGGGGTACAGTCAGGGAGGGCCAGGCCAGTGTGTATAGAAACATATGTGATGTATAATACCCATACACACTAGCAAGACAAAAAAGGGAAATGTGGATAGGTCCTCTATTTAATAAAAATTTAGAAATTTCAGCTAAACATTTTTGAAATTCATTGATTTTATGTGAATGACTTTTGCCTGCATGTGCCGTCTGTGCACCACCTGCATGCCAGGGCCCACAGGGGCCAGAAGAGGGGGTCAGAGCCCCTTGGTCTCCTTGGAACCCGAGTTCCAGACAGTTGTTAGTGGCCATGTGGGTCCTGGGAACTGAACCCAGGACCTCTGGAGAAGTCAGTACTCTCCATCTCTCCAGACTGAATTTGCTGTTTAAAGTTTCCCAACAAAAATCGCAGAGGAGTTGGAGAGGACTGGAGGGAACAAAGGGGGTGAATTTGCTTGTGATCTTGACTGTAATTAATGTTTAAAATGATTACATTTGTATTTAGTTGTCTATGTTTGTGTGTATATATATGCATATATATGTATACACACATATATGTGGGAGTGGGTATGTGGAGGTCAGAGCGCAACCTGCAGGATTTGTTTCCTCTCCTCCGTGAAGTTTCTGGGTATTGAACTCACGTTGTTAGTCTTGGCAACACCTTTACCCACTGAGGCATCCCACAAGCCCCACTTTTTGCTTTACTTTGTTTGCTGACACAGGGTTTCTCTGTGTAACTCTGACTGTCATGGAACTTGCTCTGTAGACCAGGCTGGCCTCAAACTCACAGAGATCCGCCTGCCTCTGCCTCCTGAGTCCTGGGAACACAGGTATGTAGCTCCACATCCGCCTTGCTAATCACGCTCCTTTGTAAGGGAGACTGATATCCCCGTGTGGACATGCCTCTATTCTTTTATTCTCTTCTCTCCCTCCCCCTTCTTTCTGGATCTGGGGGTGGAACAGAAGGCTTGCTCATACCATCCGTGAGCTGCACCTGTACCGTCCTCCGTGTCTGCATTTCCTGGTGGTGGCTTTTGGGTCACTCTACAGTTTGGCTCCTGCAAAGCACACTGATGTGAACGTGGGTGTGAGTGTGCTCCATGTGGATAGCTTTCCTGGAGTCTTTTCAGGCGCTCTGCAGACCTGTACTCAGAGGTATGTGTGGCAGAATTGGTTCAGTTGCCAGGAACCAGACTTTGTTGCTGTGCTCTGACACCATGTAACCTCTGGGAGTTGAGGCCTATAAGCTCTCTTCAGGCAAGAAGCTGGAGTGGGTGCCAGACCTACCTCCTTAGCCCCATCCTCCAGCATCACTCTGCTGGTGTGCTCCTGAGCCAATGCCACACACTCTGCCAGTGTTTAAGTTGTTTTTCTTGGGAGGCTAAACCGTGTTCCTGCTGTTCTATTTTGCCCAGAGTGAAAGCCCTCTTTGGCATCCCAAGAACACGAATGCCTACTATCTTTAGGCTGTTCTCTTCAAGGGTATTTTGTTCTCCTGCAGGGCAGGCCAAGTGTACCCAGTGTGCTCTCCCTTGGGGCTACACTCTCATGGGCTCCTTTGCTACGCTGGGTTCTCCTGAGGCTCTGATGTACCAGCTGGCTCGCGGACAAGCCATACTCCTCCCTAGTCTTAGGAACCTGGATTCAGAAGTACATTCGACACAAACATAGTTTCCTTAGATGTTGGGGCAGTGATGGGGAACCTCCTTCAGCCAATGGCTTTTGAGAGGCTGGACCAGTTGGGCGTGACTTTCGGGTACCAAAAAGCCCACAGAGAGCCAGCTTGGCCTCTTCCCGCGCCACACCTGGATGTTGGACTCTGTTCCTGTTTCCTTGTTGTGATCTGTGAGTTTCCCTTTTAATAAAGAAAAACCTTAGTATACCCTACCGAAGCTAGTGTGGGATTATTTGATTTGCTTCCCCCACCCCCACCCATCTGACGCGTTCCGCTTCAGGGCAGCACTCAAGTGTAACACACAGGAAAGCAGCCTCTAGCAGTGACTGCCCAGTGATGCCCAAGAGGCCAAGCCGGTGCAGGCAGAGCTGATGCGGACAGAAGCCGATGCAGGCAAAAGCCGATGCAGGCAGAGCTGGTGCAGGCAGAGCTGGTGCCCTCCTAAGAAAGCTCCCAGACAACTTTCACCCTTGCTGTTGCTAGTCTTCCCGTAGCTCTGAAAGATATTCACACACACACCCACACCAAATGCTTGGTGTCTCGGGCAGATGCCTCAACACATACACCAGTGCTACACCAGGCCTAGGTCACACTGGCAATGTAGTTGGCAAAGTCTGGCTTATTAAGTCTTTATTCTCTTTACCTCTACAATGTAATTACATAAGGACTTCCTACTGAGAACGACTTTGGTCTTAAATCCCATGTGGTGATGTCTTGTGTTCATTTTCTTTGTAATTCCACTGAGATGTCTTTATAAGGGACTCAGAAGCACACTTCCTCTTTAAAAGTCAAATTGATGGTGCTGGGGAGGTGGCTCAGATGGAGAAGTGTTTGCTGTGTAAGCATGAACACCTGAGTTCAGGTTCTCAGCACCTGCAGAAATGCGGATGTGATGACTTGCGTGTATAATCCCAGTGCTGGCAAACAGGCAGGAAGATCCGTGGAGCTCATTGGCTAGCCAGTTTAGCCAATGGGTGAACTGTAGGTTCAGTGAATTCAGGTCCTCTGGGAGAGCAGCCAGTACCCTTGACCATCTCTCCGGCTCCTCTCCCTTCTTTTCTAATTATTCTTTATTTACTTTCTGGGAAATCTTTGGTGTCCTATATATTTTTAATTAAATATTTATTTACTTTATGTGTGTGAATGTTTTGTCTGCATGTCTGCATGTGTACTACATACATACCCACAAAGGTAAGAAGACAGTTGTAAGCTATTATGTGGTAAAGGAATTCAACCCAGGTTCTCTGCAACTCTAAAACCACTGAGTGCTTTGAACCACTGAGCCACCTCCCCAGCCCTATCCTTGGTCTTATCTTTCAGTCTCTCTCTCTCTCTCTCTCTCTCTCTCTCTCTCTCTCTCTCTCTCTCTCTCTCTCAACTTCTGCTATTGTATGTTTATTATCCAGAGGCTTTTTGCTTGCTCTGTGAATACATCTGTGCTGAAATTCATGGAACTCGGTTCCATGGCTTTACCTCGGGCTATCTAGAGGAGCTGCAGGGAATCACAACTCCCAGTGGATACAATTGTCCTTGCTGTGGTCCGTGGTGCTGTCTGGACCTGTCAGGACCACATCGTCACCCATCCAGTCATCAGCTCAGGCTGCAGTCTCTCTCTGGAACACTAATGCTACTGCACACTCAGACTCAGCTGCAGTTACAAGGCTGCCTTCACTCCCAGCCTTAGAGAGCTTCCCGAGGGAGTGGTACCCAGGAGGGCTCTGGAAACAGGTGGCACAGTGGTGGGGTTTGGGTGACACATCTGTGCTGGGGTTTCCTAAAGGTCTCCAGATTGCACTGTCAGTCAAAGTGCCTGCAGAGCTGAGGGTCCTGGCCGCTACATGTCCCTTTCCATTGCCCATTCGAGGATGAACACTGAGCCCAGATTTGGAGCAGAGAGAGGAAGGGAGAAGGTCAGTCTCGGGGTCACGCAGACTTGTTAGGTGTGTGCATGTCTGCATAGGAGAGAAAATGGATCAAGTGATCATGTTGGTTCACATAAGGACTGTGGCCAAGGGGCGCCGCCTGCTGGCCATAAACACAGGGGTGTAGCGCTGGGGGGAGGCTCAACATCTGCCTGAGCTTGGGTGTGGGAGACTGGAGAGTTGTCACCTCAAGAAGGGGATGAAAGGGGAGTTAAGCTGCAGGAGAGATGCAGGGTCTTGCAGGCTGGCTGGGGGTTGCAATATTGGATGGGGTTCCAGGGGAAAATCTCAGAATCTTTACCAGGGTCAGCAGTCCCAGCAGGTATGGCTGGGGATGGGGCTAGGCTCTCCCTTACAGCAGTGCAGGGGACTGGCACCACATGCATTTCTTCCTTAGGTGTGGTGCTGCAAACATGCCTGGGATATACTGGCACAAAGTTGGCACCAGATATCCCTTAATGTCGTCAGCAGTGAAAGGGCTTCTTCTCTACACGAGGCCTTGGGAAACAGTACAAGACTTCCTGCTATTTTCAGATGACTTTATGATAGGTGACTGACATTCAAAAAGAGAAAATTTTAATTTGTGGTAAATGATAAGGAGGAAAGCAGAAGCATAGGGGAGGCTGGGAGGAGCTGTCATGGATGGGAATTTTAGACAAGGAAGCTTTCACTGCCAAGGTGGCAGCACTCCAGGACAACCTGGAGACAAACAGCCCAGTGCTGTCTGAGGAAAGAGCTCCCAACTCCCCAGCTGCAACAGCAGAGCAGGGGCTCTCCTGTCTGGGAGCAGTGAGGAGGTCCATGGGGCTGGATCTGAGCCGGAGTCAGTGTCAGAGAGAGGTGGCCAGGCCCAGCAGTTCCAGGCCTTGGTGGGGACCGTGGCAAGCAGAGAAGGGTGTATGTGACCTGCCTGATTCCTCCATGCTCTCCAGATGTGTTAATACAGACAGAAGGGGTGCAACGGATGCAGGATTCCCAGGAGGGTATTGGAGGCAGTGGTTGATGTCTAGCTAGGGCATGCAGTGAGAAGCACCAGTCTGTGGTTGTGTAGCCTCAGGAAATAGGGGGCACCAGAGACCAGGATGTATGGGACCACATATAGATGGGATATCCAGGAGTTAAGATGAGTTGGGGTGAGTTACTGGTGAGCAAATTCTAAAGTCAGAGGAAGCTTCCTTCACCCTTTCCTTCCCCAGTCGCATTGGTGGGCGCTGGCCAGGGTGCTGAATCCGTGGGTCTGTCTCAGTCCCAATGAGCTGGGTCTGAGCCCTTGGCAAAAGCGTGGAATAATTGAATGGGGACGGAGGGACTGGCCCAGTGACCAGCAGAGGAATGCATACCTCAGCAGTGGTCTGACTATTGTGGTCTCTCCGACGTTAGTCCAGTGTCCTCCCAAAGACCCTGGCCACCGTAGAGCTGACCACCTTTACCTCTGTTTCTGTACACTTTGCAGAACACTCTCAGGCCCTACTGCTACTCTCCTGAGACCAGGCCATGGAGACAAAGGGGGTCATGAGACACCGAGAGTCATTGCTGAGGGTCCAGACTCCGGCCATCCAGCAAAAGGTTTCATCGCTTAGTCTCAGCTTCCCTTGTGACATAGGCTCATAGAGACACCTTTTCTAGCATTATGGTCAGGATAAAGGTGTGAAGGTGGTTATGTGGCAGCACATACCCATAGGATGTCACTCCCCTGTTGTAGAATGCTATTGTAAGGTGTTTTACATTTGTTTATGCTCTGGAACACTTGTTTAACTCTGTGAAGCTGTGATTCTTTGCCTGTCTAAAACACCTGATGGTCTAATAAAGAGCTGAGTGGCCAATAGTGAGGCAGGAGAAAGGATAGGCGGACAGGGATTGCAGGCAGAGAGTATAAATAGAAGGAGAAATCTGGGAAGAAAAAGGGCGAATGAGAGAACAAGGAGAGGAGGATGTAAGGGGCCAGCCACCCAGCCACCCAGCCACCCAGCCACTCAGCCAGTCACAGAGTAATAGTGAAAGATATGCAGAAGTAAGAAAAGGAAAAAGCCCAGAGGTAAAAGGGAGATGGGATAAGTTAAGAAAAACTGGTTGGCAACAAGTCAAGCTAAGGCTGGGCATTTATAAGTAATAATAAGACTTGATGTGTTTTATTTGGGAGCTGGGGGGCAGGAACTGCCCCCCAAAGCCCAGAAAGTAAAGAGTAAAAAAAAAACAACAAACAACATTTTGGCATTCCAATGTGGGGATAGAGTAAAGGAAAAAATGAACCAATTCACTCTCCCAGCTTTCAGAGCGCCACCTGAGGGTGATCCCTACTATCCCTGTGGCTGTGGCAGCCTTAGGGTTGAGGAAGTCCACCCTGAGCTAAGGTCACATCCCTATGAACACGGTTGTCTTCATTAGCTGCCCTCCTGAAGTACCGACCCTTCCTCTGCCCAGGAAGAGCAAACTCTCTCTGGTCTTAGGATGGGAAAGCAGGGAGCCCAGTGAGTAACCAAGTCTGCAGAATGAGGGAGGCTATCGAGCACCCCGGAAACAGGGAAAGACTCTCCCCGTGCTGAGAACCCGTTGGTGCTGAGGGTCGTGAACCTCAGCCCCCTTAATTGCTACCAGTTTGGATCACCCAATCTTTTCCAGATCAAAATAACCCATAAAAGTTGTCTGGGCATGGAGGCACATGCTTTTAACCTCAGCACTTGGGAGGCAGAGACAGGCAGATCTCTGCTGAGTTCAAGGCCAGCCTGGTTTACATAGTGAGCTTCATGGCAGCCAGGGCTACACAGTGAACCTGTCTTGAAAACAAACAAAACAAAACCCAACCATCCACGCAATGGTATCAAATGAAGCAAAAGCCCTTCTATGGGCTCCAAGAGGCAATGTCTCCATTTCTTCTGTCTCTGTGCTGAAGATTCAGCACGGACTGCCCTAGGTGTAGAGCTGAGGCCACACTGTCATTGCTGTGCCATCCTGTACAGCACCTAAGCCATCACACCAAGAGCCACCTGTTCCCACCTGAGGTCTATCCACTGCCCTTGGGGATGAGCTGCTTGGACTGGCCATGCTGCATGTCCTGCCTGGACTGTATTTTCTAGTACCCACTCTGGGAGCTGGTCTAGATGCCTGCCTAACTTGACCTATGCCAGCAGGTGCCTTTTCTCTTAAAGGTCTGATGGGTGGTGGGGGAGGTACTGGTCTGCGCTATGTCAGTGCCTTCCAGCAAAGGAGGCACCACCAGGAGGTTGGGGGCCCAGAGCCCCACAAGCTCATTGCAGGAATTGGACCACTGCAGCCTTCCTGAAATATCTTGTGTGTGGCCTGATTGGAAGCTGGGCTCTGCCAATTAATCCTGTGGAGGCTTCACTCAATTGCAGGAGCTTTTTTTTTTTTTTTCCCCCCTGTTTAGTTCCCTTGGCCTAGATTTCCCTGGGGACAGCTCTGCCCAGGCCTCGACCTGGTAAATTAAATGTTAAAAAATCCTTACAATGACTTTAATCAATCCACAGAGATGGTGGATGGCCTCCTCCCCATGGTTCAGGAGCTTGGAGGGAATGGGGTGAGGGAGTTGGGAGAAGCTGCGTCCCCTGCCCCCCCCGGGGGGGGGAAGCCTGATGTCCTGTTATAGCTTGGGCCCCCAAATTGGAGCTGACAAGAGGGCCTCCATTCTCTTTCCGGCTTGCCCTGATATCTGCTCCAGACTAAGGGTGGCTGATGGGGTAGAAAGGCCCAAAGCTCTTATTTCTTTCCTGTTTAGAAGGCACCGGGCGGCTGTCTTTACGGGCTTGCTTAAGGTGTTCAGACTAGTGTGTTGGCTTGTCAAGCTGAGACATTGATCTCCTGCTGCCACAGGGGGGAGTCTAGCGAGGCACCCCAGAGCCGGAAGGTCTCCACCTGGAGGAATGGGGATGGAGAGATTCCAAGGTTCTCCCTAGTGAAGTGTGGAGGGGGCAGGGGACCTCAGTCGCTTAGCAGGGCTTCTGAAGACATTTCCTTCCTGTACCTGGTGTCCTTCCAGGTCGTGTTTCAAGTTCCTGTGCCTCTTGTTTCTTATTCCCTCTACCTCTAAAGATCCTCCCCGGGGATCTATGTTATTTAGGCAACCCTTCCTCTCCCCATGACTGACTCCCTGCCCAATCGTCGTGATCCAATCCCTGGCCAAGGCTTCGGAGGGGGTAGAGTTCCTAAGCGCCGTCCAAGGCATGGGTGCCTTGGAACATGGGCAGGGTGGGGAGCACAAGGTCATCTGCCTGGATGTTTTCTGAGGCTCGGACCCCAAGACGCCTAGGACGGAACAGAGTGAAGCTGGAAAGAAGCCCCTTATCTGCAGAGGTTTCCAAGAGCCCAATTTGGTGGCAGTAGGCCTGTCTGGGGCCAGGGCCCACCTGATAAGGTTCTGGAGTCTTGGGGCACGGAAGGCGGTTAGGTGCGGACCTGGCAGGCTCTTGGTCACCCGTTCTCCGATACACACCTCTCCCCACACGGGTCCGCGTGTCCGGCTCGCCGCCCGGGCTGAGGGGGCGCTGTCGGCGCGGGCGGGCGGGGCTGGAGCGCGCGAGC
>NC_022009.1:47758886-47807603 GCF_000317375.1 Microtus ochrogaster
GGCAGCGGGAGACGCGCGGGGCCGCTGCTTACGGTCCACTCCTCCATGGCGCTGCCGGGGTCCCCCGAGCCGCCCCGAGGCGCGCCCCGCAAGGTTCCAAGCCTGCTTGAGATGGGGGCGCTCTGCCTGGACTCGGACATCATCCTGGGTTTCACCAGCCACCTCCTGCGGAGGCGAGGCAAGGTGAGGACTGGCGGGGCCCGGCTAGCAGCCGTGACGCTGTCCCGCGACTTTGCTGCGCAGCATGGAGAAAACGCGGCAGGTCCCGGGCGGAGTCTGGCGTGTCGCATGGAGACTGCACTTTCCTGGGTTGGTGCTGCTTGATTCTTCCTCTCTAGTCCAGGCTGCGCTGGGACCAAAGCCTTGAGCAGCGGTCACCCAGGGAGGAGAGCTTAGCGCAGAGATCCCGGTTCTCACCTAGCAAGGATGGGCAGGAAAAGGCTAGGGCGGAGGTGATTTGAGTTTCTGTGATGATTTCAGTTGCTTGGTGCACCCCAGAGTCTTGCGGGGCTGTGTTTTGTGTCCCCTGGGAACTCGGGTGTAGATAGAGTATGCTTCCCGGAGAGCTGCGCCGGTTCAGGGAAGTGAAGTTGCGGGTGTGGCCCATCACGAGCGCAGGGCCCAGTTTCTCGGTGATGCTTCTGCGTGTGCAAGTGAGGGGGGGGGAAGCGGGCGGAGAGGGGGGGTCGATATAGATGTGCGAACCTCCTGGGTCGCGGTTGTTTGTCTCAGTGCTGTAGAGGGGCGGGGTGACGCTGTTTACAGGGTTTGCAAGGACGGGTTGGGGAGGGTGATGCTTGAAGCTACCCAGAACCCAGGGTGGGCGGACTCCTTTGCAAAGCTGAGAAGAGGAAGTAAAGGGCCTGGAGGCTTGGGGTTGCAGAAAGTGGGGAGCCCGCTCCCAATTTATTTATGGCTCCCCGTCGTGTTTATAGACTCTTTTAAGTCATAGATGACCTGGAAAACCGGATCATTCATCCCACTTTTGGCCAACAGTACGTAGGAGTGGAGGGCTAAGTAAGCAGGGTAGGGGTGGGTGGGGAAGGGGAGTTAAACGGAAAGGAGGGTACTTGAAAGACCCTATACGGTGTGAGGGTCTAACTGCTCTGGGAGTGTCAGGCCAGGTCTTTCTTCTCTTGAATCATCCTGGCTCGCTGTCCTAGGTCTCAGCCTAAAGCGAAAAGCTCTACGTTCAGAACGCGTGGCATCCTGTGTCTTCAAATCCTGTGTGCGCGATGGCCAGCAGGTGGCGCTTGTGTCATGGGGAGCCCCGCCACAGCTCTCATCTAGCGCCTATCTGGGGGTTTCGGGGACTGAGCCCCCTGCGACCTCAGATGGCGGTGACATTTGGGGTCTGACTTGAGCGATAGCAACTAGTCGCTGGGGAAGCGGGGGAGACCTCCGGGTCGGAGACAAACAGGCAATTAATTCCGGAGCTAACTTCCCATCTGCCAGGCCTACTAACAACAGGTCCAGCACACCCCCAGAGCCAGGCGCACCGCTTCCTCCCACTTCCCAGGCGGCACAGCGAGCAATCCACTTTCAGGCACACACGCGGCAGCCAAGATACTTCCAGACAGCTCCTAGCGGCACACTGCACTTCTTGAAACGTAGACCCTCACTCACTGAGACAGTTGGAGCCAAAGGATAGCCAGCCACACTGGGTGTGCTGGGGAAGCTGGGATCCCGCTCCTTCCATTACTCACCAACCTACCCCCCTTCCCTGCTATGCGACCCTGGGCAAAAGCTTCTGTTTTCCCGCTCGCAAAGTGATGAGAAGGTTAGGTGTTTCCCAGGAGGCGCGCAGACCCTACCGTCGCTCAGGAGGGACAGAAGCGCATACGTGCGCGTAATTAGTGTCTCGGCAGCACCCCCCTCCGTCCTCCCCCTCCCCCCCGTCCGTACTCACCTAACAGGTTGGGGTCCTAGCAGTGGGCGGGGCCGCAAGGAGGAGCAGGACCCCCGCCCACCTGGCTCTACTGGGGTGGGGGCGGTGCTCTGGTGTCCCGCCCCCTTCCCTCCCTCTACGGGCCTTGGCCCGCCCCCGCCCCCGCCCAGCCTGTCCCGGAGCAAGCCTGCGGCCGCCACAGCGCACTCTCTTACCAGTCGCTTGCTCAACCAACTTCAGAGCAGGAGGCCGGGCCATGGGGGTGCCCCCGGGGCGGATCACGTAGCCACGGCGCCCCGAGAACCAACGCATCCTTTCCTGCGTCTGGGCCATGGTCGGCCGCGGAGCTTCCTTGTGTGCGGTGCAGCCCGCGGTATGCAAGACTGGGCAAGGAACGGGCGGAAGGACCCGGCGGGCACCGGGTTCAGAGCCCGGGACAACAAGGATGCTCGAGGGATGCGCGGCGCCCTCTAGGGGTGGGGCCTGGAGCGAAGCGCGGCGGGGGACCCCTGAGCGTCTTGCTGGGGCTTCTTCTCCAGGGACCTCTGGCGTTGCACCCAGGGCTCTAACTTTTGTGAGAGCGTGGCTTTAGGGTCGTGAGAGGTCTGGAGTCTGCCGCGTGGAGTACTGCAGTAGCGCCTCCCGAAGGCTTGGGTTTACTGTTCCTTCTCCCGCACTCCCCGCAGGTAGCTGAGTGTGGCCTGGCTCGTGAGCCCCAGCAGCTTGAGGTATCACCACGCAAGAGGTTGCCCGCCGGGCTCGACCAAGACCCATGCAGCAGCCGCCCTGCTCCGGAGGGCGCTGGGGCCAGCGCAGAGCAGGGCCACTCAGCTGGTGGAGGCGGCTGGTGCCGCCACTGCCACACGAAGCTCGTGGAGCTCAAACGACAGGCATGGAAGTTGGTCAGTGGCCCCGGGACTCCCCTTCGGGTAAGTGACTCTCCTTCAGGCCATGTTTCAGACAAAGCAGAGCTGGAATATGGTAGAGTTTGGGGCTGGAGCTTGGAGCGTGGCGGGTTCAACATGAGCCCACTTGTCTTACCCAGCTTCCCTGTCTGCAAGAGTGGATGTAGGGTGTAACCCACCCTACTGCATGTCAGAGGGGGTTGGGTAGATTTCTTTCCTAGCTACAGATGTCCTGTATCTGGAGCCATACTGTTTGAGAGGAGTAGAGAAGGGGGAGACGGACTTCACTCAGAGCAGGGCTTGGCATGGTGTGGCAGTTTGGGCACCTGGGCATTGACATGCCTGTATACAGAAGGCATTAAAGGAGAGAGTGGGCCTCTTTCTGCAACTGTGGGGCACCCACAGTTGCCTAGGGTCTGTTGTGGGCCTGTGTCCTGCCCTGGATATCTGCTTCTTGGCCTAGGTCTTTCATGTGGGTAGTGACTACTGAGCCTCTGGGTTTCCCAGGCTTCGGCCTGACTGGCAAGTGCTGGTCGATGGGAGAGGAGTCTACTGGGCTTTCCGGCCAGGCCCCTCTTCTTGCCAGGCCTGTAAAGAGCCGGAGCATTGTTCCAGGGAACAATGGTCCCTGGAAGTGTGCAAGGCAAGGATGTGGGGGTCTCCACAGGAAGCCACTCCTGACCTTCAGCCTCTGTGAAGGAGGCCCTGGGAAGTGCCTGAAATCCCCATCCAGTCCAAATACAGTCCTCCAAGCAGTGCTGTGCTTAGGGTGAGACCCAGAGTGCCCTTTGGGCCAGGGCAGATGTGGTGATGTGGTGGATGCCTTCAGGTGTGTCTGTTCTGGGCACCTCCCCCGTCCCTCCGGGCATCTGTAAAGAGTGGAACATATCCTAGGGTGGGGGCTGGATCTGTGAGCCTGTATGGAGTGTGACGACCAAGGGTGTTGTGTGGCTTTTGTCAATGGCGGCCAGCCTCTGCCATACTCTCTACCCAGACAGCCTGGTTCTTAGCTCCAGCTCACAGCCTTGGCTGTGTGTAGACTAGGCCCCCAGCTGGCTGGGTGCTTACTGGTGGGTGGGCCTAGTAAAGAAAGCTGCAGCCATGGTAGTGAACTGGTAGAGTGGAAAGCCATCGATGGAGGGCTGTGGGCTCTTGCTGTAGACCCCGCTGTCCCTCTCCAAGCTGAGTGTGGCCTTTAATGCAGGCTGCTCCACACTCAGTGGAGGCTTACTTGTCCTGACTTGGGCCTGGTGGGCTGGCCAGGGCCCTGCAGGGCTTTGTGTGGCTTTGAGCCCCTCATCTATGACTATGTGTTTCCTCTTGTCTCACAGGGTGCCCTCTATCTATTCTGGGAATGCTATCTAACCTGTGGAGTGCTGTGCCCAGCACAGGAAGGCTCTGCTATCCATTTCTCTCCAGAGATAATTGAAAACCCTGGGGCACAGGTTGGACCCGTGGCCCAGTATTTCAATAGGTGCCATTGTTGTGTTACCAGTGTGTGGCGAGCCCTTCTCAGCAGGGAGCTGCAACCATAGCCCTCTGTTAACCACTGTATGCACACACACACACACACACACACCACATACACAGACCACACACACAGACATGCACACACTTATACACCACACACATACACACACATGTACACTACACACAAGCACACGCAACACATACACAGACCACACACACATACCACATACACAGACCACACACACACTGCACACATATATACACCACACACACACACTGGACACACATATACACCACACAGACACAGACACGCACACACATATACACCACACACACACCACACACACAGACATGCACACACATATACACCACACATACACACACCCCACACACAGACACACACACACATATACACACACACACACTGCACACACATATACACCACACACACACACACCACATACACAGACCACATACACACAGACACGCGCACACATACCCATACACCCACACGCACACATGGTCTGTTTTGAGGTGGGAGTTAGCCCACTGAAGGGCGGATGGGGAACCTTTGATCTTCACCTGTGGGTGAGCTCCAGTATCTCTATGTGCCAAGGTCAAGATGATGTTGAGAATTTAGGGTAGAGAGTTAGGATCCTCTGAGGGGTCTACTTCTTAATTTTGACCACAGGGAAAGGAGCTCTCCCACAAGGACAGCACTTTACAGCTTATAGAGGAGGCTGCTGGAATCTCACATCTATCTCTGTGGTTCTTAGAGCAGGCAGAAGGCCTGCTAGGCTCTCACTGCTGGTTGGAGATTGAGGGCCCAAGGACCCTCAGAGTCCTTGGCTTGGGTCTCTGCTATTCTCAGTATTAAGGGAACTGTGGGGCCGTGGGGGCAGCCTGGTAGCATTGCTCCCTAGCCATGCTGTGACTAAGAAAGGCTTGTCCCCGTTACCTTCCAGCCCACCTCTCAGGTGCGTATAACAGTATGGAGTGAGCTCTGGCTCTGAGGTGGGCTCCACAGTCATCTTCACTGTGGGTCTTTGGGTAATCATGGCCGTTGGGTGCTGCAGTTGGAACCCAGATCTTGGAAGCCCAGATGCCCTGCCATCACGCTGCTGTGGTCCCTTTCAGGTACTCCTGCCTGTGCGGCCTGTTTGGGACTCGGAGCACAATGCCTTCCCCCTGAGAGCCAAAGCCCAGGTCCCCCAGCCCCATCTTTCTGTGTCTACATCTGCTGCAGTGAAGTGGCCACAAAGTTCCAGCAGATGATCCCTTTCCTTCCTCTCTACCCCAGTCTGGGGTGCCACCCTCACGCAGTTGCTCCGCTGTGTTATGAAGAGGTCTCAGTCGCATGGAAATGCTTATTAAACAACTGAGTGGCCAGACTTTTCCTCTCATACCTCATGGGTGGTCACCCTGAGGGCTGCTGGGCTGCGTTCTGTCTGTATGTCCCTGGGTGACGCCTCCCCACGACCCCAGAGGAGGATGGTCCTTGTCCCCGACAAAGGATGTCTTGCTGTTGCTTAGAGAGGGTTGTTCCGAGGTGGTGACGCTTCCTGGGCTAGTGACATTCTTTCAGACTGTCAATACTGGAGCTGAATTAATGATTCCCCAACGGGAAAATGATTGACTTTCATTTAGGTCTTGCAGGCCTCCCGTTCATCCAGCCAGAGTTCCATCCCATTGCCTCCTGAGGCCCTTGTTCCTTTGCTGCGGCCTGTGGCTGCATCACTGGAGCAGTGAGCAAGGCTGCCAAAGGCTGGGTCTCTTGGTGTCTGTTCCTCCCATTCCCATCCAGCCCAGATCGCATTGTCTTGGTTCTGGAGCCTCCACACCCATGGGAACTGGCCCTTGAGGGTCAGGCTCTGGTACCTTCCTGCCCTCCCTGTGGCTTGGCCTCAGTGCCGTGGTATGTGTTCACTCCATTATGACACTGTGGTGTGCCTTGGCCCTTTCTCACTGTATGCCTCAGTGCCGTGGTATGTGCTCACTCCATCATGACACTGTGGTGTGCCTTGGCCCTTTCTCACTGTATGCATCACCTTCTACTTGGGCTGAGGGGAGGGGGGTCTGCAGGGGCACGCATGCTTTGGCTGCACAGCTCCTAGCTCTGATGGCATTGGAACTTGTGGGGAGGTAAGACCATGCTCCCCCACAACAGTCTGTGGCCCTGAGTGGTCTAGGACTGAGGCTGGTTCCTCTGATTCGGAAGCTGTTCCTTGGGATAGCTAGCGTTTCCCCCCACTCCTATGGGCTGCCATCTTTGATGTTTGGAGCCAGGCCAGGTAGGTGCCTGGGGCCATTCAGGGTGGGGCCCTGGCGTCAGCACTGGTTCCCAGCTGAGCCCAGGTGTCTACTAGGGGAGGTGTGAGAGGGGCTGGTGCTCCCTGGGGCTGGCTGGCAGGGGATGAGGTGACTCAGCAGGGAGGTGTCTACTCCAGAGCCTGACTGGAGGTGCTCAGAGATCCAGGCTACTCTAGGGTTCAGCTGGGACCAGGAGGATCCTGGTAACGCCAGCATTCCCCTCCAACCTCTGCAGTTCTTCTCGTGTGTCTGTTCATTCAGGGTGGGGCAACGCATAGGTCTATTACAGGGTCCACCCTGCCTGTTTTGCTGCCTGTTGTTCCATGCGTGGAGTGGAGGTGGCACTTGGGGAAGGACTTAGGCTTAAGGGTGGGATTCTTTGTCCTCAGAACTTCTGTTGGGGCAGCATTGGAATGGCTGTCGTGCACGTCTGGGGTCCAGTAGAAGCTTCATGTCTAAAGAGGAGTGTGTGTGTGTGTCTTTCATACATAGAGCTAACAAACAAGAGCTGAGTAATCCATGTGCTCACTCCCCTCTCCTGAGCTGAGGAATGTGGGGTCAGGGGGGTTGGGTCGGACTCCCTTGCTCTTTGAGTGGTGGCTCCAGCAAACTGAAGGGCCTTGCAATGGTTTGGAGTAGGTAGGGTTTTCCAAAACTTCCCTCTGGTGTCCTGGAAGTACCTTGTAAGCAGAAGTCAGGGGAGCTGGTTCCTGTCTTAAACAGCAGTGAAGGCCTAGCTCTCCTTCACTTCGGCCTGCAAGGAAGCTCACGATAGCTGTTCCACTCCAGACAACCAACCTCATGGGACTGTTCTCTTAAGGAGAGTGGTCGTTCCTGTGTAGTCACTTCGGACTCTATCTTAGTCACATCGTTTTGTTTTTAGTTTACGTTGTGTAGCTCCTGGAAGCTACCACACGGTCTTTTTGCTAAGGCCTGGAGTAAGTAAGTGGGACCTCAACGCGGAGCATGCCTTGTCGTTATTTAAATAATTAAATAATTAAAGTTATTTAATAACTTCACCGTTTATTTGGTTGATGGAATGGGAAACTTGAGCAGTGCAGGGCAAGTGGGCACGACTGGCCTGGCCCCGTGGGCTCCTGCTGGCAGCCAGGTGGGGGTGGTCTGGTCTCTCTGCCCTGCTGCTGAGTTTAGTCTCTCCCTTCCTGCTGGAGTAAGCAGTGGGCAAGGGGAGCCTGCGGCAGGAACCAGAGGCCTTAGTTTTTCATCTGCTCCTACAAGGCCCAAATTGGAGTCACCATTGTTCCTTGTGGTTTGGGACCCTTGCAGGGTCTCATTGTAGTGCAGATGAATGCACCCTATCCTTCAGGACAGCATCTCTTAGATGCGAACCTCTGTGGTCAGGAGGCCGAAGGCTGGTTGTTAGGCATCTGGTGCCCAGTGAGAGGCCCCCAGCCTAGTCTCGTTCCTGCCCTGTGGTGGCATCCTGCTGGGAGAGGGCATGGGCGGGCTTCACAGGTCACTGTTAGCAAATTTATAGTCGTGTGTGGCCCAGGGCCAGGCCTGGTGCTGACTGGGTCTGGATTTAGATGGATGCTTCTACAGAATGCTTGCTTTGACCTCTGACTCCGGCCACAGGGTCAGCCCGAGCTGCTTCCTGTTTCCTGGGTGGAGCGTGCCACGCTAGATCTTATGTCAGGGGCTTGGACTGCTGGGTAGGCTCCTCTCCATCCTGTTGCTCCAGCTCGTGGCCCCAGCCCAGCTCTGCCTCCCGGAGGCCATGAATTCCTTCCTGTTGGAACCCCAGAGACTGTCCTGAAGCCAACTCTGTTTTTGTTCTTAGTGTAACCCTAAGGCCTGTCTTTCTCCTGTCTGCCTCTCCTCCTTTGTCCCCATGCCTGCCTCCACAGGAGGAAGCGTACAGAGAGGTCTGGCTCTTGCTTTTTGATCCCAGACCCAGAAATCTGATAGGCATGAGGCAGAGGTGGGGGTTCCTTAAAAGGTGGCCAGCCCGGAGATGGATGGGAAGGGGTGAGGCCTGGAAGTGGGGACCGTAAGTGCCTCAGTTTCTTCGGTTTTCCTAAGGAGGGCATTTTCTTGGTGGATGTCTGTACTGATAGAGGTGGGTGGAAGGGCTTTGTCAGGTGGTGGCTGTTGGGTTTCGGATGATACCAGGTACCTAGCCTGCCTATCTTCACTTCTGTAGAGTGCTGGATGGGCAGAGGGCGCTGGGCCTGTCTGGCAGGAGGGTTGGCTGGGCTTGATGCTATGATAGAGCATCTCCTATGGGGTCAGGACCCCTCTTTTTCTATAGGTACCCTAAGACCTGCTGGGGAGAAGAGCTGGGTGGATGGGAAGGCCAGAGCACTCCAGCTGGTCTCCTGGTACTAGAGGCCAGGACCAGCATGCAGGCTAAAGACTTCTGGCGTGCAGGCACCTAGGTCACTCTTCCTGTGTAGTCAGGGAGGAGATGGAGCAGGACACAGCTTGCTAAAGGCCACAAGGCTGGTTGAGCTCCTCCTCTGCATTCTCCTCCTGGCTGTGTTCTTGAGCAAAGTGCCGAGGGCCTAGAGGCCAGCTCCGGACATGCGAGGCCTGTGGGGTGGTACAAGGGCAGCCAGAGACCCAGCATCAGACTGTGGGAGGGGTTTGCCCAGGCTCATGTAGAGACTGCCAGCACTGGCAGATAGGGCTGGGAACCATAAGGTGGCAGTTCCTCAGGGTGACGTGGACAGAGCTGCTCAGGCCCTGGGGCCATGGCTGGAGTTTGGGTTGTCCCTAGAATTCTTTGCTGAGAGCTGGATATATGCCCATAGAAAGGGAAATATGCCTGTGACCCAATCCAGGACTCTGAAGCAGCCCCTGTTGGAGGGAGGGTAATGGATGGGGGCTCCTCTGTGGCCTTCTGCAGGAGTCTGTGGGCTTCTGCAGGAGTCTGCCCATAGACTGGAGAGAGGCAGGGCCCTGATTCTGCACACATGCCCTTCCAGCTGGTTACTGGTGAGTTTTGGCTTCTTTGTTGCTCACCTGTCTGCAGAGGCCCAGCTCTCCCAGCTTAAGGAGGGGATGTACCCTAACCTGACAGTGTGAACCTGATACAGCCTCAGGGGATGCTTGGCTGCCTCATGGTCCAGTGGGGAAACTGAGTCATGGGGTTTTGTGCTTTGTCTGGTGGAGGCAGAGCGTATATTTTACGCCCTTTCAGGTGGGGTCCTGATTAGTCGCTGTGTCCCCACAGCTGAGACGATTGGTGCTCCCCAGGTCTCTAGCATCCCGTGGGGGTTCTTCGTAGAGAACAGGACAGCTATTGAGGGAGAGACTCTCAATGGGTGAGTCTGTCCTGAGTCACCCAGCTGGACTGTTCCTGGCACGGGGCTATGGGTGCGTGCTGGTCAGTGCTGGGTGGGCTGGGCTATAGGTCGATAAGATGGAGAGCCCAGCCAGACCTCTAGTGAGGTCCCTGGGAGGGTGGGGGACCAGGGCAGCCTGGGTGTGCCTGCCAGTTTCCAGGCTGGAAAATTGAGCCCTAAACCACCCTGCCAGGCCGCACGAGACATAGGAATGTCCTCAACAGCAAGCCACTGGGAATCCCTTCCTGGACCTGTTGTCATCTCCGGAAACAGTTGCTGTACAGGGTCATAGCCCAGAATGCTTTGTTTGGGAAGGAAGGGAGGTTGAGGTAGCAGGTACTGTAGTCATGGGGTCCTCATGTCTGCTCCCTCCCGCGTTCTTGTGGCAGTGCAGTGCGGAGAGGGGAGAGTGTGGGGAGGGGAGAGCCAGGGTGTCAGGCATAAAGGGACTCTAAGCCTATTTGGCTTCTCACTGGGCCTCCCATGGGTGCTGGGATTCCCTTTGTAGAGATGGATGGTCTCACATGGCAAGCAAAGGCCCCTGTTTCTGTGGCAGGAACTGGAAGCAGGGTCCTCCAGTCTCCCAGTGACTGGGGAAGGTTCAGTCTGTTTTCTCTGACCCCTGGGCGGAGCTTGGCAGTGCTGAAGCCTGGGCACTGCCTTCCATCCTCACAGGAGAAAATGGAAGGATTACTTAAGGCAATTTACAGACCCTAGAAACAAAATAAAAACCGAAAAGTCATCATTTTTTTAAACAGGGAGGTGCCCTAAAAACCGCCGTGTGATGGGTGGGTTGTGCACAGTGCTAAATTGAATCAAATTAAGAAAAATACTTTCCAAACACAAGTAAAATATCTGTTTAATTAGCCTATAAAGTGGAAATTAAAAGTAATATTTTGCAGTGGAGTAATTACTGTTTGTCTGAAAGCAATGTGTTTCAGAGGTAACAGGACCAGGGGCTGGGGCTTCTGAATTTAATCCTGAACCTGGGCCCAGGGACCCCGGGGGCTTGAGCTCCCGGACACAGTGCGCTGCTCGGGTGGGTGGGAAAAGAAGTCTGGCCATGGCAGAGAGGGTCCTGACATTTCCTCCGGGGCTACCCCTCTGTGCTGAGCTTCTTACAGCTAAAGGAAGTTCAAGCCAGCAGGGTTTGCTGGTGGCTGCTGAGGGGGCAGGGCAGGGGAATCTGGTGGCCTGCTGCAAAGCCTTTGTCTGGTCTGAGGGCCTTGCAGGGAACAGCAGGCTTGTGTGGGGTGGGGCGGGGAGCCCCCTCTTCAGAGCCCTGATTGTACTGTAGAAAGCCGGTCTCTGCCCAGCCTCCTCTAGTCTCCCAGCTAGTCCCCAAAACAAGGAGGTCTTGGGTCTCTCCGGAGTGGGCTGTGTGGTTCCGAATGACCCAGCTGCACGACACAGTGGTTCTGCTTTTTGTGGACCTCAGTGCTGTGTTGTGATTCCCACCGACCCCTGCAGGTTAGCATGTTCGAGCAGCTTGTCCCCCAGCAGTCTGCCACTCTCTTGTGAGATCAGGGCTGGAAAGGTGGCCCTGGATTTTAGCTGGGCCCAACTCTCAGTTTCTCTCCCAAGGGCTGGGATGGTGAGGGGACCAAAACTCTGACTTGGCTGCGTGTTCCCTTCCTGGGTCTTGGCCAAGGGTTCTGGCCCACTAGGGGCTTGTGCAGCAAGGCCTGGGGTGCAGGGCAACTGTTGGGAACTAGGTACCTTGTCTGAGATGCCTGGGGGCTGACTGCATGGCCGAGCAATGAAGACCTGAGCAGAATGGCCCATCTCTGGTCACCCCCAGTGACTGGATGGAGCAGCCAGACTTCCCTCCTGCTCTCTGCAAAACTGTGTTGGGGGCTAGGGTACCCTCTTCTCTCGGTCCTGTCCTTCACCTTTCATTCTTGTCTCCTGCTGTGGGGGGGAAAGGGGATCATTCCAGAGGCTGAGACAGGCAGAGGCCTCCAGGCCTGTTTAGAGGGCCCAGAACAAAGGGTAACTGGGCCTGGATTCTAAGCTGGAGCTGGGCGGCCTCTTTCAAGCTGAGCTAATGGCTGCAACAGGCCACACTTCCTTCCCTCTGCAGCCTCCTGCTGAGTGGAAAATTAATGCTTGAGAGCCAGACTGGAAACAGGCCTGGCCACCCTCGGCCTGGGGCTGGGTCGTTGGCTGGGATCACCCCACCCCTACCCCCACCCTCGGTTCATCTCTGGAGGCCTCTCTTGCCCCTGCAGGCTCCCTGGTGAAATCCGGGGGCATCAGCTAATGGGGACTTGGTCTGCCAGGCACTTCTGGGCCTGGAAACCGTCCAGAATTTATGGACTTGCCCATAAGTCAGGCAGCTGGCATGATGCTGGGCCTGGCAGAGGTCACTCTTTGATCTGCAGTGGGCTCTGGGTGGAAATGGGGTGAAGGAAGAAATATCTTAGTCATGATAGTCCCCCTGCTTCTCACTCATTGGCTGTCTTGGCCACAGCCTTCAGCACTTTGAACCTCCTAGGCATTGTGGGCACAGGTGATCAGCCCCTGGGTACACTCAAGGAACAAGCATTTCTGGGATAAATGAGACACTTTGAGGGAGTGGCTGTCCTCAGCCCTCTCGTCTGAGAAATGGGTATATCTGGGGAGGCTGTGGTGACAGCTGTATTGGAGTCAGGTTTTGCAAAGAAACCCTTGGGGGCCTGGGGTCTATTGTGGCCAACTTAGTGTAAGGAACTGCCTGAAAATGGGCAGAAGGAGGCCAAGCTGGAGCTGATGGAGTGGACCGCGGAGAAATGATCCCAGGCTCTCATCACGGTGACATCTGTAGGCAGGCTAATATTTGTTGAAGGGGCTATGATGCTTGGGGCTGGCCAGGAGACCAAGGGAATTGGCTCAGGACAGTGTTTCGCCTCTAGTGAGGTCACTCTGAGACCAGTCCCTCCCCGTCTTTCTGTGGGAGGAGCGCCCCCATAGAGGGTGGCAAGTCTCTTCTGGGAGGTATTGCCTCCTCTGGGTGGGGTTTTTATCCTTCTGACTTACAGCCTGCTTGAGATCCCTGGGCACCCCTAGCTCAGGACAATGAACGATGCTGTCCCCAGCTATCAGGGCAGGGATGAGCGCCCTCACTCTGCAGACTGCCGAGTGACCCATCCACAGTAGTACAGTACTTCCTTGTGCTCCTAGGTACTCCCAAGGCCGACTAGAGACTGCAAAGACAGGGATAGGGTTTCAGCCCCTGCTCCAGAGAATCTTGGGAAGGAGGAACCCTGGAAGCTACTTCTCACTAGTCTCCTACCAGGCCTTGGACCAGTGCCTTTACCACAAGCTGGTTGTCAGGGAGCTACAAACGCATCTTATTAGTCGTGAACCAGCATGGTTAATAATGGTGAGGCGGTGGATTGGCTGTCGGGGGCACAGGGAACCTCCTGTTAACTCTGACAATACCTTCCCGCTGGGCTCATGCAGATGAAATAGTTTGGGCCATAATAATGTTATGGATGGTGTTGCACTGGCTCCCACATGAGCTCGAGCGATGGGCTCCCTGTGTACCTGGATGCTAACTGTTGTTCCTTGCTGTCCCCAGGACCCTTGCCTTTCTACCCTGCTTCTTGACAAGCTCCCAGCGCCTGGCGTTCAGCCAGCGTGCCGCCCTGACACTGAGAGCCGCTGTGACGTATGCACCACACACCTCCACCAGCTCACTCGGGAAGCCCTGCGCCTGTTACAGACCCCCACCAGCCACGAGGACCCTGATGCTTCCCGAGGAGGCCTTGTGGCTCCCAGCCCTAGGGACCCACCTGGACCAGTGGGCCTTACAGGGAGGCAGCCCCCTGTGGGACCTGACAGGAGGAAGGCAACAGCTTGGCCACCCGGCCCCAGCGTCCAGGTGTCCGTGGCACCAGCAGGCCTTGGTGGAGCACTGAGCACAGTCACCATCCAGGCCCAGCAGTGCCTTGAGGGTGTGTGGAGCCTCTCAAGGGTCAACAGCTTCTTGCCGCCGACCTGCCTGGTGAGTGCTCTGGCTATGTGGGCTACTGGATCCCAGCTGACTTCCTTTTGGGCTCCTGACCACATCTGGGTGCTGTGTAGCATGGTGTTGGTAGTGCAAACCCAGGAAACTTGGGGATCCCTTTGGCTAGTTTGCTTCTCAGATTATCTGTGATGCTGTAGTCTGATGGAGGAACCCAAGGTCTCCCGGGATGGCCCTCATCTGCTCATTTGGGCTTGGGTTTAAAGAGAGTGTCTTACCTTTGGGGAGCTGCCATGCAGGCTGTCCTCAGGGCCATAGAGCGGGGCCATAGATGGGGTGCCCCGTGGACGGATGACAGAGCCTGGAGTACACAGTGAGGCCCACAGTTGCTGGTACTGATCTTTATAAGTCAAAGGATGTCCTCCAAGCCTCCCCTCCTACCTGGCTCCCCTTAATCCAGACCTAAAGGCCATGCCCAGGAGTGGCTGTCTGGGGCATTGCTTGCACAGGTGCTTCTCATCGTCTTTCCTAGAGTGTTCCCAACATCCCATGTCCCCAGCTTTCTACCTGGCTCAAGAAACCCAAGGGTGGAAGTCAAGAGAGCGGTGCCGGTAGCCTTGAGGTGCCCTCTGGTGCTGGAAGATGGGGCTCAGATTTTGGGAATATAAGAGGTCATCTCTGGGCTTTGGGGAGGGAGGGCACCACAAGGGCACAGCCCCTCTACATGAGCCCTGCTCGACTTAGCCCTTCTCCAGGAGCACCATGCTGAGGGCACAGCCACCTGCCCCTTGAGGACTTAGTCTGAGGGCCCTCGGTGCCTACCAGGGAGGGCAGTGTACTTTGTACTGTTTGTCTGAGTTCCCCCGGTGACCGTAGTGGGAGGGATCCTCTGGGGAGAGAAGGTAGAAATAGTTCTACCAGGAATGAGGTACTGGTAGCTTCTGGGGAAGAGGCAGGAGGAGGAGAGGTGAAGGGGGCAGGGGCAGGCTGTTGTGGAGCGTGTGTCAATGGCTACATGGAGAAGCCCCCCTCTCCCCCAGTTGCTCCCTGGAGCCCTGATTGCGGAGGATTTGTGGGTCTTTCCAAGGAGTTGTGCTTCCGTGGTAGAGTTTCAGGTATGCATTCCAAGCAAACAACAGCCAACCATGCAGGCCTGGGAAGTTTGCAAAGTCTCTGGTGTGGGGTGTAGGCTCTTACCCTTGGTCTGTGTGTCCAGTGGCATTTCAAAGAGATGTGCTTAGGTGCAGAGGGACCCCAGAGCCACTGGGCAGTGTTTATACACGCTCCCATGTAAGGAAGATTCTTCCCGTTTTCTGACTCTAGGCATCTCTGAGGTAGGTAAAACTTGTTGGCTAGACTTGCTCTTGGATGTGGTGTGTGCCGAGAATTCTGCCTCAAGCTGGAGCTGGTCCCTGGGGTTTGTTTAGGGGCTGATCTTTTGAGGCCGTCTATCTATCTTACCATAGTGAAGGGAGGCCAGCTGCTCTGTCTTCCTGAGGCTTTGACCCAACAGCTGGGCTGCCTGAGGAATGGGGAACAGAACCCAGGTGTAGGGTACAGATGCTACTGACTCTTCAGGTGAATTAATTAATTCCTAGAGGAGGTGGCATGGAGCTGGACCTCAAAGGAAGCCTCAGGTGATATGCTCAGACCTAAGACCCTGGTGGGAAGGGGTTTGGGTGGCCCCACAGATTGACTGGCCATTGCCTTATGCTTTGGTTGGTGATGAGGACTGGGGAGGAAGCTGGGAGGGTCATTGGCCTCTAGTTAAGTAAACCTGACTGTGGCCTGCTTGTCATAAAATGTGGGCATTTAAGGCTCTCACTCTATTTCACGTGCACATTGATTGTGTTTGGGAAGGTGGGAATGGATTTATAATTAGAGAACAGTCTCGGCAATCAATAGGGAGATTATTAGAACCATAAATAGGACTTTAGGCTGCAGATGAGGCAATGTCCCCTGAAGCAGGGCATCAATCGCCGATGATCAAGTACCGCCTGGGCGCTCTGGTATTAAACACGTTTGGAGAGATGCATTGTGAATTTGTTACAGATCGTCAGCGGTCTGATAGGGTTCCCACCGGTGGGAAAGGCAACTTAGCCCCTGTCATACTGGGCTGAGGAGTGGAGGGCCAGGTCTGGGTTCCATGGTCGCTTTCACCTTGGCTGAGGTCAGCAGTAGAGGCTGGGGAAAGTGGTTGGCTCTGGCTGGACAGTTGGTCCTTAGAGGAGATGTTATGACCTGTGTGTGTCTTCATGGACTCCTGAAACCACAGGCAAGGCCTAGAACATTTAAGATGCTGCGGCTGAGAGCTATCCTGGTCCCTCCACTTGGGTGTTACTGTGGTGCAGCTGCCCACAGCCCCGAGTTCCAGTGCACAGCTATTGGCCTGCACAGCTTTAACCCAAGTCATAGCCACATCTCATTCAGGTTTGGAGCAGCCATGACAGGCTGTCCTCAGGGCACAGCGCAGGTGACATAAACCTGCCCCATGGATGGGTGACAGAGCCTGGAATACACAGTAGTGAAGCACAGACATTTATAGGCTGAAGGATGTCCTCCAAACCTCCCCTCGCACCAGGGAGCCCTGTGTGAGCCTGGCTCCCCTTAACCCTTGATCAAAGAGGGTCCCTTTTCTGACCATTTTCCCTGTGGAGTATCCAGCCATTGCTCTTCAGCTCCTGGGGGACTATTCCTACTAGTCTTTCTAGGCCAGGGGTTCTCAATCTGTGGGTCGTGACCCGTTTGGGGTCTAAGGACCGTTTCACAGGGGTTTCCTAAGACCATCCTGCATATCAGATATTTACATCATGATTCAAAACAGTAGCAAAATTACAGTTATGAAGTAGCAACTTCGTAATGAATAATTTTATGGTTGGGGGTCACCACAACATGAGGAACTGGAAGGGTCACCGTGTTAGGAAGGTTGAGAACCACCGCCCTAGACTGTGAGGTGGAGACACCAGTTCTGTAACAGATGAGGAGCACCTGTGCGTGTGGTTTTCCGGTGCTAGCCATGTGGCATGTTCCGCAATCAGAAGCCCTCGGGGGTCAAGAAACCTGTCGTTCTCTTGAAGCAAAAGCTGCAGGATAGGACTCACCTCCTGATCCCATAGTTAGATAGCGATGGTTCAGTTGCCATCAGAGGGAGGCCTCAAGGAGCCAGGGTTCCCCACTCGGGGTGGTTGCATAGCACCGTTGTGGGGGTGCCTGCTGCCTGCCACTGCGAGCTGTTCAGGGCGCCTGCTGCCTGCCATTCATAGAGACCTGGGGTGGCTCTTGGAGGGTGGAAGAGCTCCAGCTGGGCCTGAGCCTCCACGGACTCTTCCTAGTGTTGCTGACACCCTGTGTAGGCCTTATTTTACCCCCCACATAGTGGGGGTTGGCAGGGTGGCCTCCTCTTCCATGTGAAGCCCCAGTGAAGCTCCTTCTGTGACAGGGGTGGGGACAATGGGCCTTGAAAGTGTAGGACTTTGCACCTTGTTGCTAGGCCGTGAGGCTCTGGGTGATGAGATCAGAGGAGGGAGCCACAGAGAGGTCCCACTAAAGATCTAACATTCTCTGCGGGACACTACTCCCTCAAGTGTAGCCTGCGCCTCCAGGTTGCTTCTCCAGTACCTCAGCGCCTGGTGGGTATTATGGGGGGATGGGGGCCTAGAGGGCACTGTCCTTCACAGGCCAGAACCTTGCAGGTGCAGAGGTCGGCCCTAGAGGGCTGCTGCTGTGGGCTAGTCTGTGTTTCTTTTTTTTTTTTTTTTTGGTTTTTCGAGACAGGGTTTCTCTGTGGCTTTGGAGCCTGTCCTGGAACTAGCTCTGTAGACCAGGCTGGTCTTGAACTCACAGAGATCCACCTGCCTCTGCCTCTCGAGTGCTGGGATTAAAGGCATACGCCACCACCGCCCGGCTGGTCTGTGTTTCTTAAACTAGCCCGGTGTTCTGTAGAGGTCGGCTGACATTGGGTGGCCACTTAGGTAGGTTCTGCAATGTCTCACCTCTGTGTGGGTACAGGTGGAGTCAGGGCTCTGCTCGCTGTCCCTTGGCCAGTGCTGGCCTCATGCTCTCCTCTCTCCATGCTTTTCCTTTCGTTGCTGCTGTGTGCCTCCATCACACTTTCTGTTTGGCCGTCCGCCCACCTCCTCCCCATGTTGTGGTCCCCTCCTCCTGCCCACACCTCCGCTGCTCTGCACTTGCTTTGGGACGGCTTCTTTTGGCATGTCCGGGCTCTGCTTCTGGCAGGAGTTGGCAGTGGCTGTCCCGATGGACAGAGCCGTGTCATGGCAGCTGGTGGGACGGTGGAGCCAAGTCACGTGCGGGACTCCTGAGACAGGTCAGTGTGGGGAGGACCAGCGGTGCAGGTGGGTCAGCTGGTCAAAGGCCCTGGTGCCTTGGGAAATGCCCCAGGGTGGCTGGGCTTATGGGAGTGGGGTGTGGGTCAGCCATTCCGGCCCCTGGGCCCCAGCACTGCCATCACAGAGTGCCGAGCTAACTGTAGGTACTGGGGGGCTGTGGGTTGGATACCCCTCCTCCCCCAGCCTGTTCAAGGGTTCCTGGCCCTGGGCTCTGGCTGCTGTGCCCAGTAGATCCTCAGCCAAGTCCAGCTCTGCTCTGAAGGGCTCAGACCGCAGCTCTCAGCCTTGCAGCTTAAATATTTTTATGCTTTCCTGTGCCACTCTCCCAGCTAAGCAACTCAGTCTCTGTAGAAAACACAGTAAGTGCGGCATGACCTGGAGAAGAAGGGGGCTGGCCAGGCTGGGTTCTGAGGCAGGTTTAGAGTGTAGTCCTATGTACCTCTACACCTATGGTCACGTGACTGATAAGGTGTCCAGTGCAGTGTCTGGTAAGCTATTCCAGGGCTGCCCTTTCCTTCTTGCAGGGGTAGTGGATACCGCGGGGGACTGAGAGGGTACTGGGCTTGAGCTGGCTGAAGACTTGGCCTGGGCTCTGGACTTTTATAGGCAGAGAGAAAGAGTCTGTTCCTTCTCTTGGGGTGGGAGGGTGTTAGAAGCTGGGTTCTTCAGGAGCTGAGTAGCTGAGGCCTTTCCTGTGAGGAGGGTAACTGCCCCATGTTAGTGCTGCCAGAGTGGCTTTTTCTACAGAGCTACCACACTGGACTCAGGGACTACATCCTTTGAGAGACCTTAGGAATACTGAGTTCCGCCCAAGGTCCCCAGACCAGGCCTGTGCCCTCCGAGCCTGGGGATCCCAGGATTTGCCAGCTGGGGTACAGGCCATTTTGTTTGGATGTTGACCTCCCGACTCAGGCTGAGTGGGAGGATATACTGGAGGGTGAGGGGCCTGGAGTTTTCAGGAAGAGACCCGCTGCCTGTCCTACTTGGCTAGGGCTTGGGTCACCTCCACCCCCAGAGCCCAAGGGACAGGTAAACATCACGTGGAAGCTGTCTTGGGAGCGTTTAATTACATCTATGCTCCATGACGAGGCCTCTCCCTTTCTAGAATTTATTTTAGCTAATTAGTTGGAAATGCCAGAGTTGTATTTCAGACAGCGGCGTGTCATCCGTTATCACATGGGGGGCAATTAGCACTCATGCCAAATATTTATTGTGGTGTCTTGTATAATTGTACCTCTGGGTGATCCCAGATGGCCCGGGGATGTAGGGCAAAGGTCTGTCTACCTGACCTCTGTGGTCATTGCAGGCCTTGATGAGGGCTGCAGCGTCTGTCCCTGGTGGGGTCTGCCTTTCCCTCAGTGGCTGAGACAGACCTGTCACGTACTCTCAGCTGGGGAGATGGGTCACTGTAGGTTGTTTTGGGGACGAGGCCTCTCTTGCAGGGTCCCAGGCTCCCGGCTGTGATTTTTTTTTTCTAGTCACACAGGCAGGATCTTGTAAGCGTGCGGTGGGGATGAGGGTGAGTGAGAGTTCTCAGCCTGGGGCAGTGTCCCTCTGTCACCTGCTTGTTCCTCACGTGGATTTCTCCTTCTTCCAGGCTGAGGCAGCTGTGGCTGCTGTTGCAGTGGCTGACACAGTCCGAGACTGCCCCCCAGCAGCAGGCCCTGATGGTATGTCTAAGGCGTGGGGCCGAGGGGCAGCATGCACTTCAGCCTTGGTTACTCCAGCCCCAGGCCCCTCAGCAGGGGGTTCTACGGGCCCATCTGCTGCTGCCTCTTTCTTTATAAGGTATGTCCTCCGGGGGGTCACACGAGCCGCAGCATGTTGGGGAATGGAGGCCCTGAGTTCTTGGTCCCTGGTGGCTTGTGGCGTATTCTTGGGAGAACTGTGGCTCAGTCAGTCAAAGAGGGGAGACTGTGAGAACCATCGTACTGAGCAGCTCAGCTGAGGGCCTGGCTGGCCTCCTGGGGACTTTTCAGAGCTCAGGTGCATAGAAGTGACAGGGCTGTGCCTTGACTCCTTCCCTCCAGGATGCCTAGCTTGAGGATGTGGGGTAGCATGGCGGTCTGACCAAAGGGAACGGTGTACTTCAATGTGGGAGGTGGGAACAGGACCCCCTCCCCAGCTTGGGCTCTGGCCCAAGGCAGAGCCTTTGGCTCTGTAGACCGAAGGCTGGAATCCTGCTCTCTTCCAGCAGCCTGAGGAACAGGGATTACAGGATGTAATCGCCATAATGAGAGGTAATGGCAGCCAGCTGGGGGTCACTGTCCCATTAACAGCCCGCACGGGCGCTGATAAGCTTGTCTGTATCATGCTGGGCAGTGTGCAGAGGGCGTCTTATCAGCCCTGGTCCGGGGGGACTGCAGGGCCTGATGGGGGGCGTGACGGGGCATGTGATTAGGGCCTTGTCGGTGCTGGCTGATGAGGGCCGTTGTGCCGTGCTGCGGAACCTCCTGTGACTGATGTGGCCTCAGTCGCCACCCCAATTAGGTGCAGAGAACCTGGCTAGGACCTTCCAGATGGGGACATGTACGAGTCCTTTTCAGCCTGCTTGGCAGCCTCCATGTAACAGCAGCAGACAGGATGGTGTCTGGGAGGCTGGGCACAAGGGGCGGATAGCTGTCTGTCCTTACCCTGCTTACTTCTCACTTCAAGGATCTTTGCCTTGAGGATTTGGTGGCGTTTGGGGCAGCGACTCTCCTGGCATGGTACTTGTTAGGAGATTTAGAAAGGTTCGGATCTCTTGAGAAGAGTTTATGTGGCCGCTGGTCTGGGCAGTGGCCAGCACCCTGATTCTGAGGCCCCCCAGGGCCTGAGTAGGGTCTTGACACCCAGAGTATGGTGTGTCCCTCTCCCACAGACTCATTGGCTACCCTGCCCAGCAGCAGGTGCTGGCTGCCTTTTGTCTCAACTCCTTTGTCTGAGCAGCACCCTGACCTTGGAAAGTTTCCATAGAAACAAAGAAGCAAGTGGACCTGGGTGGGGGCTGGTATCAGGTTTTCCCAGGCAGGACGGGGGTGGGGAGCAGTACTGGCTTCCATTACTTCCAGTTTATAAGTCACCCTGAATCTCGGTGGCTTCCTGACCTGTTGAGGGCCAGGTTAAAGGTAGGTGTCCCAGGAGGGCTGAGATTGCTGGTGGGAGTTTTGAAACTGTGTGACTACTGCCTGGCATTGCGGACAAAGGGAGGCACTTGTGGCGTTGGAGAGGGGCTTGCCCAGAGTGCACCAGGAGACAGTGGAACTTTGGCCTCACCCCACGGCCCTTGGCTCATCTTGAGTAGATGCTGTTCCTACCCTCATCCTCTGAACCTGGATGGGTAGCGTGACCCTTGCCCATCCTTGGGAGGTTTGCGTGATGGGAGAGTGGCTAACTAAGTCTTGAATCTTTGAAGGTGTCCTTGGATGGAGGCCTGATCAGAGCGCTGCCCTCGAGGGCCAGGGGTAGGGGGCTTCAGGGCCTGAGGAAGGGTCCACCAGGTGCATCTCTGCTGTGCACTCGGTGGGTGGACTCAACAGTTTAGGTTCTTAAATCTCATAGTCCTGGGGTGAGTCTGGGCTGCCCAGGCTGAACAACCAGCGCAAACCTAATTCAGTCACCTCTGTGAGTCATGTCTACATTGAAGTACATTGGTCCCAAGGGGACCAGAGAACCCAGGCGGTAGAGTGACTTCCCCTCAGCTGGACCTGGGTGCTTAATCCCTGAGTGGATTTATGTCCCTGGTTAAGAAATTTGAGACCGCACTCTGTAGGGGCTGCCATGACCTTGACACCCATGTTCTGAGCATCCTAATTGCTCTGCATCCCGCAGCCTTCCCTCTCTGTGATGCTCTCATTAGCCCTGATCCTTCTGCCCTTGGTAAAGATGGGTTACCTCTGGTACCCAGAATCTAGGTATCTCAGTAACCTCTGCTGGGACAGGCATCTTTCAGGTAGTTGTGGGGCAGGGATGTCTGTCTGGTACTCAAGAGCTTCCTGGCCTCTGTGGAGCCCCAAGTTTCTTTCTGGACATTTGTTTGGGCCTAACTGGCAGAGGTGTAGAGGCTCCAAGCTGGGTTACCAGGAGGAAGGATTTGACAGCATAGTCTCTTGCTTGCTCCAGCCTCCCTTGTAAGGCCCTCAGGTGACAGTGGCACAGCAGGCCCAGGGGAGCCCTAAGTGGCAATTCCCTCCAGTCAGGTCTTAAGTCCCTTTAACTGTCTTGTAGGACCTACCAAGGGGCTCACAGTGAGTACTTTAGGTCCCCAAGAGGCCAGTCATGCAGATGGCAGGTCCACTGTGGTGAAGGAGCCTTGATGTGTGGCCTTGCTATACCCACCAGCCTCTCAGCTTAGGGGAAGCGTTGCGTTGGCAGATGCTGATCGCTCCGAGGGATCAGTCTGCCTTTAGGTGCTCAGTGTCAAGTCCATCTGCCTCTGAAGTACCTTCCTCTTTGGAAGAGGTACATTTTCTTTATGAAAAGGGGGAACTATTTTTATTTCTGCTCTCACGAATCAGGAACCAGAGTTGATGGATGTGGGGTTGCTGTTCAGGCTGCTATTCACAGACTGGGTCACTGGTGTCCTCATTGGTGTGTGCGCCAGGCTTCCCATGAGCTCAGACTTGGCTTGGCTGATGTCCCTGTAGACATCAGGAGTGGCTCTGTGGGGCTGGTGTCTTCCTTGGGGTATCAGGACAGGCTTTCTGGAGGTGGTGTCCCCCAGGGTAAGAGGGCTGTTTGGAAGCTCCTGCCTTTTTTAGTTTTCCCAGCGAGGGCAGACTGCTCAGACTAGCCCCTCTTCACTGTATGTCCTGCTACCCCAGGACTGCCACTTTCTCACAGTGTGGTGGCCTTGATGGGCCTGGGTATGGCACCCTATCTTTTCTTAGCCTTTCTGAGGCTGTGTTTCCTGTGTCCTTGCTGCTCAGAACCAAACTGGGGTTCTCAGGGTCTGGCCTGGCCTCTGGGACTAAAGCCCCTGCAAGCCAAGGCCTTGCAGTCTTGGGAGGTTTATGGGAATTTGTCTCATTTTTGTCAGAGAGAAGCTTAGTGAATTCTGGAGGCTCGGCCTGCTCCAGCAGCTGCTGGCTTCCAACCCCTCTGCAAGTCAGGTCAGACCAGGGTGCTGGCCTCTTAGAGGAGGTAGCTGGATTGGCTGATGCCAGTGCTGGGGCCCTTGGCTCCCTAGAGCACTACCCAGGGCAGGCTTGTCTATGGTCCCACCCGGCAAAGCCAGACTTGCTCTTCACCTCCATCTTGCTCCAGCCTTCTGTCCTCCACCCCGGGCCTCCTCTAGCTGTCTTAGTCTTCCGCTGGCTTCTACACACCTTGAGGGGGTGCCCCTCCCCTTTAGGCATCTTTAAAAGATGTCCTCTGCCCTGCCTGACCTGTGGAGGGGCCATTCATAGCTGTGAAGAGCTGGTTCAGAGTAGGTGTGCCCTGGTCTCTACTATCTGCTGAACACTGCGGTCACCTTGAGACCGAATACTTGGCAGCCCCCGTGTACTGTCTTCTCCCCAAATCCTAGGAACAGGTGTTCTCTGCACCCTCTTATAGGCAAGAAAGCTACTCTAGGAAGCCTGCTTTTCCTGCCTGCCCAGCTGGATGGCATAGCTCTTCCATTAGTTCCCAGCACTGGGCAGTACCAGGTAAGGGGCTTGTGACTGCCCTGCCTTGATTGTACCCAGAGATAACAGCTTTCTGAGGCAGGAAGGAGGCTTTTCCTCATGAGGCCGCTGGGGTGGAATCTCCCAGATAGTGGAGGAGTGAGGCAGAGAAAGCCCCTGAGGGATGCCGGGACAGTATGGCTCTATCTGCTGTGGCCCTTCCCAGGCCCTGCCCGTGTTCTTTGACCCACGTGGGAGTACACTTTGGGTTGTAGCTCAGGGATCCTTCTTGCCTTGGCCATTCATTTTTCAGTGTACACAGTCTGGTAGGTGATAGCGTGGGCGTCGCTTGCCCACGTCTGGCTACGTGTTTCTTCTGTGAAGGTGCTGAGAAACTGACAAACACTTCCTTGCAAGGCTCATTTGAGCTTTGCAAACACACAGGCTCAGGCAGATACCAGGCAAATGCTTAAGGCGCTGTGTGAGGTTCGAGTTTGCACCTCAGGGTGCAGGAGTCCTGGGCAGGAATCCTCCACTCCCTACTGTGCCCTGGCTGCTGCACGGGGTAGCGTACCACTGCGGCTATGTTAAGGACTCCGCCATGCACCGTAGATTACTTTTATTTTCTGTGATGACACCGCACTAGGAAGAAGCTGTCCCTGGGGCCTCCTAAAAGACAACTCCTATTAAAGATGAGAGGAGTTACCAGCGCACCAGCAGCGTGGTGGGAGGTGCCGAGGAGGGCCCGAGGCTCTGGGCTCTTGCATGTTGGGTCCTTCTGAGGAGGACAGAATGGACCTGGGAGGCCTACTGGGATGGGGAGAAGGAGCTGGGGCATTTGGGGATGTGGGGGAGGGGTGGACCTGGTTGGATAACTTCTCATCCATGAATCTTTCACCTGGCCCAAACCCGGGTCTTCCTTTGGAAAATGGTGACAGGCAGAGAGAATGGCTCCACCAGGGTCACCGTGGTGTGAATTTACAGTGGTGATGTTCTTGGGTTCCTGTACCAGAGGTGTGGGGCAGGGCCCTGTAGCTCTCATGAGCTCAGATATGGTAGAAGCCCGAAACTTGGCTCGAGGATTTTGCAGGGGAGGGTGTTGCAGGGCAGTGGGGACAACTGTTCCAGGGTCTGGGGCTGCAGGGAAACCCACTCCAGGACAGAGACCCGACCTTTGGGATGTATCCCTGGAATACGGTCAGCTTGAAGAAAGCGGTGGAGGGTTAGGAATGGAGACTATGACATCAGGGCTCACCCAGGGCAGAGTGCAGTCCTGTGTGGACATGGACCATCTGCTACCTGTCCACTCAGAAAAATGGAGTTCAGGTGTTGCAGCTGTAAGAATTTCTGGCTGTTTTCTCAGAGCGATTACCTGTATGGCTGATACAGTCTGGGGCGGCCTGGTGTGGACAGACACAGGGACTCAGTGACTGGGTAACCCCTGCCTCTCCTCCCCAGGGCTGCCCAGAAGCTCAGCCTGGCCTCCAAGCGCAAGAAGCATCACCCACCACCTGCGCCCACCACTCGTGGCACGTCTACCTACCCCACGGACTTCAGTGGCACGCTGCAGCTGTGGCCTCCCCCAGTGCCCCCCTGTCTGCTCAGGGCTGCCTCCAAGGCCAAGGAAAACCCCAGCAGCTTCGGAAAGGTAGATGCTACCTGAGGTCGGGTGGCCTGGGTGTGGGAGGCCAGGGCTATCTATTAACATGTAGGAGATAGAGGGCCCCGCCCCCTGCTCCAGTGCCACACTCGGACAGCTGATGGGGGAGCCTGAGCCCTGGAAGCAATGCTCCAAAGGGCACAGAGAGTGTGGAACTGGTGTGGGAGACGACGGGAAGAAGCTCGTCCCTCAGGTCCCAGGGGCATGTTCCAGGATAGCCATGTGGTGGGCATCTGGGCCTAGGATGGGAGCTGACCTGCAGAGTCTCATTCTTGCTTCCTCCCCCTTGAATGCTGCCTAGAGGTGGAAGGGGTGGGACCCCTCAGCTTTTCTGAGTCAGGGTATCCAGGCAGCTCAGCCAGATGGCTTCAGTTGGGGAAAGGGGTGTGGAGAGGGTGAGAGCCCTGTGTGGTGATGGGACAAGCTGGTTGGCTTCAGACCTTCTTCTAAGAGTTCTGATTGGATTCCTATGATTGGTACCCTGTTGAGGGAGAAGTCCCTGTACCCCAGACCCAGTGGGGTACCCTGTGGCAGGACTGTGCAGATGCTTGGGTGAAGAACCAGACTCTCACAACTATTGTGGGAAGGGGGTCCTGCCCTCCGGCACATACATTTTGCTGAGCCTCTGCCACTCCAAGGGTAATGTCCCTACCACACATCCTGAGAGTTATGGGGTCCCTTCTTGATTATGCCCAGCAACCATCCCTTGACTTGGCACCAGCCCTACCAGCTCATGCCCTGTACTAGTAGTCAGCATTGGCTAGCGGGAGTAGACTCCTGAATAGGGACCAGAAAGGAAGCTCTGTGTTTGCAAGTCTTCCTTCCAGAAGGGAGGCCTCCTTCTGTGGCAGAGCCAGAGGAAGGAAGAGCCCTCTAGACAGGGCTGCCCAGACAGGCAGCTGCAGGCTAGTGGGAGGGTCTGGGGCTCCTTCAGGCCCAGCTGACTTCACTGTGCACCCTTTTAGCATTGCAGGCAGCCTTCCTCGCCTCTGCCTCCTCTCAGAATGCTAATTGTGGCTGGAAGCCAGGCCTCCTGGCTCCTCCCTTCCCCTGGGATGGAGACACACCCCATGGTTTCCTCAAGGCAGTCGGCTGGAGGTGGCCTCTGTTGGGGTGGAGTGTGGAAAAGAGACTAGCCTGGGGTTGAGTGCAGACAGCATGTGGCACGGGAGCCACATACATATTCGGTGTGGCCCGCAGGGCTGTGACAGCCCAGAGTGTCGTAGAGTAGGATCAGAACGTTGTTTCTCAGATCTGGATGGACTTCCGGTCGTGGGGACCTGCTCCCGGTCTCAGGCCGCTGCCTTGCAGTGGTGGGTTTCATTGGACAGCTTTACTGTCTGGGACCTGATGGACCATTCTGTGAAGGTCTGTGTGTATGCAGTTGTCCAGCTCCAGTGGACTGCGAACTGGGTGAAGGCAGCCTGCCTCTTTAAGGACAGTTGCAGACAGTTCTTAGAGACAGGTGACGCCAGCCTCTGTGCCCTATTCTTTTGGGAGAAGGGGTGTCTCTGACCCCCACAACCTGTGCCTGCCGGTCCTTGACTGCCCCCACCTTTTACACTGGCAGTATTTAGTAGATGAAGCTGGTGGTATCGGGAGGAAAAAGGAGGGAGATTGGACCCAGGCCTGCCTGACGAGCACTGGGCTCCTCTACCTGCCACAGCACCAGGATGGACAGTGCTTCCCACTGACCAGGCCGTCACTATTCTGGTTGTATAGGTACAGAGCTAGGCGAGACCTGGAGAAGAATGGCTGAGCCTAGGGCCAGCCTGTTCGCTGCCTGTCTGTCCACCTACCGTGGGGACAGTGTCTGCCATGGGGACCGATGGGATAAGGAGTAAAAACTCCATTTTGGACATTAAAGCTCAGAACGACAGTTGTTCTTTGCTGTCACTGTATTTTGGGGGCCTGCCAGGTCTCTGCTGACCCTGGACCACTCAGGGCTTTCCCTAGAGATGTCCTGGCCACCAGCCTGTTAACCAGCCCCTGTCCCCCGCACCTCTGTGCCCCTCCCCGGCTCCAGGTGTTATTAGCACTAATGTCATATCATCAGAAGTGCTTCCTGAAAGGCCTTTAATATTGCCACAGAAAAGAAGTTAGATCACATTCGGTGTCTGACATTAATGTGCTACTTAAGATAATTCATCATACCGTGGTATTAAAAAAGACATCTCTCTGGTGTTGGGTGCTGAGTGGCGCCCCTCCCCCTCCTCAGATTGGTCCACCTCTGGGGAGCTGGAAGCCCTGCTTTTATGTAAAATATGCTTCCCCTCCCCCCAGCTCCAGCGGCTTTGTGATATCTGCACATTTGGGGGGTGAGGATGCTCTTGTCTCCTCAGAGACCCTGTCATTTCCCTGAGGTAATGACAGGTTCTTTAAAGCAGACAATGGACGGGGGGGGGGGGGGGGCAGTGGGGGGCAGGCTGGATGAGGTGCCCTGCTCAATCCCCTCCCTGCCTGGAGACTCGGGATTAGTATCTGCTCAAGAGGCCTCAGGAGACATCAGAGCCAAATCGTAGCTTCTCCAGGCCTCTCCTCCCCACTAGGCACTCTCTCATATCTCCAGAACCCATTTGGTTCCTGAAGTGGTGAGGAGTTCACACTGAAAAAAAAATTGCCAAAAATTACCTGGAAGTGCACATTTTCGTCTGCATTGCAGCAGCGTTTGGAAATGAAATCGTTTTGTTCCTGTCACCGGGGAATAAAAGAATCGATTCTCGCCTGATGGAGCCCAGGTTCTCAGTAGTACAATAGCCAAGTATTTCTCTGCTCCTCTCTCTCCCCAGAGGGTGGGACACTCCACTCCACGGGAGGCTCTGCATATCAATGTGCCCCTTGTCCACCGGGAGTGAGCCTGTGGGGCTCATGTAGACTGCCCCCCTAAACCAATTTTGCAGCATTATGTATCTGTCACTTACGATTAAATCCTTGAGAAATATTGGTTCTGAAATGAGTCCCTGGTAATTTGATTTACACCAATGTGGAGCCACAGATTTCATTGGAGAGGGAAGGGCGTGTCCTCCAGCCAAGGGGAACCCTAACTCAGGGTGGCCTGCTTGTCTCCCACCTCCCCCAACCTCCCTCTCTCCTGTCCATTGCTGCGCCTGTGGGCGTATCCATTCTCCACACAGGTTCTGGGGTGCTGCAGCACAGCTTCCTTTGGCATCCTCATCTCTTCCATTTCGTTTTCATAGAGGGTCTTGGGGTCCGTTGTTCCAGATCCCCTGGACTCTGGCTGGCATGGTCACTAGGCACAATGGAATCTCCTGTTTCCGCCATGGCCCAGGCTGACTAGCCGATAGCAGAACCCCAGGAGCACAGGTCCATCCTTGCCCTTTCCTCTTCCACACACCTCCCTGATTTACCCAGATTGGGGCTTGTTAGGCAGGATTTCAGAATTCCTACTTCTCAGACTGGATTCTCGTCCCATGTAATTTCCTCCATGTTTCGCCCATCCTAGTTCTCCCTTTGGTGAGCTTCTCGGGCCTGGCTTCCTGAGCTGTTGCAGGGCAGCGGCGGCAAGCCTGGAGATTTCCCCACAGCGTCTTGGCCCTCTGAGGGAGAACTGCTTAGCGGGCCTAGACATTCCTGTCCCTGCTAACTGCCCTCTCCTTCCCAGCCTCGCCTGTCTCCCGCTTTGCAGAGACCGGCTATGCACCCTACCAACTCCACCCCACCCTGGGCTTCATTTTCCCTCTACCCTGCTGACCTCATATGGGATCTGCTCAGGCAGCATTCCTGTGGTGTGGGCGCCCATGTTGAGACCTGGTCTGCTGTCCTGACTCTTGCTTGGCTCTCCTGCCCTGTAATTAGTAACCAGCTGGGGGGAGGGCAGAGCTCAGCTGCCTGCTTCTGCCAACCCCCAGGTAAAGGTTATGCTGCGCATCTGGCCAGCACAAGGAGTCCAGCGCTCAGCTGAGTCTACATCCTACCTGAAGGTGGACCCTCGGAAGAAGCAGGTGACGCTCTATGACCCTGCTGCCGGGCCCCCAGGCTGTGCAGGCCTCCGCCACGCCCCCACAGCACCAGTCCCCAAGATGTTTGCTTTTGATGCCATCTTCCCCCAGGACTCAGAGCAGGTACAGTGGAGGGCTACTTCTGGGTGCATGTGATATGATAAAATCTGTTCCTCTGCAGAGTGGGAGCTTTGTTGCCTATCGGGCCTGCCAGGTCTGCCTCCCTAGCAGTCTTAGTCCAGGGCATTTCCCCAGCCTCTGCCTGTTCTCCAGGCCAAGTGTTGGGGAACACTGAGCTCTTTAGGCCGCTTCTCCTATGAAACTCTTTGAAGCAGCTCTGCTCTTTCCTGGAAACTAGGAACACTGAGCAATGACCATGACTTCTTCTTGCTTCCAACTTTCAGTGCTGGGTCAGGTGTCCAGGCGCATGTCCCTAGCTAGGAAATCCTACCTGTATTGTACGTGTCCCATCTGCTGACTTATGTGTCCTGTACTGTCCATGTGAGTGTGGGAGGGCCCTGTGTTCCTGGCCCAGTGTCTGTTGGTTCATGTGCCCTGTGGGGTTGCCCGCCTTCAAGTGACCAGGACTAATGGGCCTTAGGTTTACAGATGTAGCAGAAGACACTGGCCATGGCCCTTAGGCTGTGGAACCTGGCTAATCCCCACTGGGTTCCTCCCCAGGCTGAGGTCTGCTCAGGGACCGTGGCTGACGTGCTCCAGTCTGTGGTTGGTGGAGCTGATGGCTGCATATTTTCCTTCGGCCACATGAGCCTTGGTAAGTGCTGTCACTCCTGTGCACCCATGCTGCCTTCTAGCTGTCGTCGTCCACCCCCCAGCAGGCATGTTGCTGCCATCGCTGAGCCTAGCCCTGGTTGAGGTTCTCCATGTGGATGTGGGAGTGGGTGTCTCACAGCAAAGCTGGGGCAGGCAGAGCCAGAAGGCAGAGGCCTCAGAGTGGCTGGGTGTGGTATCAAGACCATCTGGGTTGGTCCTAGGACCCTGGGCACGTTTCTGAGCCTGGAAGTGTTCTTGAGGACAGGTTGTGGAGAGTTAGCGGTGGTTCTCACATGCCGCTGTCTCCCAGGGAAGTCATATACCATGATTGGAAAGGACAGCTCACCCCAGAGCCTGGGCATCGTGCCCTGTGCTATCTCCTGGCTCTTCAGGCTCATTGATGAGCGCAGGGAAAGGATGGGCACACGCTTCTCCATCCGTGTGTCTGCTGTGGAAGTGTGCGGCCATGACCAGAGTCTGCGGGATCTGCTTGCTGAGGTGGCTTCCGGTAGCCTTCAGGACACCCAGTCTCCAGGCGTGTATCTGCGGGAAGACCCCGTGTGTGGGACACAGGTACGCCAGTGCTTTCAGCCTTTCTGGAATTATGGAGGAGGGAGAGGGAGCACTTTGCTTGGTCTCAAGCCACTAAATACATGCGTCCTCCACCTTTTCTCTCACAGCTCCAGAACCAGAATGAGCTGCGGGCACCCACAGCAGAGAAAGCAGCCTTCTACCTGGATGCGGCCTTGGCAGCCCGCAGCGCTAGTCGTGCCGGCTCCGGGGAGGACACCCGGCGCAGCTCTCACATGCTCTTCACGTTGCACGTGTACCAGTATCGTGTGGAGAAGTGTGGCCAAGGAGGAAGTAGGTGCATGGTGTTACGGGGCACTTCCAGGCAGTTGCCAGCCCACTGAGGGGGACCTTGTGGGCATCTCTGCCTGCATGGGTGGGTGCCCAGACCTCTGCCCTGCTTGTACTGTTTTCAGTGTCTGGAGGTCGCAGCCGCCTGCACCTCATCGACCTGGGCAGCTGTGAGACAGCACTCAGCAGAGGCGGGGAGGCTTCTGGAGGACCCCTGTGTCTGTCGCTGTCCGCTCTGGGCAGTGTCATCCTGGCCCTGGTCAATGGGGCCAAGCATGTGCCCTACAGGTGAGTATGGGAGCAGGCACAAACAGGGTGACCTCTGGGGAGCTGGCTATTTTGATGTCTGGTATTTCTGGGGGCCTCAGTTCAGGACCAGCAGTGTGTCCTGGAGCTTTGGGTGCAGGGACAGGTGCAAGGTTATAGGTTCAAGGGCACAGTGAGAGCTTCAGGCATAGCCCCTATCCCCCAGCCTAGTGGTCTACGCCTCACCTGGCCTTCCACCTAGATGGCCCCTCACCCCAGCCTCTGAGCACCTTCTTGGCTTGTAGGGACCACAGACTCACCATGCTGCTGCGGGAGTCCCTGGCTACTACCAACTGCCGAACCACTATGATAGCACACATCTCCGACTCACCAGCCCACCACGCAGAGACCCTCAGCACTGTGCAGCTGGCTGCCCGCATCCACCGCCTGCGCAGGAAGAAGGGCAAGGTAAGCCCCGGCTCTTGCTCCTTCTTGAAGGCCCTCAGGCTCCCACATCCTCCATAGACCCCATCTCTGGATGTCAGGGAGAGGAGGCATAGATGTGCTTATCTGTGGGTGAGTCTCTTATGCCTCCAGAGAAGAGCCCAGGCCCAAGTCCCTGGCACACTGGGCAGGGGTGGAACTGTTTACAATAGGGTTTATGTTGTAGGGGGACATGAACACCATCTCAGCAGGAGACTTCTCAGGAATGCTGGGTGTCCTGAGGTTACTGCCCTGGGTCTGAATGCTGCACTTGGTGAAACATGGCCTTTTCTGCCTGAGCTCCCTCTCCAACCTGTGACATGGTCCATGATCACCTCTCAGAACTCCCCAGAAGGCCCCCTTCTATTCTGTGCCCTGTGGTGTAATTCCTTGCTCAGCTGCTACCATCTCACAGAGTTTACACTCTTACGTTGAGAGGGCAGAGTCCAAGGAAGAGATGAGATGGAGACCAGGGCTGCATGCAGACAGGGTGAGTCCACTCACAAGGGCCTGTCCTTCTGCCCTCAGTATGCATCCAGCTCCTCGGGAGGGGAGAGCTCCTGCGAAGAGGGCCGGGCCCGCCGTCCCCCACACCTGCGACCCTTCCACCCACGCACCATGGTCCTGGACGCTGACCGCTCGGCTCCTGGCCTGTCTGGAGACCCCGACTACTCATCCAGCAGTGAGCAGTCCTGTGACACAGTCATCTATGTGGGTCCTGGCGGGGCAGCGCTGTCAGACCGCGAGCTCACCGACAATGAGGGCCCACCTGACTTTGTGCCCATCATTCCTGCGCTGAGCCGCCGCAGGCCCTCCGAGGGACCCCGGGATGCCGACCACTTCCGCTGCAGTACATTTGCGGAGCTGCAGGAACGTCTTGAGTGCATAGATGGCAGTGAGGGATTCCCTGGTCTCCAGGGTGGCTCTGACGCAGCCCAAGCCAGTCCCGCCAGAGGAGGCAGGAAACCCTCGCTACCAGAGGCCACGTCCCCCAGGAAGGCTATGGGCCCTCCTATGGTCACCAGTTCCCCTCGAAGCAGCCCTGGGCAAGATACTCACCGGAGCACCTCAGAGGCCTCTAAAACTGGTACCCAGAGTGATCAGAGAGTAGATGGTACCCGGCCTGAGCCACCTGCCCCAGACAAGACTGCAGGAGGTGGCTGCAGGAGGCCACTGCCCAGTCCAGCTCCTCCACCGCCTCGGCAACCAGAAGCTCGCGGTGTCCCCACCGAACCTGTGGGAGAAGGCCCTGACGGTGTGATGCGGACACCCCCCGTGGGTATGAGTGGGCAGATGGCCTTGTCCCCACTGCTATCGGACACACCTTATCCTTGTCCATCTGCTCGTGGACGCCATCTGGAGCGGGGCTTGCTGACCACCACAGTTACCCTGCAGCAGCCAGTGGAGCTGAATGGCGAGGATGAGCTGGTGTTCACAGTGGTAGAGGAGCTACCTCTGGGGGGACTTGCAGGGGCCACACGGCCTTCCAGTCTGGCCAGTTTGGGCAGTGACTGTTCCATGCAGGCCTTGGCCTCAGGCTCAAGGCCAGTCAGCATCATCAGCAGTATCAATGATGAGTTTGACGCCTATACCTCACAGGTTAGTGAGGGCCCAGGAGACCCTGGGGAGCTCATAGAGGGAACGGCATGGCCTGGTGGCAGTCCAGCCTCATCAATTGGCTCCTGGCTCAGCGATGTTGGTGTCTGCTTGGTTGAAAGCCGTGGTTCCACACCACAGCCTCCCTTCAGCCCTGACTCTGCAGCAGGGCCTGGTCCACCAGAGTTTCCTACCCCAAGCGGCTCCCTAGACGACAGCAAGTTGAGGTCCTCAGAGTGTGGAAGACCAGACAATCCTGGCTCAGCCCGGTGTCCCCACCCTGTGGAGGCAGTCACAGCAACTCAGACACGATCCAGCAGAGAGCCTCGGGCTGGGTCTCCGCATGAGGCAGCCTCAACCCAAACCATCCACTCCAGTCTTCCCCGGAAACCCAGGACTACCTCAACCAACCGTGTTCGCCCCAGCCGGAGTCCATACAGCCCCGGAGGCCTGTTTGAGGACCCTTGGCTTCTCCGGGCAGAGGACTGTGACACACACCAGATGGCTTCCACAGGCAGCATCCCAAGCCCAACCCCAGGCTCCCCTCGACTGCCCGAGGCTCAGATAATGCTGGCTTGTGCCCAGAGAGTGGTGGATGGGTGTGAGGTGACAACCAGAGTGTCCCGGAGGCCAGAAGCTGTGGCTCGGATCCCACCTCTGCGGAGAGGAGCCACCACGCTGGGAGTGACCACACCTGCTGCGTCCTGTGGGGACTCTCCAGTGGAGACAGTGGTCCACTCAGGAAGCCTGAAGACCAACTCCAGCAGTAAGAAGAATGTGTCTCCCAAGGGGGCCTTCTTTCCAAGGCCTAGTGGAGCAGGTCCGCCAGCCCCACCTGTGCGCAAGTCCAGCCTGGAACAGAGCACAGCCCTGACCCCTACCCAGGCCCTGGGGCTGACCCGGGCAGGGGCTGCTTCTGCCTTCCGAGGGGACGACGAGGCCAGGCCCAGTGGCCGGTCTGATTACTCTGTTCCCAAGGCCACATCCAGCCTGAAAACCCGAGCTGGCAAGATGGAGGTGGCACACCGTCCCCCTGGCCACATGTCCTTGGAGCGGTACGAGGGCCTGACTCATGGCGGCAGCAAGGTCAGAGAAGTCCCAGGACGGCCACCGAGGGCTGTGCCCAGGTTGGGTGTACCACCCGCCAGCCCCCCACTTGGACCAGCTCCTGCCTGTAGGAGCAGCCCAGCTAAGGGTGTTGGGGCATCCAAGCCTCCAGCTGGTGGGGCCAAGGGTCGTAATCTAGGGACTAGTACATCTCGGGCACTGGGTGCCCCTGTGGCAGGTAAGACGAGTGGCCCTGTGCCAGGGTCCCGGACAGCTCCACGGGCTGCACCTGGTATTGGGACCAAGGCCGGTAGGGGCACCATCATGGGCACTAAACAGGCCTTCCGGGCTGCCCATAGCCGTGTCCATGAATTGGCAGCCAGCGGATCTCCCGGTCGGGGTGGCCTCTCCTGGGGCTCGACCGACTCAGACAGCGGCAATGACAGCGGCGTGAACCTGGCTGAGGAGCGGCAGCCCGTGAGCCCGGCCCTGCCCTCCCCCTACAGCAAGGTGACTGCACCTAGGAGGCCCCAGCGCTACAGCAGTGGCCACGGCAGTGACAACAGCAGCGTGCTGAGTGGGGAGCTCCCTCCTGCTATGGGCCGCACGGCGCTCTTCTACCACAGCGGTGGCAGCAGTGGCTACGAGAGCATGCTCCGTGACAGCGAGGCCACCGGCAGTGCCTCCTCAGCCCCTGACTCTATGAGTGAGAGTGGGACCGCCTCCCCGGGTGCCCGCTCCCGCAGCCTCAAGTCCCCAAAGAAGAGGGCCACAGGTGGGCAGCAGTGACTGTCTCTGGGAACAGCACTTTACAGTTTGTAGACCTGAGAGCTCCTTGACGGTGCAGTTGGCTACCCCAAAGGCGGGGTTTTACAGCCCTGTAGTTCCTTTCAGCTCCCTGGAGTGCTCTTTTTGGTTCTTGGCGGTAGGCCTGCGTTCTCCACCCTGATACCTCACCCTGTGTGGTCTCTGGGATAGTTTACGAATGCCAGGTGTGCATAGTCCTTGGTAGTTTATAAACCATGGGGCCCTACGACACCTCGTAGTGTATAAACTTAAGCCCAACGCTGGGAGGGATCTTCAGATTGTGGGTGCAGGTGATACCAACCGGCGTGTTATTAACTACTCCTGGGGCTTTGGTGCATGTGAGGTACATGACCCCGTAGTTTATACCATCTGGGGTATTCCCTCCCCTGACCCCACTCCACCCCAGAGACTGCTTCTTAACTCTGACAGAGTAGTGAGACAAAGGTTCGGTTTAAACTGGGCAGGAGGCTCTGGGCTGGACTCCCCCTGGCTGCCTGGGAGCTCCTACCAGCACTGTTCTGACTTCCTCCCGGTCGACCCGAGGGCAGGGAAGGTGCCAGTTAGAGCCACAAGTGCTGCTGCTGCGATATCAGTTGGTATGGTTGTGCAGGTGATGCGGCTAGAGCCTGGGGTGTCCCTGGCTCTGCTCATAGCACCTGGCCCTGTTTCAGGTCTACAGCGACGGAGGCTGATCCCGGCCCCTCTACCCGATGCTGCTGCCTTAGGCCGCAAGCCCAGCCTTCCTGGGCAGTGGGTGGACCTGCCCCCGCCCCTGGCTGGCTCTCTGAAGGAGCCTTTCGAGATCAAGGTGTATGAGATAGATGACGTGGAGCGCCTGCAGCGGCACCGTTTGCCTCCGAGGGAGGACGAAGCCAAGGTAAGGGAGGCTACAGTCAGGCTGGGCGCCCTGGGGTGTCAGGCTGGGCGCCCTGGGGTGTCAGGGAGGGCCAGCACATGGGCTCTCTGGGCCACTAAAGGTTTGGCCAGGAAGCTCCTGACATCTCCTTTTTTGTCCACAGCCCTCTCAGGATGTGGAGAAGGTAAGAACCAGCCTGAACTATCCCTGAGCTTGTAGTCCCTAGTGCTTTTTCCAGGGGTGGGTCACTGGAGGGACTCTCGAGGCCACTGCTGTGTTTCCACAGAGCTGGACCTATAGTCCAGGAAGCCCTGGTGCGGACCCTTGCAGATCCTGTCCTCCTCACCTTCGAGGCCTGGCCATGTGTTTATATAGGGCCTGAAGTGGGAGGGGAGACCATGGCTAAAGCCAGGGTACTAAGAAGCCTTAAGGAGAGAGTCCCTGCCATCTATATCTATATAGAGATGTATATATAGATTCTTTATTTCTGTCTGTCTGTCTCTCTGTGTCTATATCTATCTATCTATCTATCTATCTATCTATCTATCTACCTACCTACCTACCTACCTACCTACCTACCTACCTATCTATCTATCTATCTATCTAGTATAACCCATTCTTCATGTTCCTCGCCAACAGGGCCCCGTTTGCATCAGCTCCAAACTGCGGCTTGCAGAGCGCAGGCAGCAGCGGCTGCAGGAAGTGCAGGCCAAACGTGACCACCTCTGTGAGGAGCTGGCTGAGACCCAGGGCCGGCTGATGGTAGAGCCTGGACGCTGGCTGGAGCAGTGTGAGTGCCCCAGTCGCTCTGGCTGAACAGTGGGATACCCAGCAGGTGCAGGAGCCCAGACCCTACCCCTTAGCCTCTCCCTTCTCTGCTCTCATTAGTAGGTGGCAGGAGGGGAGAATCCACTGAGCTGACACTTTTCCCTGGGGAACTTGAGGAGTTTGGCTGCTGTCCTGGCCTCCGCCCTGACCCTGTCTCGTCTCTTTCCAGTCGAGGTGGACCCAGAGCTGGAGCCGGAATCAGCTGAGTATCTGGTGGCCCTGGAGCAAGCCACAGCTGCGCTGGAGCAGTGTGTTAACCTGTGCAAGGCCCACGTCATGATGGTCACCTGCTTTGACATTGGTGTTGCTGCCACCACTGCTGTCCCTGGGCCGCAAGAGGTGGATGTTTGAGGCGAGCACAGGTCACAGGCAGGGACATGCAGTGCAGGGTGTGCAAGCATAAAATGTGGGATGGAATGAGGATGTGGAGGGGGTTGGAGGGTTGAAGACACAGGGTCTGTGCAGGATGGGGGGATCTCAGAGAGGAGACAGAGGGGGGAAGGGGAGGGCCAGCCAGTGGACAGAGAGAGCACGGGGATTGAGAGACTGTCGTCACCCAGACAGCCACGCAAGTGCCTTTAACTTTGAGTAGGCCTTTTCTTTTCTAATTTGGTGCTACGGACTCAAGACAGGACTCCAGACACCAGCAGATGTCAGCCAGGGTGGCTGCGGCCACGCTGGCCAAGCTAAAGCCAGTTTGTTTGATTTTGCCTTCCTCACCACTGAGCAGTTTTGTGTAGCAGGGCGGTCCTGTTTGGACCAGCTCTCCTTTAGGATTGGTTCATTTTCTTCTCCAGCAGCCTTCCCTCAACAGCCTGCGCGAGTGGCCTCCGCCAGTCTGGAGCAGTGGTGTCTCAGCTAGCCTCGAGTCCCCTCCTGTCGTTGGGGGCCTCACTCTCTTCTGAGGACACCAAAGGCCACAAGCGGGGCTGGGCCATGAGCACACAATGCTTTCTTCCACGGCAGGAATTCTTACCAAAACCACAAGAAAAAAAAAAAACACAAACAATGAAACAAGGCACCGCCAACAAAGACGGGGTGTGAGGTTTTGTAAACGTTCTGTTAGCTTCATATTTTTGTATCATTTTGCCTAAAAACAGAATTTGCAGTGGGAATTTGAAGACAAATTATCTAAGTTTTTATGGTTTTCTACAGGTATTCCTAGGTCGGGGGCTCTTGGCAGCTGTGGGGGCAGGCTTTTTCTGGGGGACACTGAGGGCAGTGTTTGGAGGAGTCTGTGGGAGGCGATTTTTGTCAAATGCAGATGAGGGATGAGCCTGCCAGCCTGTGATGTCGCCCGCACGCAGGTTCGTGCTTTCTGACCGTTGTGTATTTTATAGGCGTCCAGACTTTTGTACAAATGTGTAGATAACATCTTGCGACAGTTTTTATTTGTGAATAAAAGATGTGTTGATTGTTCCTGTGGCTCTGAGTTCACTGGGTGCCCCTGGTGTGCTCACATTTTGCAGTGAAGGGGCTGGGCAGAGGGAAGCAACCGTGGGACCTGAGGATCTTAGGGAGCTGTGCTGGGGGACTTGTTCTTTCCCTCTCTTTGTTTGTGAGCTGCCATGAAATTGAAAGGTAGCTAGCTGCAGCCTGTGTTCAAGCCCACACTTCTTCTTTGCCCCCCAAGACCTAAAAGGATGAAGCTGAGAGTGGTCTTGGGGGCAAGGCTGGAGGGAAACAGCCTTTTGTGGTGGCTGCCAGCTCCTCACGGGGTAGCTTATTGAGAGAGGCAAACCTGCAAGGCCAGAACAACTCCCGAAAGGGTTTGCTTTCTTTCCTTTGTTCCCGGCTTGTCTTCCAGGGGCCAAGCACATGGGAGCCCTTGCCCAGCAGGGCTAGCTCCTTCTCTGGTAGGGTGGCCTAGCCTGGGCACCCTCTGTGGTCTCACACTCCTTGTCACCTACTGAATTAATTTGCCATCTCCTTTCGTTTGTCTCTGTGCCAGGTCCCCTTGCAGGCTCCCGCCACCCTGCTAGCCCTGGGAAGCTCTGCTTTCCATTATTCCTGCCCCTCCCAGCAGCCCCCGTGCTTCCCTCTGGCCTCTGGCAGTGTTTGTGGGGGCCTCTCCATGGTGGCCCTGCTTCCAGGGCCCATCCTTGGTGGCAAGTCACACCTTGTGTGGTCTCACTGGGGCCCCTGGGTAGGGTAGGGTCTGAGTCATCATCACACTTCTGCGTGGCACAGGGCTGGGCCCCACTGAGCCCTGGGGGTGGGCTTGCTGAAAAAAGTCAATGAATGAACAAAGGAATGAGTCTCCTTATAGACAGCCCCAGTTGGGGCAGGAGCTGGCTCAGGGAAGACAGCACTCCACAGTTTGCAGAATGCCTAGAAGTTGTTCTAACACAGAGTCTGTTCTCTGTGGCCACTGTGGATCAGGCCTCTGGGTCGTCCCCCTGGGACTGCCTGCTTCCTCTGCGGTAGCAGGTGTGTGGGGTTGGGATTATAGGCCAGTATTCTGCTTCTCCCAGTACCGTGTCCCTTCTGTCCTGAGGCCAGCAGCACCCAAGACTGGGGAGGATGCTGCTTTAAACTAGGTCTGTGTTATCCAAGGCATTTGTCCTTGGATTTGGAGGGTTCTGTTGCACAGGGTATGTTGAATTTGGGGGTAGTGGGACTTCTCACCGGAGAGACAAGAAGCTCACTTTATGTCTTGCAGCCTGATGCTCCTGTGCACTGCACAGAGGCACTGTCTGCTGGAGCAGGGCAAATAGGATGCAGACAGGACCCACAGAGATCCTGGGAAAGGCCTCCCACAGGCCCCTGGTGTGGCTGTGCCTCCCATCATGGTTGTGCATCTGGGCTGTGAGGGTGGGCAGCAGCTGGGACCCCTCAGCTACACTTCTGTCTTGCTGTCACAGGAGTGGGCCAGAGTCTCCTCCACTGAGGGAAGCGTCCGGGCTTTGACTCCCAAGCTTCTCGATGGCCTCCTAGGTACAGCCCACTGCCCACAATCCAGGCTTGAGGAGCATACAGCACTTGCTTTCCTGCATAAGGAACTCACTGTCCTGAGGCTAGCCTGGGAGCCTTGCATGGCCTTTCATCTGGGACATCAAAGCCCTCAGCCCTGTCATTAAGGGCTGGGAATCCCGTGGGGAGCAGTGCAAGTCCTGCTACGCCCATTTTATGGATGGGAACACAGCAGTCGCCCAGAACCCAGCTCTGTAGTGGAAGCTGAGCCCATGGCAGTCTGCCCTATGCCTCCTGTAATAGGTCTGTGTGCAACCTCCTTAGGGACAGGAAACTGAGGCGAAGGGGAAGGGGCCTCTCAAGCCGTATTCCTGCCTCTCCTCCGAGGAGGGTGGATTGAGACCCTGAAAGGAGCATTTCTGAGAGCGTGCAGCCTGTGGAAGCCTGGAATAGAGCTGCGATGCAGACCAGCTCCTAAGGGAAAGCAGTCAGCAGGGACCAGAAGCCCGAGGGGCTGGGGCAGCTGCCTGGGCCTTGTGGGGACACAGGCCTGTGGCAACTCAGGTGTCAGCTCTCACAGGCTCAGAAGCTGACCTGGCACTTGGCCACACTCTTCTCCGAGGCAAGGTGCTTGCCTGACTCAGCCTACAAGTTGGAACCTGTTCGGCTTGCCCTAACCACTCCACCCTGATACAGAAGGCTCAATGGGTAGGAGGGGCAAGAAGCTTACAGGGCACAGTAGGGGACTCATAAGAGGCCAGAGGCAGACTGTCGAAACAGGCAGGCAGCAGCAGCAATGCAATAGCTAAAATGCATGGCTGCAACCCTGAGGAGGTACCGTGGGTGTTAGCTGAGCGGGGCCAGGCCTGTGGCCTCCAGAGGCCACCATCTGTGTTTGTGTGCAGGACCCCTTCTCCAAGCACTACGCTGGGCATGGAGGAGGGATATTTACCTCAGATTCAGAACCCTGCAGTGAGGTCAGAGGCATGGAGTAGGCTTCATGGCACTTTCTGGGGCTGAAGGATCTTGGAGAGTGAATGCTTGGCTCTCAGAGGTTCCTGTGAGCTTCCCTCGGTCAAAACCACAGAGGTCAGAAGTGACCCACAGCACTGGTCAAGGGAAGGTGACACAGGGTCATCTGATGACACTGGTGGCCTGCAGGGAAGAGGGAGGAAGGTGTTGGTAACAGACAGCGTGGCAGCAGAGGTCTCAAGCCTGGCTGACAGAGATCTGGGTGGCAGGTGCTTTGGATCCTCCCCCCCCCCCTTCTAGTCCTTTCTCACCCATCTCAAAGGTCAGCATAAGCAGGGACCAGTCTGATGGCCAGGAGCCTTCCTTTCCTTAACTTGTTTGACCTTGGGAAGTGTGAAGCCCTGTGGCCAGGCCCTGTGGGACAGTTGCTGAACCTGCCCTGTGACAGGGTTTCCCAGGTGCTCTACTGGCTCTGCCCATCTCCGTTTGTCCCTGACACTACTTCCCTTCCTTTGCCAATGCCACAGTTACATGTGTATGTGTTCATGCTGCCAGTCCCCTTTGGGATCTCACCTCGTGCTCGCCTTGGCTGCTTTGGGCTCACAAGGCTCCGAAAGTGCACTCTGGAAGTGGCCCCAGCTTTAGGGGGTCTACCTCATAGTCCCGGGGAACCACCAGAAACCATACCACCCTGAACTGGGATAAGACACCCTCCCCCCACCCACCTTCCCACCGCCCTGGCTTGGCTGCTCTTCTCCTGGGCCAGGAGCACTGGGACTAGGCCCTGGGATCTGGTCCCAGCAAACAGGAAGCTCACACGGAGATCTCTCCCTCCAGATATTGTGTTTAACAAGGCAGGCTGTTTCCACACAGGAAGCCCTGGAGGCTGGGAGGGGCTGGGAAGGAATTCCCTGAGCTGCCAAGAGGCTGCTTTCCTGTAGGGTGGAGGTGGGATGAGGTATGGTGGGGTCTTGGTCTGGGGGCCAAGAGCTACCCAGTGGTGGGATTCACTAACAACCCCAAATTGATGGCCCTAGAAATTCTCAAGTTAGGAGGGACACTGAGGCCCAGCCCGAGTCTGTCAGTCCTTCAGATAGGGTAGGGCAGAAGGCTTCCCCTTCTGCAGGGTCCAAAGGAGGCCATGCCCAGGAGCTGGGCTAGGGACATCTGTTGTCACACTCCAGGAGTGGTAGGGAGGTCAGGTCTCCTTGACCCTTCTCTCCAGGACATTGCTCTTCCCTGGGCAGCCGCTTCAGGTGCCTTCCTTACCTTTCAAGTGCCCCCCATACCCTTTAGATGGGGTGAGGTGCAGGACTGCCATCTCAATTACTGGGGAGACAGAGGCTTTCAAATCCTGCCTAGACTACAGAGTAAGGCCCTGTCTCAAAATTTACAAAGGAAAAAGACAGGGACTAGAGAGTTCACTAAGAGGTTAAAAGCCCTGATTGCTCTTCCAGAGGATCCGATGCCCTCTTAAGGCCTAGCACCAGGCCCACACAGGTGCACAAACATATACCCAGGAAAAATACATACATAGAATAAAAGTAAAGTAAAAAGGGGCCCCGGAGAGTTCGGCGGAGCTTCTGAGTGTGTGTGAGGCCCAGATTCCATCCCCAGCCTTGGAAACACAACTTAGCCCTTCACTGTATTACATTTGCTTCTGAATTGTCTCATTAAATTTTTACTTAGTTATTTTGTTGTGTTTTAAAATTTTAAATTAATTTTTTGTGTGTCAGGGTGTTTTGCCTGCATGTATGTCTGTACCACATGGTTGCAGTGCCCACTAGAAAAGGGCATGAAATTCCTCTAGGAATAGAGTTACACAGAGTTCTGGATCCTCTGAAAGAGAAGCCAGTGTTTCCAACACAGCCATCTTTCCAACCCCTATTTTATTGATTATTTTAAAAAGACATAGTCTCAAGTAGCCCAGGCTAGCCTTGAATTCACTATGTAGCAAAGAATGTCTTTGAATCCATGATTCTCCTGCCTCCACCTCCTAAGTACTGGGATTGTAGGTGTAATAAAAACCACCACATCTTAGTTTTAATTTTCATAGTTTATTTACTTTTTAAGATAAACTCAGGCTGACTTTGAACTCATGGACCTCCAGTTGTATGCTTCTGCACTCAGCTAGCTAGAACCACATTTAACATTAATTTATGTTTAAGCACAATGCTGAGGGTGACATAGCACCCCATGCCCCACGTTGCTTCCCTAATATTGTCTCCCATTACGGTAATGTTTGCTGTAACTGTTGAGCTATGAGTGACGGTGACATGGCCTTTGTGTCATGCCTCGTTTTCCTCCTGTGTCTTTCTTCCTTCCCAAAACTCCACCACGGATGGAACAGCAGGGCAGCAGTTCTGCCCCTCCGGGAGGATGGAGCCTTCACATGAATAGTTTGGGATTCTGTGACGGTGTGTCTCCTCTAGTCAGCTCCTTGTTGACGTCAGTCTGGACTTGCAGCTACTCATTTTCTGCTGTGGTTCTGTCCAGCCTCCTAATCTGTAACTGAAACCCAGCCGGGCTGCCAAAAGCCCTTGCAACCAGTCACTATTATTTCTTGGTTCCAGACTGGGGCCACTGCTGGCCTCCCAGAGGTCATCCCAGCTGCCTGGGCTCTGAGACCTTGTTGGCCATCCCCACTCCAACATGCTTATTTGGGGGGTGGACACTTAGCTCCAGCTGTCCCACAGCTTCCTTAGCAGGCTCCCCTATTGTGCCCTGAATACATCAGATGACAGATCTGAGGACACATGAGAACCTTAGGGAGCTAAGTTCTCGAGGACCCAGGTATAGGTGATATTAAGTGTAGGTTCTCCTTGTCCCTGTCTGGGCTCCTTGGAAAGGAGACTTTCTAGGGGTAGCAACCATGTGCAAAAAGCAAGACCCCTCCCCAGGCTTCAGACCAGCCTAGGATATTTGAGCACTGAAGAGTCCCAGCAACTGTTCAAGATTCGATTGGACCATTCTTGGCTGCAGCCCAGCACCAGGCTTAGGCTTCACAATGAACTCAGTGGCCCAGAGTTGGAGGAGGGACGGGGTGGGAGGTGACTGCTGGCCTCTGGGGCAGGGTGATGCCACTTTAATTACTAGTGTGGCCCGGACAGCCCAGCCTGTCCCTGAGGCTGAGAGAAAGAGGCAATGACGCCTCTGAGAACCCACAGGGCGGTTCCAGGTGATGTCACTCATAGCCACCTTCCCATTGTCGTCATTGTCACCTTGGGAGTGAGTTCACACTGGATGCGCTGCCCTGGACAGCCGGGCCTCTTGCCAGCCAGTGGCTGGTTCGCTAATGCCACCTGTCATCGGTGGGTGTTGGCCAAGCCATTTCCTAGAACATCCTGTAGACTGGGCTGGCAGGAGACCTGAGGTGGGCAGGTGGCCAGGCTCTCCCTACTTCCCATCCAGGCTGCCACTTGCTCCTGCCTTCCAAATTAGGAAAGTAGCTCCTCCCACTGAGGGTCCTGGTTTCACAGCTAAGAAGAGGCAGGTTAGTGGAAGAAAGAAAAAAGCCCTAGCCCACAGAGGGAGCCTGCTGTCGAGGCCCTGGGGGGCATGGGTTCTCCCACAGGGACCATTCATTGTGCTGGTGGGGACAAGGGAGGGAGTTCTTAGGATTTTATATGTGTGACCAAGGACAGCCACTGGTCTGCGGGTCCTTGGCAACTCTCCCCACCCGGTGCCTTAATTTCCCTTCTTGTAGGAGGAGCAGTTCCAGGCTGCATCCCAGCTGTCCTAGGCATCACACAGGGCTCCGTGGGTGGAATAAATCTCTCCTTTGCTCTACTCCAAGGATGCCGAGCTGTATTTCTTGCGGCCTCATGGCTGTCTCAGAGCTGGTCCGCCTGGCAGAGACGCTCAGCTGCTGCCTTCACTGATTTGTGGTCCTGACTATGCTGGTGCCGGCTCTGGACATCTTTATGAGGTGAAGGGGTCTCTGCTGAGAACTGTGACGAGCTGGCATGAACTACAGCTTGACTGCCTGGCCGTCCCCTCCACCATTCACCCCAGTGTCTCCCAGAACCAGTCCTGGTCTGGCTTCCATCTAATCCTGAGGCAGGAAGATACTGGTCTTTTGCACTCTTCCTGGGAGCCTGGAATTTGGCTTCAGGGAGTTTTCACAGCCGTCTAGTCTGTTCGAGCCTGGCTCTGGGATGGGCTGAATAGGGTTTGGGGATTTGACCGAGTCCCAGGACCACGCAGGGAACCTAGGTTTCTTGGGGGCTCAGAGAGGTGGCAGAAGCTGGCAGTAGCCTGCAGGGAGTCTGTTGTGTGCTTCTAAGATCATGGAGGTTAGCCTTATGAGTCATCGCCAGCTCTGCCTCCTGCCCAGGCTTCTTCCCCTTCTAGCCTGCGGTTCTCAGTCTTCCTGATGTTGCTATCCTCATGTTGTGGTGACCCCCAACCATATAGTTATTTTCTTTGATACTTCATAACTATAATTCTGCCACTGTAATGTTGTAATGTAAACATCTGGGTTTTCTGATAGTCTTTGGGGGTCATGACCCACAGGTTGAGAACTGATGCTCTAGCCCACCCCCACCCCTTGTCTGTCTATAAAAGCGTGGACGTAGAGTAGCTATCCTAGGAACGATTGGTCTTGTGACATACATACCTGTGTCCGGCCTCTGCTGGCCTCTGCTCTCCACTCCCCTGTCCAGAGAACATGGCTCCCCAGGGAGTTTCCCCCGTTGCCTCCTTCCCTCTGCATTCTTCCCAGAACAAGGTCCGTGGCTTGAGTTTCAGGTGGGTCACCTCTCAGGGATTTGGTCTCCTCAGAAATGGTTGCAAATGTAACGAAGGCTGAACTGAGGGCTTCCTGGAAGGAACTGGCTGGGAATTGGTTCCTGAACCTGAGCCTGGTGGAGGTGAAGGTGGGTGCACTGTGAAATGGCAGCTTTGGACCCTGTGAGCTACCAGAGGCAGCACACTGTAGAAACCCTAGAGGCAGACTGCAGCCAAGCCTTGGGAGGAAGCTGGCCTTTGTGGCGCTCCTGTCTCCACATTCTTCGTGGTTCTGGCATAGAATCACTGGGGCTCACACTTGGCTGGATGCAGCACACCAATGACTGTCCCAGCTAGAATATATCTGCAGTCACAGGAGCCTTTGTGGGCATGTACATGGACCCCTGCATGGGCTCAATGAAGAGCTTAGTCCTATTGGCTGTCAGCTGCCCGCACAGCTTCAAAGAAGATGGACGGGGTCTATGGTTCCCCCAGGCTGTCAGGGTTTTTCCTTCAGGTTACTTGGGTCTGTGAGGAGACCACGCTTCTGCCAGTGGTGCGGGGACAGAGGCACAGCTCCACACTGTCAGCCTCGTCAACCTGAGGAGTTTCCTTTTAGAGACCTCAGTTCAGGTTAAACATGGACTTTGGTTTTAACACAGAAAAGAATTCAGGACTAGCCAGTCTGAAACAGTCTTGGGGTCTTAGTAAAAACTGGAAAGGTGCTCAGGGGAAGAATGAAGTACCAGGAGCATGGATTCAGCCTTGGGCCTCTCAGAGAGGACTCACAGCTATTAAAAGGCAGCCATAAACTAAGATGTTAAACGCAGGGGCTACAGGAAGGAGATGCTTGGGGAAGTAAGACCAAGTGTGGGTATGGCTCCTCAAGGGACTAACATAGCAGCAACTGTATCTACCATTTTGGTGACTTTCCATTTACACTCCCAGAGGACCCTAGGGGACATTGTTTTCTTCTTGCTTTCTTTTTGATAAGACTGTAGGGTGGCTTTGGGGGACTTTGGGTGTGATTGTGATCTGATAAGTTAAACCAGGAGCCACGAAGATTGCACAAGAGGGTTTGGACATGGCTTTTAAGGTAAGTGGGGTTTCTGGTGCAATTCCTAGAAAATTATAGGTTTTCAGCTAGGAGCAGGGAGAGGAGCTAACAGTTATTAACGGTGGTGGAGTTCCTGTCTCTGCAAGTGAGAGACTTCAGGTGACACCTTTGGGGAAGGCATCCAAACACATCTCCCGTTCCCATAACTTTCCTGACCTTCTACCCTGCCTCTGGCCAGCCTTTCCTTGGGCTGAATCTAGGATCAGCCAGCACAGCTGCAGAGCCTAGTTCAAAAGCCTTGGTCTCAGACACATCTTCAGCAGCCAAGAAAATATTGTCCCCAAGCCTGGGATGCGAGAGGTGTGCAGTCTGTGTCTTCACACTCCTGTGTGATACGGGAGGGGGGGCAGTTGGACAGCCCCACATCTCCAGGAGAGACATGATGCTCATGCCAGTCTCCCTGATGTGTGTGGTGCTGTGTGTTGTGCTGGTTGGAGAACAACAGCCAGCGCATATGGTGCATGTCTGGGTCCAGACTCTGTGCTTCCAAAGCCAGATGTGCCAGGGCTTCAGACTGCTTCTGCCAGTTACGGTCTGGCATCACAGCTCAGCGGATCCAAGGGTTTTGGGGGTCAGGAGAGGACCCCTCCCTACCCCAGTTACCTCAGTGTTCTCATGGCTTTGAGCCATGGCCACAAACAGCCCAATGCTCTGGCTTAGTCTCTGCTCATGCCTTCCAAGAAGAAATGAGGAGGCCAGGGAGTTTCCCAGGACAGAAAGTTCCAGGCTCTGCCCTAGGCTTGGATACTGTTGAGTTGACAGCCCCGGCCTGAGGATGAACCCTGGAGCCTGGAAGCTTCTGTGGGAGAGAGAGATAAGAAATGATTTTCAGCCCTACCCCTAATATCTAGCCTCTGCCCACTATGGCCTCTTTAGCAGAGACCCACTGTGTGCTGGCAGCTGGGGAGGCAGCCCATTGTCAACCCCAGACAGCAGAGCAGTGTATCTACACCAGATTCCTGCAAGGCCCTGGGACTTGCCCTTGGAAGGAGACTATGTGGGTTCATTTCAGAAGAGCACATAGAGAAATGACTTGTAGGAATTAGGCCCCAGATAGGTCAGAAAGTGCACCTGTGTGCACGTGTGTTTCCGAAGGGCACCTGTGTGCACGTGTGTTTCCGAAGGGCACCTGTGTGCACATTGTGTTTCCGAAGGGCACCTGTGTGCACGTGTGTTTCCTAAGGGCACCTGTGTGGACGTGTGTTTCCGAAGGGCACCTGTATGGACGTGTGTTTCCGAAGGACACCTGTGTGCATGTTGTGTTTCCAAAGGGCACCTGTGTGCACGTGTGTTTCCGAAGGGCACCTGTTTGGATGTGTGTTTCCGAAGGGCACCTGTGTGCACGTTGTGTTTCCGAAGGGCACCTGTGTGGACATGTGTTTCCAAAGGGCACCTGTGTGCATGTGTGTTTCCAAAGGGTACCTGTGCATATCTATATGAACATGCTTGTGTTCTGTGCTCTCTTGTACATGTGCCTGTGTTCACTTATGCATGTGCACACAGCCTAATGAACTGGCCACCTTAGGGAGCCATTTTGGGGAATCAGGATTGGGACAGCTGGATTCCTGGGAGGATGGGGACTCATCCAGTAGGCCCTGTCTGTTACCACCTGGGCCTCAGGAGATCCCAGCAGGGAGGAGACTCTAGAGTGGATTGGCTTAGGGTCTGGGGAGGACAGGTTTTCAGAACCTAAAGCTATGAGATAGGAATCAAGAGGACAGTCCCAGGTGACAGTAGCCCTAGCCTCACTCCATTAGAGGTGGGGTGTGACCAGGACTCTTTGGCACTGGCTGTCAGTGTCTGCTGGTAAGGCTCAGCCAGGATGAGAAGTGGCCAGAGGGTCTATCCAGCAGCTTGTGTTCCAGTGTTTGGTAATTTCCCAACATGCTGATCTCGGGGCTCTAGGTTTCAGTCCGTGTGCTGGTTAAGAAGCTGCCAGGCAGAGCAATGGCTTCCTAAGGTGACGGGATTCATCGGTCTGTGTACATACGCCAAAGTACACACGGGTGCTCACACAGGAGAGAAACCCATGTCCACACAGGAGAGAAACCCGTGTCCACACAGGAGAGAAACCCATGTCCACACAGGAGAGAAACCCGTGTCCAC
>NC_022009.1:47808056-47808452 GCF_000317375.1 Microtus ochrogaster
ACACAGGAGCAGAAACCCGTGTCTACACAGGAGCAGAACCCCGTGTCCACACAGGAGCAGAACCCCGTGTCCACACAGGAGCAGAAACACATGCCCACATAGGTGTACTTTCTAACCTATCATGTCCCAATGTCCCAATTCCTACACAACACATCTCTGAATTCTCTTCTGAAATGAACCCACAATTGCACTTGATTAGTGGGGAACCCACTAATGTGCTGGGCTTGTAAAGGACTCGGTGTTTCCTGGCTCACAGTGAGTATTAGCGAGCTGGGATAGATGTGGGCTGGGTGAGTACAGTACAAGGATGTCACAGCCTCCCTGCTGTGTGTCCTGGGCTGGCTGCTTACCCATTGGTTAGTACAGCACAGGGATGTCACAGCCTCCCTGCTGTGT
>NC_022009.1:47808592-47822233 GCF_000317375.1 Microtus ochrogaster
TGTGTCCTGGGCTGGCTGCTTACCCATTGGTTAGTACAGCACAGGGATGTCACAGCCTCCCTGCTGTGTGTCCTGGGCTGGCTGCTTACCCATCGGTTAGTTTTAAATGTCAGCTTGCCATCTAGGAAGAGAGTCTCAAGTGAGCAATTCATGTCAGTTTGGTCTGTGGGCATGTCTATGGGGTTGTCTTAGTTAGGGTTTCTATTGGTGCATGAAACACTATGAACAAAATGCAAGTTGCGGCGGAGGAAGGTCATCTGGCTTATACATCAGCATTGCTGCTCATCACTGAACAAAGTCAGGACAGGAACTCAAGAAGTGCAGGATACCAGAGGCAGGAGCTGATGTAGAGGCCATGGAGGGGTGCTGCTCAGCTCACCCTCTTATAGAAGCCAGGACCGACAGCCCAGGGGTGGCACCACCTACCATGTACTGGGCCCTCCCCATTGATCACTAATTGAGAAAATGCCTTACAGCTCAATCTCAAGGAGGCATTTCCTCAACTGAGGCTCCTTCTAGCTGGTATCAAGTTGACGTGCAAAACCACCTAGTATAGGGGGATTATCTTGGTTATCAGCTGAAGCGTGTTGGACCAGCCCGGTGTGGGTAGTACCATTTTGTAGGAAAGGGGCCCTGAACTATATGGGCCAGAAGGGCTCTAGCTGAGAGAGGTAGCCGTCGACAGGCAGCGGGTGCGGGTGTCTCTCTGCTCAAGACTGGATGTGATGTGACCACTGCTTACAATCTTGTGTCGACTTCCCCTCAGTGATGGCTGTTAGCCTGGAATCGCAAGGTTCCCATCAAGTTGCTTTTTATCACAGCAGGATTTTATCATAACAGTAGAAATGAAACCAGAACACCCACTGAACTTGCCTCCCAGTGAAGGGAATAGAAAATGCCCTGCTGACAGCAGGAAGTGGTGGGGACCAGGAAGCCCCGTGTGCTTCTCCACTGCCAGCACCGTGGGCCTTAGTCAGGGTCCCCTCCTCTTCAGGATGCTGTTAGCCATGCATCCTGCTTCCTAGTCCAGAAGAGTAAGATACAGGGGTCTGGGTCTGCCCAAGGTCAGAAGGAAAGACAGGCCTAAAGCCTAGGCTCTGCCTACCAGCACCCTTTGGCTATGAGGCCTAGCCAGCCTGCTGACAGGCTCCTCAGGGACAGCTGCCTCTCTGATGGCACCAGTGTGCGTGTGGATACAGACAGCGTCAGGCTTGCCTGGAAGTCTCCTGTCAGGGTGAGGGAGCTAGAGAATGGTCCCCTGTGGCACTCTGCTGGGGTAATCATCATGACCCCAGGGTCAGGTGATGATCAGAGGCCCTGTCCCCTGTGCCTTCAGTTGCACAAGATGGAGACAGAAGGACTCTGGGTCAGTTTATCCCTGACTCCATGCCTGCTCGGGAGACTTGTCAACACCGAGAGGTCAGTCCAGTGCCTGGCTGCTCGAGTCTTTCTGTGTCCCCATGGCAGCTCTTCAGCTGGGCCCGCATTAGCTTGGGGCACTTGCCCCATCTGAGACACCCTGCCAAGACGGCCTCCATCCTGTGCTCTAAGCAGGGGTGAGTCTGTCCTGAGCTGAGCATTCATGAAAGCCATTCACCCAGTCAGCATCACAGCTTTGGGTGCTAACATATGGGGTGTGAATGCTGGAGCTACACAGGGCAGTCAGACTTGCAAATGAGCTCAAGGCTGAGGGAGTGCTGCCTAGTGTGGGATGCTGCCCCTTCTCCCAGAGTGTCACCCTGTGTGCTGCCCTACCCGTGTCTGAGGACGAGCCCTCTACGGCTATCAAGGGAGGGTGAACCCTTTGCTCTTGTTCCTTTTCCTGACTCTTTAGCCTTCTGGGTGTCTATTTGGTACTTTCCGTTTGGCTCCCAGGCCCCTCCTCTGTCTACACCACCTTTGTAGGCTCAATATCCAGACCCTTCTCCCTAAACCCCAGGTCTGTGATTCCATAAGCTTCCGGGTACCTGGTAGACATCTAACCTGCTTCTCACCTTAGAGCTGGGGCTCCTCACCTTCATCTCTGGGGCTGGCATGCTAACCCCACTGCCTCAGAGACCCCCAGGCTCAGAGGCAAGCCCGGGAAGAACCCAGGGCTTAGGGAGGGGGACTAGTGGGCAGGAGTGGGATGAGGAGGAGTGGGATGAGATGGGAGGGTGTCTTCCTACTGCTCCAAAGGTTCCTCCTGGCTTAAAATCCAGTTTCCCACCGAAGAAGACACAGCTGTGGATTGATCTTGAAGTCACGTGACCCCTTCAGTTCGTTTCTCCTCGTCCCTGGCTTGTGTGCTCCGAGAGCTCCCAGTCTCCGAACAGCCTGGCCGTCCCAGTGAGGTTCACAGCTCAGCTGACTTAGGCCTGTTGTGGATATACAAAGTCTTTATTTATTTACTTACGGTGTGTGTCTGCGGTCATGTGTACATGTGAGCATCAAAGAACAGCTTGAGGGAGTTTGTTCTCCTTCAGTGTGGGTCCCTGGAATTGATCTGGGGTCATCAGGATTGAGGACAAGCACCTTGCCTGCTGAGCCATGTGGCCAGCTCTACAAGGACATTCTTTTCTTTTAAGGAAACAAAATATTAGCCCAAAAAAATCAGGTACACCAGGGGGGCTTCTGGCCAAGGACAGACATTTATCAGGGGTGGGCGGTAGAGGGCCGAGTCTGGAGACAGAGCATTGGCTGTGGCCATCATGGGACACGAAAGAGCCCTCAGTGGGAGCCAGGCCGGGCTGCCCTGGAGTGAATGCCTGTCTTACTGCCTTCCTGAATGGAGCGTGCCATAGGTTCTAGGCAGCTGGCATCCAGCAGCAGGTCTACAGCATAGACTCTGGAGTAGAGGGTGGGCTGGGCTCTCTGTAGTGTCCTGGCTGGGAAGTTGTTTTTTTCCTAAAAATGGGAAAGACATTCCTGCCTCTTGGAGAATGACAAGGACAGCTGGGTACAATGATCCTGCATTCTCAGCACATAGTGGGCTCAAAAGGCTGGAATTTATTTGGGTTTCTTGAATCTCCAAACATAAGCTCTTGGCATGGCTGAGTGGCAGGTGGTGCTGAGGGAGGCATCAAAGACGGTGACCCCAGAGCTAGTACAGCCCCACAGTGACAGTGTGTTGGGGGAGGTAGGTTGGGATGGAGCAGTGGAATCCAGACCTGTGTGACAAGGAGGCTGTGGGTTCCATGGTACCACAGTGGTTCTGGTTTAAAAGTCAAGGTGTGAGGCTGTGGCCAGCAAGGGGGCTGCTTAGCCTGAGACATCTTCAGTAGGTGGAGGCAATGTCTTGTGCAGAGAGACTTTGATTCGTCCTCTGTCCCCCCAGCCACCCATTTATCTGCCCATCCCTCCATCTATCCATCTAACCACCCATCCACCCATGCACCCACTATCTCCCATCCATCCATCTACCCACATCCCACCCACCCACACAGCCATCTTTGTATTTATCTATTCACGTCTCTCTCTCTACCCATCCATCTGTCCCCCCACCTACCCATCCCATCCACCTACGCATTCACTTACAGTGGCAAGCAGGTATTGCCGATGAGCTTCTGCTGCCAAAACGCAGTGGCTAAGTTTTTGGAGGTTGCTTGAGTCAGTTGCCGAGTATTCACCGCTAAATAATGTGGAATAGTTCAGGTCCTGATCCTGCCCCATAAAGAAGCTACTGAGGTCTGTGGGGTTAGCGTTGTATGGTTTGTAGTTTTAGTTGAATGAATTAAGTCTGTGTAAGGGGGAGGGCAGTTGAACAGTAAATTGCATGTCACACCTAATAACTGATTTCATTTGGAAAAGACACATGGCTTCATTTGTCAGACATGAGAATGGTAGCCATAGAGCTGGCTGTATGGCTAGAGGCCAGGTGCAATATACAGTCTGTGTGGCTCTCATCCCTCATGAAGGGCGCACACAGTTTCTGTAGCCGGGACACTCAAGCAAAGCTGTCTGCCTCACACATGTTTGTGGACTGTTTACTGGCACCTTGGGAAGGCCTCAGGGAGTGGTTGGGACAAGCTAAAAGGTTAGTACATTTGGATGCTTATAGACAGAGAAGATGGGGGCAAGAGAGGGTAGGCCCTAGAGAGCTTACAACGACAAGAGACCAATTTAGGGAAAGGAGGGAATGGGCAGTGTTTGCCGCCGCTAGAGAGGGAGAGCAGAGGAGGCAAGGCCAGGGTAGGCCTTGGTAAGATCACCAGGGTACCTCAGGCAAGGGGCTCTGGTCTAGCAGATTTGCTTTCCTTTCTGAAGCCAGAGGCCAGTTCATTCCTTCAGGCTGTTCTCTCTTGGCTTCCTTTGGCCCTTTCTGTTTGCTTCCATCCTTTGTGACAGGTGGCAGTGGCTTTTATTAGCGCCTGCCCGCCTCAGCAAGCATTCACCTGACCCCTGCTGACAGGTGCCCCGCTGAGAACCAAGCACAGGTGGGACATGCATGTGAGGAACCTTCCTGCGCATGTCAGTCCATAGGACAGCTGCTGCCCTTCCGAGCAGCCACTTCCAGCCTCCTTCTAGGCTGCAGAGAGCCTGAGAGAAACAGACCAGCAGCAACCTGGGCTTCTGCTGTCAGTCAGGAGGATGGTGGTGGGGGCAAGGGGCAGAGACTGCTGCTGCAATTCCCTGATTCCTCCTTCCCTCCTTTCTCTCCCTGCCTCCATTTTTGCGGCTGAGAATTGAACCCAAGACCTTGTGCACGCTAAAGTATGTTTCTACACCCGAGCAGTACGCACACAGCTAAAGTATGTTTCTACACCCGAGCAGTACGCACACAGCTAAAGTATGTTTCTACACCCGAGCAGTACGCACACATCTGTTTGATAACTATCTATTGGGTGTCTCCATTCTTCCTGGACTAGAACAAGGGTGGTCTTTGGCCTTTTGAGGGCCAGTGCTGAGTCTCACATGCTGTCTGTGCATCTGTCTGTCCAGGCCTCCTTCCTCCTTCCCGTCTTGTCAATAACTATTTCTGTACTCTCTCTCACCTGTCCGTGGTGCATTCAGCCATCTGTTATCGGGTAAAGGTTTCTCTTTGGCCTTTGTCCTCTTGAAGGAAAGAATTGAGCTCAGAGACACGGTCTGAACAGTTTACTTAGCAAGAAAATTGACTCGTACACACCAGGGAAAGACTGAGGTGGATCAACCGAAGGGTGGCAGGAGCACTACTGTGGGTTCTGTGTGGTGGCTTTTAAGGGGATTTTATGAGGTGAGTGGCATATTTCATGGCCTAAGATGCCCGTTCCCTATTGCAAATCATGGTATATCGGATGTCCCCTTCCATGGGAGATGTCTTCCTATGGCCCAACAGCACAATGTAAAAGACAGAACAAAAATAATGTCTTGTGAGGATTCAGACCCTGCGTGTGTAAACTGGGAAATGCGCCTGGTGCCTGAGTTCCTGATAGAATGGGAAGAGCCCATCCTAACCCATGTCACCAGCCCCACTATTCTGACACTGAATTATCCGTGATGGCCTTGAACACAGAACCCTCCAGCTCTAGGCTGGAGTTCAGGGGATTCTGGCTGTGCTCTGCCAGGATGGAGTCTACATTCAGAGATCCCAGCCCCAGGGCTGATCATAGTGGGCAGGAAAGAGCTTCCTGGAGGTTTCAGGATTCCTCTGATGCCAGGGTTCAGGCAGTTGGGGACTTGGGCTCAGCGAGGCACTCTCAGGGAACCTGGACTCTGTGTTTCCCAGGCCCACAGGACCAGAGTCAGCAGCCTCTGTGTAGGTGTGTCCACACCTGCTGGGGTGGGAGTGTCTTAGCAGAGAGAGAGCAGAGCAGAAAGTGCAGCCCCTCCAGCAGAGCCTATGGGCTGCTCCAAAGACACTGTAAAAAGGGGGTGACCAAATTTTACAAGCAAAATTGATGTACCCAGGGTTCTACTCGGGGTGGCTGTGTCTCATATCTGGAACCTGCCATTCCCTGAGATGCTTGTCCACTGCCCTTTGGGGTAGGGGTGCAGGGGGATCAGTGGGATGTCGGATGTACAGGGAGAGTTCTGGGAGCCTGGGCTGCACAGAAGGTGGGCTGTGTGCCTCCCAGATACGGGCTTTGGAAAGGAGCCGAGTTGCACTTCGTCTGTCTCGGTGATTTGTGGGGACCCTGTGCGAAGCCACATCCTGAATCATGTTGGGCGTGTTGAACACGCATCACCAACAGACTCATTCCTAAATTACCTTTTACGATCACCAGCGAATCTGTGGGTGGTGGGCATCTGTACCCAAACCCAGGCGTTATTTGTGGCAGCAGACGAAGCATTAATTATTGATGTGCCCAGCCACCTCCTCGCCACCTCCAGTTAAAATTCATGGCCCAGACACTCTGCAAATATTGATTCTGACCCAAGCTGATGCCTCCCCTTTAACATTATTATAATGAGGGATAAAAATCAAATTGCCTTCACTGACACTCACTCCTCGGTGCCGTTCCTCATCGATCTTCCTTTCCCCAGGTTTTACCATAAATTATTCTATTCAATTAAGTAAACTCACACATAATGGCATTTTGCAAACTAAATAATTTATTGGCTATTTGGCAAAGCCAGGTTTGGGTGGTACCCTGAATAGTTTTATGTCAACTTGACACAAGCTAGAGCCATTTGGGAAGAGGGAACCTCAACTGAGAAAATGCCCCTATCAGACTGGCCTGTGGTGACCGATGTGGGAGGGCCTAGCCCAGGCTGGGCAGCACCATCGTGGCCTCGTGGTCCTGGGTATTATAAGAAAGCAGGCTGGGCAAGGCATGGTGAGCATTTTGCCAGGGCAGTCCCAGATACTAAGTAGGCTTTTGGTTCTAAGAGGTGAGGCTGAGGTGAAAGCCAGCTGGCAGGCAGAAGGCAGGAGGATGGCATTGGTGACCCTCCATTTCTCACACTGGCTGAGGAGCCAGTGCCCCTTCTGAGTGACCTCCTCTCCCTTTCTCCCATCCTGATGCCAATCAAGCCAATCCTTGCTCTCACTGGTCCACAGTCACACCCATAGCTTCCCTGTGCAGCGCTAGGGATGCCCCCGGAGGCAGAGTCTCTGCCCCCCATACCTTAAACAATCCACCATGTCCAGCTCTGCCAGCCTGGGGAATGAAGGACTATCCTTCTAGCACGCCTGCCTTAGGTTCTTACTGCTGTGATAAATACCATGACCAAAAGCAACTTGGGAGGAAAGGGTTTATTTTAGCTTTCTGTTTCAGGTAACGGTCCACCACTGAGGGAGGTCAGTGCCGGAACCTGGAAGCTGGAGTGGATGCAAAGCCATGGAGGGGTGCTTCTTACTGTAGTGTTGGTGGGTGCAAAGCCATGGAGGGGCATTGCTTACTGTGTTGGCAGGCTGGCACCGGAAGCCTCTCTGCCTTTTCTCTGTGTCCACTGAGTTTTCCTGTGTGCATGTGTCCTTTTCTCCTTTTCTCGTGAGGGTACAGACTAGGTGATGTTTGCCCTTGGACCTCACTGTCCGTCCTAGTTAGGGTTTCTATGGTTATGACAAAACACCATGACCGTAAGGCAAGCTGGGAGAAAGGTTTATTCATCTCACACTTCCATATTGCTGTTCACCCCTGAAGGGAGTCAGGACAGGAACTCAATCAGGGCAGGATCCCGGAGGCAGGAGCGGATGCAGAGACCATGGAGCAGTGCTGCTCACTGGCTTGCTCCTTATAGCTTGCTCAGACTGCTTTCTTACAGAACCCAGGGCCACCAGCCCAGGGATGGCACCGCCCATAACAGGCTTTCCCCCATTGATCACTAAATGAAAAAATACCTTACAGCAGGATCTCATGGAGGCCTTTCCTCAGCTGAGGCTCCTTCCTCTCTGAAGACTCTAGCTTGTGTTAAGTTGACACACACCACCAGTCATTACACTATCTCGGTCACTTCTTTAAAGGCCTCATCTCTCCGTATACTCCCATGCTGAGGTCCTGGGGACAGGGAAGTTTGGAAGAGGTTGCCATTGGGCCAGAACACCCCTTAATCATCATCTAACCCTCTGACTGGCACTTAGTGTTCTGGTCCAGCTGGCCTCCTCCGTGGCCATCTGACATTGTGGGAACCATGTCCTCCTCACGTAGGGTCCGGCTGCTCCTCACTTTCCCTCTGCTAAGCAAACCTGTGCACCGTGCTCCCTCAGGACTTCTGTCAGAAGCAGGTGCTGAACCTCCTGGTGAGGAGCTGCCATGAGGTCAAGCATTGCCTTGAAGTTCTGACCCAGGGACTCAACGGGCCTCCAGTCTTCCTGGTCCTTAACATGCGATCTCAACCACAAGGCATCGTAGCCGGGACTCATTCCCGTCCCATCCTGCCTCTGCGCCCGTGTCTCACGCTGCTCCCTCCAGGGTGCGGGGCTACACGTACTTCACTTCCTGGGTCTCTGTGGAATTGCCTCTGGGACCTGACAGCAGAGTAGCAGTGCTGCGTGGGTGGAAGGTCTCTGGCCACCGAAGACACCAATTGTCACAGCTCCAGTCTAAGGCTACTTTCCCCAAGGGCCCCGTGCACTCAGGGTAGTGCCACTTGTGGGCCAGTGGTCCTGGGTTCTATAAGAAAGCAGGCTGAGCAAACCATAAGGGACAGGCCAGTTAGCAGCACCCCTCCACAGCCTCTGCATCAGCTCCTGCCTCCAGGTTCCTGCCCTACTTGAGTTCCTGTCCTGACTTCCTTCAGTGATGGAGGATGGTGTGAAAGTGTAGGCTGCATAAGCTTGCTTTCGGTCATGGTGTTTTGTCATAGAAATATCAGCCCTAAGACAGATGGGATGCCATGGGCAGAGGATGGCACTCAGCACGGGGATGTGGGTCATGGAGGTCATGGAGGCACACAGTGGCAGGAGTCAGCTGACCTAGGCCAGTGTCTGCTGGCTGCTCTAAAGGATCCTTTTATGCACCCGGAAGGACTATCAACACTCAGGAATGTAAGGTCAGAGAGGGCTAGCCTCTGGGAAGCCCAGCCCTGGTGGCAATCCTGAGGGTACCTGGGCCACTCAGAAGTTTCTCTTTGGAGGACTAGCATTGGACTAAGCAGTGCAGGGTTCGTGACTGTGGGTAATTAGGGTTCATTTCTCTCAGAGCTACCCAACTCCAGCTCAAGGCTGTTAGTGCTAATCACTTCCATAATTCACACGTAAATCACACGTCTGTCTTGGCAGGGCTCTGCTGGCACTGGCTGGGGTGTGGCTGGGCGGCCTTCCCTGGGGACCTCCCCTGGACCTCTCCGTGACAGTCTGAGGCCCTGAGGGGGTGTATGAGGTGCTAAGAACCTACCCATTTGCTGGCCCCCTACACAGGTCCTCAGAGGTAATGATACTAGAGAGCCTAGGAAGGATTCAACCCCTGGCCTCCTGCAGTGCAGGGCGGAGTGGGGGAAGTGGGGTGAGAGGGGAGATGACCATAGCAGGGGAGTGGACAGATGCAAGGCCCCACAGAGGGAAGTTACTGAGGGGTGAGGGCAGAAATGGGGCCCATTCTCTACTCTCCCCATTTTGCTCAGGAGTTCATGGACATAAAGAACTCTGCTCAGATGCAGATTCAGGGCCTGAAGTGTGGAAAGCCACATGGGTGTGGCTTTTGGCTCTAACTCTGGTCTTTCAGAGACAGCCAGCAAGTTTGTGGATGGCAGCCTGAGCTCACGTCCTCCCTCCCGTAGGACAGGGTGCTGGTTTGGTGTAGGGGCTCCTCTTCACTCTGAGTTTCTCAGCCCTCTGGGGTGCTAAGGGGTGGGATGTCCCAGAGTGGTCACACATTGTGTGTAAAACATTGCATGCCATGAGCCCCTCAAGCAGAGATGTTTGTGAAGTGTTAATTGGATGAACATTGAGTGGATGCAGCCTTGTGGCTGCTGAAGAGCCAACCGTGGCCACGTGTTGAGCAGGAAGCTGCTGTCCCATTGGTGCCCTCTCTGGCCCAAGGGGTGGAGTTTCTGCCTGTGGACCAAGCAGTGTTAAGTATCTCTGCACCCTGCCTCCACCCTGGAAATGCTCACTGGGAACCACAAACCCTTTGTTAACCCCTGCTGCAGCCTGGGGAGCTGTACCCGGACCCTATCCCAACTAGGCCTGAGGCTGGACCAGTGGCAGGCTGCGGCACTAGAATACCAGTACACTAAGTGCACGGAGTGGAAGTGGCCCTGTTGGGGTGTGATGGGGTACACAGGCTTCCTTACTGTCCTTATTTTTACTTGAAGCTTGTGTGGTCCTCCATTGTCTTGCTCCTTCCCTCCACACTGTCGGGTTAGAAGTGTCTGCGGCCTCATGAGTTGGGGCAGAGGTCATATGTGCCTGCCTCTTGCCTGACACAGATACCTGGGAGTTGGCCAGGGCCTTAGGCACACTTGGGCCTTTTGCCACCAGGGGCAGATTTCTTCCCACTGTTTCCCATGCTGTGGTGGGTGTGGCCCATGAGACAGACAGCAGAGCCCTGATATCAGGGAGACAGGGGTTCCAGGAAGAGCTGATAGCAGTGGATCGCAGTGCATCAGCAGTCTGTGAACCCAGGGCGTTCTGGCCGCGAAACTGTACACTCCGCTGAATTTTCTACAATGATGTTGAGCAGTTTTGAATCAGGGGAAATAAAGCAAAAAGCGGCAAACACCCGAGGGTGAGAGACGGCTCTGAATACTTGATCTGGTGTGAGCCACGGCTCACTTAGCCAACCGACCCACACTCAGACTGCTCAGCAACCTTAGTGCAAGCCTGCCTTTGGGATTGAGGACAGTGTGGCCAGAAGGGGCCAGGTAGCTACATGTCAGCTCATTAGCAAGGGGCAGGCAGGTCATGGTGCCTCTTCCCCCAAGCCTAGTACCCTTCAGGCTGATGTAAGTTATTCATGGTGAGACATAGTTATAAAGCCTTATTTCCAACCCCAAATGCTCAAACCTCTCTAGAACTGAGCCCTGGCACCTAGCTGGAAAATTGGCACTTGGATTAGCAACTCTGGTGAGGAAGCCAGAGGGAGCTGGGTGGCGTGTGCAGGCGATACTGCTTCTTCAGTCTCATTACCTCTGTCACTTAATAGATGGCCACTCGTGAGAATACAGAGCCTGCTGGGCCCGCCCTGGCAGCTCTGAGAGAGCCAGCATACCCGTCCCCACAAAGACTTGACATCTAGTCTCAAGCTACCCAGTAGTGGAGCTGGTTTGCCCAATAGTAGTGCTCTGGCCACTCTCCTCTGCTCCTGGGTCCTCAATGCAGAGACAGGTGCTCAGAGGGAAGCTTTATTCCAGGTAAAAGATGGCCACCCAGGATAGACACTTTCTGATGTCCAGGAGGGCTGGTAGCAAGCAGAGCCATCCGGCCCTGTTCTCCGACTTTAGCTAGCTGTATGTGGTCAGGCGCAGCAAGCTGGAGGCATCGGCCTTGGGATGCACACATAGCCAAACCGAGTGCCCAGAGGGCAGTGGGCTGCTGGACAAGGCTGTGGGTAAGTCAGGCTTGCACTAAGGTGGATGAGCAGTCTGAGTGTGGGTCGGTTGGCTAAGTGAGCCGTGGCTCAGCACCAAATCAAGTATTCAGGGCTGTTTCTCACTCTCTGGTGTTTGCAGCTTTTTGCTTTGTTTGCCCTGATTCACTTCCCCTTCTCCTAATTTGCAGTCTGTCCAACACTGTGTCTGTCCTACAGTCTGTCCCACACTGTGTCTGTCTTCTTCCGGAAGCTTCCGTTCCCTGAGCTGCTGCACCATCTCTCCAGGTCCCTAGAGCTGGTCTCTCTTGAGGCCTGTCTCTCAGGTTCATAAATGGCTGCTTCTCCCCATACCTTAGTGCAGTGTCCCCCTGTGTCTTGGTTGCCAGTCTCACTGTGTTAGGGCGCACACTAGTGACCCCTTTAACTTGCTAATCTTGAAAGGCCCCATCTCCATTGCCCCATTGCCAAATACATGGCAATGCTGAGGTACTGGGGGAGGCCAGTGTACAGTGGTGGCCCATCCCCCACCCCTCGCCTCTGCACTCACGTGATACTCCCTTCCAAGCTTTCCCCTTACCCACAGAGACCCGCCCTTTCCTCAGGAGCTGTCACAGGTCCTTGGGATGTGAGGGTGCCTCCTCCTCCACAGTTGTCTGTTCCTTACCAGGCTCTAGAGCACATTCCCACCGCAGCAACAGAGGAGCGTGTCCGAACCATGTCCCTCCCAAAGTGATGAGCGGGGCTCAGATTCCAATATCACTTAGACCAGAAGCAAAGGCCTGAGACCTTGGCCCTGCCCTCCTCTCCTCTCTGAGCTGCTGAAGTTCTCCCTCCCTGTGGGAAGACTGAGGGTGCCCACCTGCCTAAGACATCCTGATTTTGGAGGAATGGGATTCCTCTGTGGCCCTGTCCCTAGTTGGTGTCCATTGCCCTTGTTTTTTCCCCTTCAAGGGCTCTGTCCCTCCCCCGGGTCACCCTGCCAGGTTTGTCCTTGCTACAAAAGCCACTTCACCTGCCTCATGTGATGTCCAGCACTGGAGAGCACATGACACCAGTTGTCACCCAGAAAAGAGCTCACAGCACTGCTGAGGTGTGGGAAGGGAGGAGGGCGGAAGAGGGAGAGAAGAAGGCTATGGCTTTATCAAGTACAAAGGATACCGGTGAGGACCATGAGTGTGGAGCACTCAGCAGGAGATGAACTGCTCAGAGGTGAGAGGTAGACAGAGCCTCGCAGGAAAGATCCTGACTCACCCTCTTAGTGCTCAGCTGAGGAGCTAGAAACCAGAGAAGAGACCAAGGTGCTTGGAGCAGGCCTGAGCCAAGCTGAGTCTCATGGCATGTAGGGTCTCCTAGCTCCCTGTTCTTCGAGGTCTGTGGCTGTGGGGACTGTCTTAGGGTTTCTTTTTTTCTTTTTTTTTTTTTTTTGGGTTCTTTCGAGACAAGGTTTCTTTGTGGTTTTTTTTGGAGCCTGTCCTGGAAGTAGCTCTTGTAGACCAGGCTGGTCTCGAACTCACAGAGATCCGCCTGCCTCTGCCTCCCAAGTGCTGGGATTAAAGGCGTGCACCACCACCGCCCGGCCTGTCTTAGGGTTTCTATTGCTATAAAGAGACACCATGATGGCAGCTCTTATAAAGGAAAGCATTTAATTGAGGCTAGCTTATAGTTCAAAGGCTTAGCCCATTATCACCATGGCAGGAAGCATGGAGGTGCATAGGCAGACGTGGTGCTGGAGAGGAATTAAGAGTTCTGCATCTGGATCTGCAGGCAGCAGGAAGAGAGAGTGACATTGAGCCTGGCTTGAACTTCTGAAACCTCAAAGCCTAGTCCAGTTCCTCCAACAATGTCACACCTCCTAATACTGCCATTCCCTATGAGCCTATGGGGCCATTTTCATTCAAACCACCACAGGCACCATGGTGTGGTAGACTCTAGGACACCAGATAATTGAGTGAGGGACTCCTCTCAGGGTTGTCCCAGAAGGCCACTAGGAAGAGTTGGCAGCAAGGTGGGGCAGACGTCCTTCAGGAGGCGAGAGGCAGGTGGGAGCTGATCTAAGGGGAGAGGTGGGGCTGTGCAGGGTGCTGAAGATGAGATGGGTGGCGGAAGCTATGTTTGGTTCTACAGGGCCTGGCATATATGGCGTTCAGATAGGTGTCTGTCCTGGCCTTACACTGAGGAGGGTGACCTAGCTGAGTGTGCAGGAAGATGAGTGTGCAGGGAGATGGATGTGCAGGGAGATGAGTGTGCAGAGATGAGTGTGCAGGGA
>NC_022009.1:47822644-47843246 GCF_000317375.1 Microtus ochrogaster
GGAGATGAGTGTGCAGGGAGATGAGTGTGCAGGGAGATGAGTGTGCAGGGAGATGAGTGTGCAGGGAGATAAGTATGCAGGGAAATGAGTGTGCAGGGAGTGTAGAAGGGCGTCCAAGAACCTGTGACCACTGGAGAGAAAAGAGCTAGCTGAGGAGGCCTTTGGACATCTGCTGAGCTGGCCAGAGCCTGAGAAGCAGAGAACCCAGGAGTGCTGCTGGCAGAGGGCAAGCAGGAGGCCTGTAAGGCATGGGATGGGGTGGCTGCGACCCTGGTGAAAAGACCCCTCACACACACATATGGACTGAGGTTGAGAGCGAGCTAGGAGCCAGATCATGGCTAGCATGGCTGTGGTAGAGTGAGGCTTGGCCCTGAAGTTACAGACTAAAGTGTTCTCTGTTTTGCCTTTGGCAATTAGGGCCAGAGACCAGAACCAGTAGACCTGCGAGGGTCATTGGATGTCAGCAGCAATGCCCCCTGGGTCCTGGCTGTGTGGCTGGCCTGAGGCAGTGTCTACATACCATCTGGTGACTCAAGTATGCCCAGCTGGGTCATTCCTGCGCCCACACTGGAGTGCTATTCCCCTGGACCCAGGATGGACTTCCAGAGTGAAGGATTAAGTTGTTGACGGTAATCAAGCTCCCAGCAAAGGCAGTAAGTGAATTTTACTGATGGATCAATTGTGTAATTGGCAGCTAGCCCTTCTCCTCTCACCTCAGTGTGCCCTCTTTGCTCTGGTAACTTGTGTCTTGGGGGGGGGGGGCAGGTGTCCTGGGGGCGCATCTTGGGAGGTCATTCAGCAGAGCCTCCTGGCCAGAAAAGCCATTAAAGCAAACGAGTCTTGGACCATCTTTTGGTTTTTCCATTAAGCCCTATTTACTTCCATTTCATGAAATGGTTTCCTAATCCTATTTGTGACAAGTCTGTAAGCCACAGATAAAAACAGGGCATTTGCATTGAAGAAGCAAGTGGTACTGAGCCCGCCTTCCCTACGATAATATTAGTTCCTCCATGCACCACGCTCCTGGGGTTTGAAATTTTTACACGGAGGTTTAAATATTCAAAGACTGTGTAGGACTTCCCCTTTTCTTCTGCTGACTATTAGAGACAGATTAAATGTAAAAGAGATTTAATTTGTCAGTTGTCTCGAACAGTAACGGAGGATAAATTATGCCTGCGAAGGAGAATATGCTGCCTTTGTCTCACTGGGCAAGGCTGCCCAGGTTAACAACTGGCACAATTAAGGATTCGATGCTCACATTCTGCCCAGTCTCTCCCTGGCAGGCCCGAGACCATAAATGACCTCTGTGGGCATCTTCCCTGGAACATGGCAGGGTTATTTCCCGTGGAATCCCGTGTGGAGAATTTGAGTGACTGGCCGTCGTTCCATGTAGAGGCCCTGGAGGAACTGCCCAGGTCTTCAGCGAGGGAACTGCCCTGAGTACCTGCCAGGGCTCTGTGTCTTCTTGCTCTGGGGAGAAGACATCTGAATCTCTGTGCACATGTGTGCTGGCTATGTGCCTGGAAGGGCTCTGCTCTGGGTGGATCTGGCAGGGGTGGCTCCCTCCACTGCTGCCACTGGAACAGGTGGGCTGCAGTTTTCCCTTGGAGCTGGGAGGGGTACACTCTCCATGTGGCTGGCAGTAGAGCCAGCAGGAGGTCTCATCTGGGGGTGAGGGGGTGAAGGAATTGGAGCGGTCTTCTGTGGTTTGCTCAGACTCATTTTGTAGAATGTTAGCTCTGGCTGGGGAGAGACTTGGGGTACAGAGACGAGCAAGGAGCAGTGGATCCAGGATGGACCATGGCCTTTATAGAGAGGTCCCTGGACTCCATGGGAAAGGAAAATCCTAGCTTTCTGGGTTTCTGACAGAACAGTGAACCAGAGTGAGTGAGGTCTTAGGGTCAAGAGACCAGGGTCTCTCCTCTTAGGTGTCCTTCAACATGCCCTCTGTGGTTCCCTCAAAGTGGCACACAGGATTTTGTGGTGACATAGTCAGCATCCCTTCCCCAGGTGGTAGGCCAAGTATGCTATAGGCCAGAAAGGGGGCCACAGCTGGGTTCTCCATACAGACAGCCTGGATTGCTGGATTGCTGCAGCCCCCTCCCCCTACTGTGAGGATTAACTCTGACCATCAGCTTGACTGGATTGAGAAACACCTAGGGCATCAATACGGCACATCTCCAGGTATACTTGATGGCATCTCCGGAAAAATTTAGTCAAAACCCTGACCCTTTTGTCCCAGGCTCCGTGGCGATGGCGGTCCTTATTTCTGGGACAGGAGGCAAGGCCTCAAGGATGAGATGGATGCAGGATCCCACTCTAGGGTAGGGGTGATGCCCCCCTTAATCTTCTTTCTTCCACCTGCGCTCCAGTCCTCAGCACCTCAGGGAGAGCTTCTGGGGACCCGCCCCATGCAGACCTTCCAATTAGAGTCTGTTAGTGAGGCCTGGCCCAGCCCAGGCACCTGGGCACCCCCTGAGGGACAGGGATATGGATTAGAAGGCCACATTCAGTCTCCTCTTTGTTAGGGGATCAGCCGGTGGGTGCTTTGGATCCCCAGGGCCTCTAATTACAGCCCCCGAGAAGGAGGCAGCAGGGCTGGGCAGGGGCCTGAATGAGCCCCATGCTCTCTGCTTGTACCTCAGCCCTTATCTGAGTCCCGCCATTGACAGTCTCAGTTCAGAGGAGAACGTGGCGGGCTCCAGGGGCCTGGCCCTGGTGGCTTATGGTCCCTGTGGTGGGGTAGCCTGGGAAGTCACAGATAATCACTCAGATTGGCACATCTGAGGACCTGACCTTGTACTTTAACACAGTGGCCTTCCCTCTGGACCTAGGGAGATCGTCCAAACTGAGGTCATCCTGAAGAAGTTTGGGGATGTGGGTGACCCACTGGGCAGCTACTGGGGACGTATGTTGGCTCAGAAGGCAAGACAGGGCACTGGGACCAGTCTCACGGTCATTCCTCATTCTGTATAGGCAAGTATCTAGAAAGGGCACACAAGTGACAGGAGCCCATACAATGGGCAGGAAGGGTCCTGTTCTGGCCATGGGGCCTCACCTACTCTGGTGATACCACTTTAGGCATACTGTAGAGAAGTTTCTCAACTTGGCCCCCATCTCTTGTCTTGTTGTCCCAAAGCTCTCCTGGGCAGGTCTGACCTGGGAAACATAGGGGAAATGGGCACATCACTGTTGGATAACCCAGAAAGGAGGGAAGGAGGGTACATGTGATCTCTGTCTGAGGTGCCAACAGTTTCTCCCCAGGTGCATCATAGAGCAACGGTCACTCTCTGGACTTGTTTCTTCTGCTTCTTCCTCCCAGCACCCGCCCCTCCCTCTTTCTCCTTAAATGGACAGTATTCCTTGGGAGGTGAGGGTATCAGGAAGGCTGGGAGGAGATGGGCTCAGGTCTAAAGATTGCAGGTTGGAAGGCTCCCCAGGTCTCCCAAGGCTGATATATGAGCGGATCCGGCTAGCACACAGCTGCCTGATGGGGCCGCACATAGGTGACATCACACCGCACTACAGCAGGTGTGAGTTTTATGTGGTCTGGTTCGGCATTCACCTATTGAGCTGGCCAGAGAAAGGGAAAGCTGGCTGCTGGCCATTCACGGGCTCCTTGCCAAGGCAGGCAGCTCTTGCTACCACATGGCTTCATGCTTATGGGCACCTGCTGAACGCCAAGCATTCAGAGAATGGGTGGCCTGGCCCAGCCATTAAGGGCCTGATTTGCATCAGCTATGGCCCAGTATTGGTTTGTTCACACTTCCTGATGACTGCCCCGGAGATACTCGATGCTGCTCACCCTGAGGCAGGTTGCCATGCTTTTGGATACTCCCTAGGCTATTGGAGGGTGTTTATCAGGGTAGGGATGTAAGAGTGTGCTTGTAGGCTGAATGAAGACCTGCAAGTGGATGACAGACAGAAGATAAGGCAGATCACCTCTCATTTTAGGAACCTCCAAGTGATCTCCCATCTAAGACAAAAGATGGGTAAGAGGACCATGAGCTCATTCCTTCTTGGGGTGCTGGCTGAACCAGAACTAAGGATGCCTGGGCTTCAGGGACTTAAGGAGTTTGGGTAGGTATAGAAGATGATGGCACACACTGTTAGCAAAAGGAACAGGATCAGATAAAGTGCTAGAAAGAGGAGTTCTGGGCCATTAGAATGGGGGCCAGGGGCCAGAAGGATCCAGAGAAGGTCCTGGTGCAGGCTGGGTATGGCAGAGGGGAGTGATGGGTGCCTGACCAAAAAATGGGGACAATGGACAATGACCTAGTGGGATGGTGTTGGGGAGGGTGACAGTCTGTGTAAGGGAGGATGGAGGGTATATAATACCTCCTTCAGGAGGGGAAGCCCAGGCCACATGTACTCACTTTGGTCCAGGCTGCTAACCCTGGACATGTCTGGCCATGGGACTCACTAGGTGCCAACCCATCCCAGGAGTCATAGATCTATCTGCCGTGTGTCTGTTGTGGCAGTATGGTCTTGTGGGGAAGGCAGATCCAGGCAGATGTCTATTGCAGTCTTTGTGGGTAGCTACCAGCTCTGCTGCGGCAGGTAGACCCAGCTGGTAGCTACCCACATGTCCTGAGCTGGTATCACTGAGAGTTCCAAGGGTTTTGGGGCCATCTTCAGGGACAGAGCCTGCTATGGGTTGTAGTAATAGGAGTGGCGGGGCTGAGTCCCCAGCACCCCGGCCGCCTGCCCGGCTAGCTTATGCCCGAAATAACAACACACAAACTGTATTCATTTAAACACTGCTTGGCTCTTTAGCTTTAGCCCTTTTCTCAGCTAACTCTCGCACCTGGACTAGCCCATTTCCAATCATCTGTGTGTAGCACCCCAAGGTGCGCTTACCGGGAAGATTCTAGCCTATGTCCATCCTGGGTCGGAGCTTCATCGCATGTGCCTCAGAGAGCAGAGCTCTCGCCTCTGCCCGCAAGAGTGGAGCATCGTGTCTCTCTGAGGCGTCTGCCCCCGAGAGGAGAGCTGTCGAGTCTCTGAGCTCACTTCCTCTTCCTCCCAGAGTTCTGTTCTGTTTACTCCTCCCAGCTACGTTCTAACCTATCAGGGCAAGCAGCTTCTTTATTTAATCAACCAATGACCTTCCTCCATCAATGGGTGTCCTTCCAGGCTCCAGCACTACTTCTCTAGTTGATTTTCTTGTTCTGTCATTCGTCCATTCTCAAGGATGGAGGTGGGCAGGGCTCACAGTAGCTGTCCAGCAAGGTCATGGCTAGGTGAGGGCTCAACGCCAGCGCAGAGACAGAGGCAGAGGGAACAAGATGACCTGTGTTTCCCTGCTTCCCTGTACCTGGACTCTGCTTCTCGATGTAGTTGAGCCTTGATATGGTTAGGCCAGCGGCTATGAGGTCAGTAGGCAGGCGACCTGGCTGTCTTTGTTGTCCTGGGGCCATTTCTCTACTTGGGCTCCTGCTGAGCTGGGTCCCAGCCTAGGAGTCCCCATTCTTCCCTTTGATGTGCACTGGGAGCTGGGGCAGACAACTGGCTCAGTGTCTTGGGGACCCATCCAGGACCCATCTGTGCAGTCCTGAGATTTGGTTTCCTGGGGGAGGGGCAGGGTCTAGGAGCATCAGAGTAGACATGGGGTTGAGACACTGACTTAGGGCCACAAAGGGCTAGTCTGGTGACCAGAGGCTGCACCTGCACTTGGTCACCAGGCTGACCTTATTGCACAAGTGGTTTGGGGATAGCCTGGGCCAGGTTTCTACTGCCCTGGTTTGCCATAGTTCTGGGGCTTTGCTCTCCACCTCTCCAGTGGTGGTTACACATTCAGTTGGGCATATCCAGGTCTGTTCTGGGCTTCCCGGAAACTCCTGTGATGGGAGCAGGCTGATCCAAGTCCATGGGAGGCTGGTCAGTAAATTAGAGAGGAAACTGCCTGCCCTGCTCGGGCTGGCTCTGAAGGCTCAATACCATGGGTGAGACAGGAGGACAGGGAGGGGCAGCTGAGTTCCCGCTCATGGCTGCCAGCCCTGGGAGGAGAGATGAGAGCCTGCAGCTCTGCCTGTCCTCTAGATGAAAGCTAGCCCAGCAGGCAGAGTGCAAGGGAGGAGACGCCAATTACAGATGAGCGCACGCTCCCCAGGCAGCCATCCTCCCCTCCAGGATCAAACACTGCCCTCCTCACTGCCGGGCCCCGGCGGCAGCACCATGTCCAATTATGAGTCTAACAGAGCGGGTGGTGGCCTAATGTGAATCCAGCCATTAACTTGTCCCCAGCAGTTTCTAATGGGCCCCGCTGTGTGTGTCCATGCATGCCCACGAACCAGTACATGCGTGTGTAAATTTATGTGCGAGTACAGCACAATGCTTAGTTGTGTGTGTGTGTTCAGGTGTGCTCATATGCCAAGCGCATGTGTGGTGTGTAAATATATATATGTGAGAATACAGCACAATGCTTAGCTGTGTGTATTCTTCAGATGTGCTCATGTGCCAAGTGCATGTGTATAAATACATGTGTGTGTGTGTGTGTGTGTGCATGACAGAGAGTACAGTGCAATGCATGTGTATGTATGTGTGCGTGCATGTGTATGCCTGTGTATGTGTGTGTGCACATGTGCTCAGGTAAGTCAACCCTAATAGATGCTACACCCTTATTGAATGGGGATAAGCTTGTTGCCTGCTGTGTGAACAAGCTAGCTAAGCCTCCTCTTTTCCTCTATTCCACCCATTCCCTGCCCCTTTCCACACACCATCTCATCCCATCTACTCCCACAAATCATACCCCACCCCACATCCCACCTCACACCTACCTTAACAATCATATCCTATCCCACCCAAATGCCATCCCCAACTCACCCCACCTATCCCTGACACTTCGCACCCACACTATATCCCAATGCTCTACCCTATCTCAACCCCTTACTTCACACCATATACCTAACTATACTCAACAACACCCCAACCTGTGCTATACCCTATGCTCCACTATACCTCATATCCCAACACGCTCCATGTGCCCCACCCCCACACCCCATCCATATACCCCTCATTATACCCTAACCCACACTACACCCCAACACATACCATACCTCCTATCCTCAGGCACTGCTCCGCACCATAACCCATATACCATCCCACACCCCAGCTCCCAGCATCACACATCATACCCTACTTACCTCCCCAAACTGTACTCCACACCCCACCATATCACACCCCACACACCCCAATGCCAGTGCCATGCCCACCTTGGAGGACTCTGAACCTATTGTTTGCTTGCCTTATGCTTGAGAGAAAATAGTCCTGGTAGAACCTGCACCTAGAGGAACAAAGCCTCTTCCTCAGCTGAGGAAACCGAAGCAAAAAGAAGCAAAATGAGCCACCTAAGGTCACAGAACTCGCTGTTTTCATAAGCAGGTAGATTGCAGGCCCAGCTCCAGGGCCACCTTGTCCTGGCTTCCTCTCTCCTTGCCTAGGCTTTGTTTCCCCTGGAGAATCAGGGACTGACCCTAGACATCCAATTCTAGAAAAAGCCCAAGTCCCTGGGCAGCTGGACCCTGCTGCAGGCAAACAGAACTTGTTGACCCAGATATTGGATGGGTGACTGCCTGCTCATCCTGGGTTCAGGCCAGGAAGACCGTTCCTTGTTTGCCCCTTGTTGGTGCCTCCAAGAATGGTCAGGGCCTGTCTTTAAGACTGGGGTGTGGGACTTACATATGGCAAGAACTACCATTAAAGCCCACAAGGGCAAGCGATGTCTTCACTTCAGATCATCTCTGGGTACCTTCCAGCTAAGCCAACTTTCTGAGCATCCTTGAGCATCTGGTCCATTCCGTATACTGTGAGGTGTGGAGGAGTTGAATGCTTGCCAGGGAAGGACCCTGTAGCTACGGTAACAGGACAAAGCTCTCCTTGTGGGAGCCCCTGGAAGGATGTAAATAATACCCCCCCCCCCACACATGCACTCTACCTACCTGCCTGAGCTCACAGTGCAGGGTCAGCAACGTGAGTGGGTGGGGCTTGCTGGTGTCTTGTTTTGACTGGGACTTCTTGTGCTCCTGGCCTCCACACACCTTCCCAAGGCTTTCTTCCTGTGTGGACCGGTTGGCCCCTCTTTAGCTCTCTCCACTATCCTAGCTCTATCCTGAGATTGCAGTTTATAGAGTCCTGACACCTGCCCAGGCCTGTCCTCTCCACATGAGCCCCCTGGGGTTTTAGGCTCTTCACTCTGCATGCTCTAGGCCCTTATTGCTGTTTCCTGAGCCCTGATGAATCCACCCCTTGGTTCCTCAATACCAGGTCCTGCTGCGTTCTGACATGAGACAGCGCACACACCACTGAGTGCTGGCAATGTGGAGCGCCGGTTCAGTGCAGACACGCAGCAATTGAATCCTCAGGCTGACGAATATCTCAGCAAAGCTGTAATTAAAATGCACTTGGGAAGCACTTACTTGTGTCTAATTAGACCTTGGGTTTCTATGGAGATCTCTTTAGTTGTAATAGCAACATCCTCTTCTGCAATTGTAGATCATGGGCCAAGGGGCCAAGTGCAGACAGCACTGGGCCATGGCTAACCACCCCTCCCTCCCTTCCACCAGTCAATACAACCAGAATGACATCCTTCTCCCATGCTCCTGGTACCCAGAAGGATCCAAGCTAACAAAGACTGGCTCTTGGAGTTGACTGGCTTCTCAGGAGACATCCCAGGCTCTCTGCTCCTCAGGACCTTGCCCAACACTCCCCCAGAGAGGGAGGATCCAAGCTGAGGAGGTGCTGAGCCTCACAACACCCACAAGCCCTCCCTGGCCTCCAGCCAAGCCCAGCCTCTCCCAGCAGAGCCCAGCCATGTGAAGTTTGCTCACCTTTCTCTGTAAAGAGTGGGTGGTCCCAAGGATCAAAACCCTGAGACAGGGCTGCAGGACTGGGAATCCTCCGAGGGAACAGTGGCTCACCTTTGAGGTCCGTGGCTTGCAACATTGTGTCACACAAATCAGGCTTTATGGCAGTTAGGGCCTGCCAGGGAGCTGCAAGCAAAGGCGGTCAGCATCAAAAGGGGCCACCCAAGTGGTCACCCTGTTTGATTGATGAGGAAACCGAGTCAGAACAGCTCAGGCCAGAAAGGATTAGGTGGAGGCTCCGAGCCAGCTAGAGGCTGGCTTTCCAGGTAGGGCAGGAGCCAGAGTTTGGGAGAGGAGGGTGCAGACAGAGGTTTCTGTGGGGTATGAGAACGTTCATTAAGCAGGAGGAAGGGAGGAGGGCTATGGTGATGTGTGTTCAGGTGGTGACTTGGTCTGAGAGGGAGGAAGGCAGGGAGGAAGGGACGGTCCATTAAGAATCCCCGTGACCCTTCAGGGTTAAGACTAGGCTGTCCCTGAAGGCCCGTAAGAACAAAGGGATTTCTCTCGTCCAAGGTCACACCACACAGGTACTCAAGCTGAATCTTGCAGGTTATGGGGTATTGAAGTGGCAGAGTCAAATGCGGTACATGGCATGGGACAGGGTGACATATATGGGCATTTGCCATCTGCCCTGTGATACTGTTGAGTAACAGCACCCTCTTTAATAGAGGGACCAGTAGGTATAACCATAGGAAAAGAACGGAGATAGAGGCTGGGTGGTCCCCAGACCCAGGAAGGCAGGATACAGGCCGACAAACAGAACATGCCATGAAAGAGTTCCCTGCCGGGCCCGGGCAGCCACCAAAGCTGGTTTCATGCCCCAAGTCCCTTTCCTTCCCTGTGGCAAGCTGACACAAACCTCTAAGACCAACATTCAAACCTGCCTTTAGGGCTAGCCCCAGGAGAAGGTGGGTGTGGGCAAGCATGATGCTGAGCAGGGAGGGAGCCAGGTTGAGGAGGGCTGAGTGAGGACTCCTGGGCTATCCGGGTGGAGAGAGGATGACCAGGGCACATGTCTGAGAAAGTGTTACTAAAGCCATCAACACTGGGGACATCTTTGTGTCCTCAACAGCACATTGCTGGCAGTAGGCTGATGCTGCAGGGCCCCCATTTTCATCACAATTTCCCATGATTGTGTGGGGACAAGGGAATCTACAGGTGTCCTTCCCTCCCTCCTGCTCTCCCGCTCTCCCTCCCTCCCTTCTTCCTGCCCTCCCTCCGGCCCACCCTCCCTCCCTTCTTTCCATTAGCAGTCCTGCCAGGCAAGCACTCTACCACTGAGCTACACCCCCAGGTCTCTTTTTTGTTTTGTTTTGAGACAGGGTTTCTCTGTAGCTTTGGTGCCTGTCCTGGAACTCACTCTGTAGACCAGGCTGGCCTTGAACTCACAGAGATCCACCTGCCTCTGTCTCCCTAGTGCTGGGTTTAAAGGCATGCACCACCGCTGCCTGGCTTTCCAGGTCTCTTTTTCCCTCTTATTTGGAGATGGGTGCTCACTAAGTTTTCCCATATTGGTCTTGAGTTCACTCTGTAGCCCTGGCAGGCCTTGAATCCACAATCCTTGTACCTTGGCCTCCCAAGTTCTGGAAGAGTACTTCTCATTGAGTCTCTCTTCTCTGACTTTGCTGTCTGGGTGTTTTCAGCTGGTGGTAGGCTGTGCTGACCCTAATCTGGTAAGATGTTGGTCAGGTTCTATCCAGTTATGTCCCTGCCTTACCAGAAGCATGCTGGCTGCCACTTAGCTGTTTCGTGTTAACCCTCAGAGCTCTGGTGCATTGGATAATGGGCTGAGTCTGGCATGGAGGACTCAGGTTGGCTGTGGGGAGGGGCTCTTGACCCGAGACTGCTCTTCCTGCCTCCTGCCCACTGTTTCCTCCTGGGATAGCTCTAAGCACCTTCGAATGAACTGTAAGAAGCCACTGGCAAGGCCAGCAGGACTGACTATGCCTGGGCTGGGGCAGTGAGAAAAGGCTCTGCAGGCGAGATCTTGCCCCTAGTCTGCACGTCTACAGACTGACCCTAGGCCTCAGTTCCTCCCCCAGAGCTTGCAGGGGACACTGAAGGCAGGAGCTGGAGTCTTCAGATCTGCAGGGTCAGTAAACCTACACACCTGGAAAGGCATTGTCCCGCCTGGGGGAGCCAGGCCCACAGAACAGACAGGCATGAAGAAGCCTTTGTTTCTTGATGGGCATTGAGCACCCTCAGTGACAGCCCCTAGCAGCCAGGCCACACATGGCTCTGGGGCTCAGGCTGGGCAGCAGTGAGGGTTCTCAGCAGACTCCACTCGCACTCCACTGCAGTTCTAATGTGAACCCCACCAACCCGACCAGATTCCCAGCTGCTCTTGCTACCTGGCCGTCAGTGCCCAGATCACACACAGCTCCAAGCATCCTCAGCGGCCTTCCTTCCCAGGGCCCTGCTTTCATCACAGAAACAGACAACACATCCTGTATTTGGTTCCAGGAGGCACCATCCTTTCTTACTGCCAAGCAGTGGTAAGTCCTGGAAAAGCTGATAGGGTGGAGGGTTTCAGTAACCCCACCCGGTTGGAGAGCAGTCTGACACTCAGACTTCCGGTCCTGAGTTCTCTGTGCCCGCAGGGTGGTAAGGATGGGAATGTGAACCCAGATGTGTGGCTGAGGGAGAGGTCAGCTGCCTCAGGCACTATGGCCCCTGGCTTGAGAGGGGCTTTCTCTCCTTTCTGTAGTAAGTAGAGGATGGGAGCCCTGGGTTCTAGACTACAAACAGAAGGGCTGGTGAGGGTCAGTGCCCATGCTGGGTCACTCTACTCAGTCAATTCTAGCTTCTGGACGGTCTTGGTGGATCAGCCTCAGACGTCAGCCATTTTCAGCTGAAGGCTCGGGGCCCTTTCGCCTGTTTCTCCTTAGCTAGGAGGCCAGATTGGACCCCTTTCTACGCCTGCTTTAGAAGGGGGCACAGAGGAGGGTCTAGGCCAGTGCGGGAGGGGTGTGGAAGTCACACTCTGCCGCTGGTTCAGAGTGCAGCTCCGCGCCCACCTGTCTTCCTGGTTGCTTGGCTCAGTGAAGAGCTTTTACCTTAGGAAGCACCTTGCTGACCCCAGGACGTTGCTTCCTAAGGGACTCAAGGGAGTCTTTATTTTTTTTTTCCTTTTCTTCTTTGAGACAGTCTTGCTTGAGAGCCCAAGCTGCCCTTGAACTTTCAGTTCTCCTGCCCCTGCCTCTTGAATGTCAAGATTGCAAAGGTGTGCAGGCAGGTCCATCAGGCACCCACTTTTGAGAGAGCAGAGAGGGTTTATTGCTGCCCCTAAGGCAGAAAGCACAGCTGGAGGGCCTACTGCCTTCTAGTCGAGGCCGGGTGTGGTGTAACTCCACCTCAGCCCAGCTGTAAGACAGGAGACAGTGGGGGCAGCACAGGCTACATTCAGAACAAAATCAAACAGTGTAAGATCCCCAAGTAATCCAAGGCAACACTGCTGAAGGGTTAGAATATTCGGGAAGCTCCCTAACCTCAAAAGGTAGAAAATCTCTAGAAGCTTCTAACCTGATACACCTTCTTCTCACCCCATTCTCACTGCTTCTGGTGGTTACAGTTTGTAGGCCGGCTGGGCTGCCTTGGGAGGGGTGTGGTTCAGGCCACACCCTCCCCACATAAGGAGACAGGTCAGCCCTGGAGAACCCCAGTGGCTCTGGCCTTGAGTGTCCATGTGGAATTTGCCACCGTGTCTCACAGATTTTAAATATTTGCTCCACAAACTGTTTTAAAGCAATAACCCACAGCACCTCTGTTCAAATATAACAATAAACTCACTGGGTAGAGGCTGCTATGGGCTTCTCTCTGGTCTACGTGGCCCCTCCCCGGCTCTCTGAAGGCTGGAGAGCCAGGCCTGGCCATTGACAAGTCATTTGCATAGTCCTCTCCTTTCTGCCTTTTGTCAATATTTGATGACAGGCTTCAGGAGGCTTTTGGTGGCAAGTCCTTCTGGAGCCCCTTCTCATGTGACAATGATGGAACAGAGGTCTCAGCAGGAGCCCACATCACAGGTCACCTCCTTCCTGAGGCCAAGGTGGCCAGTGATTGGCTGGGCAGCTGTGGCCGGAGCCAGGGGAGCATGGTGATGAATCTTAATGATCTGGGAAGGCCCTGGCAAGCCACTATGCAATTAGCAGCCTGTGGATGTCTGGGTGGGTTCCAGACAGAGGCAGGGCTGGGGTCGGGCGGGAGCCAGAGCCGGGAGGGCCTGGTTTGCAGGTGGATGGGGGTTTTACATGGCATGTCGTCTCTGGGAGAGACCCAGGGAGGGACATTTAATTAAGTCCAGCAGCTGCTCAGAAACCGTAGTCACGCCAGAGCGCTGCCTGATGTCTCTTTACAGGTTACCGGGAGGGGGACCCTCCCCGGTACGATAGCACAAATGCTGCCCACCCCTCCGAACACCAGCCTCTGCAAAGTTCATCTTTATCTGCATCCATTACACTGTGTCTTTGGCAGTGAAGCAGCTCCGTCTGGTGACAGGGGCTGTCGGTAAATAAGGGCGTAGTGACAGGTTCTGGGGGCCAGGGATGAATATACAATGTCAGTTTCTCACCTCATCCCTGATGAAAAGGAGGGGCGACAAGGCAGGCGGGCAGGAGGGTCAATTTGCGGCTGCTGGGTGTCTCTGGTCTGGATTCCTAGTCCGTAAATAACTCACTGACTTCAGGAGGCCTGGACACGTGGGCATAGAGCGTGCGTGAGGGGCCACAGCTGCCTGTGGAGAAGGCACATCTGATATACAGATGTTCCCCGGCTCAGGGATTCTTCCGAATGTGAATTTATTGTCCTATAGGACAAAGGGCTGACTTTCTGTTGACTCAGCCCTAAGGACTTGGCTTTGGGACCAGAGGCCTGGGCTTTCCTCTCTGGAGGTCAGCACCTACAGCTGGCTCACTCGATAGGTAGGGGCAACCCCAAGACATCTTTGGGATACAGGGGACCACTCATCAGCCTGGACAGGTGGCATGCTCCAGCCTTCCTCCCTTTCCCTAAGGTAGACCCAGCATGGTCAGGATGAGACAGCAGACTCCTTCTCCTCTATGAGCCGTGTGCTCTCTCCCAGGAAGGACAGGTAGGACCCAGAGCAAGAGCTGGCAGAAAGCCTGAGTCAGGCACCCTTCTCTGCGTTCCCTTGCGGGTCCTGTGACACTGTAGGTCACTTCTACTTGTGCTAGATGTCCCTGTCTGTACTTGTGACTGAGGAAGCTGCCTCTTGGCAAGAGTCAGAACACAAGGTGTTCAAGAACACCCGAGCACCTCCCTCCACAAGATGTGGCCCAGGTCTGGAGCTGTGGCCCAGGGCATAAGGCACCTACCAGACCCTTCCCTATTTAGGCCCACCCTTTTCCCCACCCATCTTCCCATCAGACCATGTGGGCCTTCCACACCTGCCCAGGGCATCCTTCCCTATTTTCCCCAAGCTCCTGTTCTGTTAGCTGGGCAGCCATGGAGCTGGTGCCACTGTGTATGAATGGCAGCCCCAGGGCCACACAGCATGTGTCCAAAGTTCCTTGTGCGCCACTTAAGGGCCCTGGGTCCTTGAAGTTCAGATTCCTGTTCAGAGAGTCTCATGTTCTCTGAGCCACAGTGGAGTGCCAGACTCTGGGGGGCACCAGGGCCTTAAACCAATGGGAGTTGGCATTAGCCACAGGGGAGCTTAGTGTCTAGCCAGAGAAGGGCCAGGGCAAAGAGACAGAGATTCCCAGGTGTGAAGTGAGACTTGCAGCATCCAGGGTGGACAAACAGAGGCACAGAAGAGGGTTGAGGCGCACAGGGGAAACCCCAGGAGCAGCTTGGCAGGCAGGGTGGGCATTGGAAGGCATCCTAGAGGCTGGAGCTCAAGGTACCAGGTAAATATGTGAGCTTCCACCCTGTATGTGGGGAGACTGTTTGCAAGACCCCAAACAAGGGCCATGTACCAGAGTGGGATGTGGAAAGCCCTTGGGTAGCGGCTGGCAGGGTGGCACAGAAAACCTTTAAACTTGGGCAAGGTCGCTTGGTAAGCCGCCTTCTTGGGTCAAGAGCCAGGCAACATCTTACTTCAAAGCTGGTCTGCTGGTGACCGAGTCCAGCCACAATCACTTTACACAGAGCCAGCTCCTCTGGGCCTGACAAGAAAGATAAAAATGATGAAATGTTTGTTCTCTGACATGGAAAACCAAACTCCTGTGTTTGGGTAATTGGAAAAAGATCTTCCGGATTCCACCCACATGCTGCAGGTTAAAGACCTATTCTCTTGACCGCGCCTTGATGGCGCACCGTGTAGGCTCAGCTCAACAGGTGATCAGGTGCTGTAACTGGCTCTGCCCAGGGCGGGGGCATGTTTATACAAGCTGGGGTATCTGTACCACGTCCCCTGGTTCTGTGCTCAGCTCTGGATGGGGAAACAGGAGTCCCACTATCTTGCTTCATAATTGGAGCCTCTGAGGGGTTTAGGAGTACTTCTGTCCCATGCCCTGAGGTAGCTCTCTGAGCTGGGGCTATTCCTTCCCCTATCTCCTGGGTTCCTAGCTCGGCATTCAGGAATCAACAAGAAACGTTTGGTGGAATGAGTTGACCCAGAAAAGGCAGGTAGAAGGTCTACAGCAGTTTGAGACCCATGCTAATGCTCCCACATTAGGCCCGCCATACCACTGTGGCGTGTTGGGTAGTCATCTCTCAAAATCCCAAACTGCACAGTCAATTTGCAGCTCAGAGCAGTCTGTGAAGTGTCAACACTCCCGCCCAGTGAGTTCCCTTAGGGTCATGGCTATTCAGAACACACCCGGGGGTGCCCAGTACAAGCCCTCAGAGCTTCAGATGCCTGTGTGCAAGGGCCTGGCGTAACAGCTGAATGTGGAAGGCCACCAAAGTGGAGCACGTACGTCAGTCCCCACATAGCAAGTGCCCACGCCTACACACCCGCACACATTCTGCAGGAGATGGTAAGTTGTGTCAGCCATGGCTGCTGGCTCAGGCCATCTAAGGACAAGGAGTATTTGGCTAGCCCTCCCCTTGGGCTCCCTAAAGTGGATGGGCTGGGGAATGGCAGTCTGCAGCTTGGAAGGCACCCATGCAATTCTGCTCTGTTGTCTGGTCCCTGAAGTGCTGCTTTGGGGTATAGCCCTGGTGGGTGGGACCGACCTGGGCAATGACACCGTGCTGCCCTAAGGGCCCTGTGCAGAGAATCTTAGAGGCCCAAGCTGAAGTCTCACAGAGAAGTGTCTTGACCCCGTCAGATCTGGCCCAGCCATCAGGACACAGGGACCTTCTCACTCTTCTGGCTGTTCCTGAGCTTCCCAGCCATTGCGTCCTTTGCCCTGGTGGTGGCTGTAACCATGGCCATGAGCCAGGTGCAGCCTGTTGGGCTGCCATGTGCCATATTCAGTTCTTCCTGGTGAGCCAGATATCTGCTCTGGGTCACCTGTTCAGCAACCAAGGTGAGCAGGGGCAGAGGACACCATTCATACTCTGACCCCTGAACTGCTCCGCCGACTGTCTTTTTTCTCCTCCTCTCCCCCTGGCCTGGGGAGCTCAGGTAGAGGGAGGCATATGCCAGCCATTCCCAGGTGGGGACTGAGGGATGCTGGGAGACACTGGTGGATATGTTAAATAGGCACCTCAGACATGTGTCCAGGGGAGACTCAGCTGGGCCTACACACATCTGATAGGGCCAGAGAGAACCCTGCAAGGGCTGTCAGCCTGGAAAGGCTGCATGGTCCCTGGGTGGCAGAAACTCTCAGCCTGGGACAAGGGTTTTGCTGGATAAACCTGAACAGTCGTGGAGTCCAGCTGAAGAGGCTTGGCACGGAAGCCCTTGGGGTACTGGCTGCTGGCTAGGCCTTTGGGTCCCCTTCTTGTGGGAGCTGGGGGACATCTGGCCACTGGCCAGGCCTCAAGCCCGTAGGTTTGTTCCACACTTGGCAAACATGGGGCTGGAGGCCCAGAAACTTCACCGGCTGCCTGTCAGTCTTCTCTTCAGAGAGACCAACTTCATCTCCACTTCTAAGGAGGTTTCAGGAGCTCTGCAAGGGGCTCTGGTACCCAAGTGGACTCTGGTGACCTCCCAGGGTCATGTAGCTCTGGCTAGCAGGGTGCATTGTACTAACGCAGCAGCGTGAAATATCTGTGAGGTGAGAAACAAAAGCATTTCTAGAGTTGGCCAGTGATAGTGGTGTTTTCTGACCTTGCCTATGTTGCTGCTTGAGCCTAGAGAGAAAGGTGGGGCTCTGCCCCTTCCCCTGGAAAACAATGAGAAAGATCTGGCTGCCCCCTCCTCTCACCCAGGAAAACAATGGACAGCCTCATAAAGGAGAAACATTTGAGCTGGGTCTTGCAGTATCAATAGGAGTTCTCTAGCCAGAGCTTGAGGATGAGGTAACTTAGGGAGAGCTATCAGATACAGAGGTGTTGGGAAGAATAAATAGTTCTAAATCTGGTGTTCAGACCCTGCACCGTTGTGGTGGCAGGAAGGATGGGAGAGAATGGGAAGAAAGCTGGGGTGGCATTGTCAGAGTTGGGTTTCTATCACTGCGATGAAACACCCTGATCAAAAACAACTTGGGCATGGAAGGGTTTATTTTGGGTATGAAAGGGTTTGTTTTATGGTTTCTAAGTCCAGCATGAGGGAAAGTCAGGGCAGGAGCCCAAGGCAGGAACCCGGGGCAAGGGCTGAAGCAGAGGCCATGGAGGAGCAGCCCGATCACTGACTTGCTCCCCATGGTGCTTTCATTTAGCTCTGCATGGCTCTTTCTCACTCAATCTCAGGACCAGCTGTCTTGGGTGGCACCACCCACCTTGGGCTGGGGGCTGGGCCCTCCCACATCAATCACAAATTAAGAAAATGCACCCCCAGGCTTGCCCATAGACTAATCTGCTGGGGGCATTTTCTCAGTGATTTTTTTTTTTTCTCACAGGCTTGAGCCTGTGTCAGGTTGACATAACCTGCCTGGCACAGGCACTCAGGGGTCTTGGACTTCAGTGCAGAAGCAGTGAGATACCACAGAAAGCCATCCCGGTTGGCACACAGTCCTTATATTGTTGTGATGGAGGTGCGCAGGGAGGGGCACTCATAGATGGACCTGCATTGGGAGGCATGGTTATGAGAGCGTGCATGGCACTGCTGTGTGTAATCCTGAGGCAGGCGCTTGAACCCACTCTCTCCAGGGTAAACTGAGGCTGGGTAAGGACGTACCTCCCACTGGTATTGTGCTGCACTGACTGGTCTCTGCACCTGCCCCCTGGTGCCTGGTAAGTGAGCAAACCTGAGACTTGCTGGAAAGACAGGGGCACCCCTGCCTCACTCCTAGCTCCCTCATATCTACTTAGGGAAAGGCCCGTCCCCAATGACGCCAGCGGCAGGCAGTGTCACACCCTGCTCCCTGGCTCACCCCTCTCCAGAGCTCCTGGCTGTCATTCAGCTCTGGGAGGAAGCCTCCCAGGGGCAGGAGGCTATGTGAGGACATTTCCAGCCAGCTCTGTTATTTACTTACAGTGTGTAATGTAGTTGCAGCCCTGGACACATAGTATTTCCAGTGTTTGATTGGCTTTAGCCGCTACCTGTCCGGGAACATTTACTGGGATTGTGTGCAGTGCCCCTGGGGACACCCCACGTGCTGGCATCAGATTCCATGTGGCAGCTCTGCCACCTGAAAAGGAATGCTGACATCTGGTGTCCAGGGGGTGTTCTTAGGGCACAGCTAAGGAGGACACGTCCTGCTGACCCTGCCCTACATCCTCTTCATGGGTGTGAGCAGCTTGACAAGGTCGGTGATAACTGGCATTAACATAACTGGTACATGGAGCTGTTAAAGGGAGCTGATGGAGCTGCTCTTTATTGAGTACCTACTGTATGCAGGTCACAGTGCTAGACCATTGCTCCCTGCTATCCTTGACTGCTCCTAGTAGCCTTGTGAGGTCAGAGTCACCAGTAAGAAACGACCAGAGTGGCAGGGGAGATGCTGGAGTGATCTCCCTGGGGACACCACATGGCAGCTTCAGCTGGCTCTGTGATGAAGAGGATCAGCCAGTGATGAGCCATAGCCCCTTCGCTTCCTGTTGCCTTCTCTCCTGTCCTCTTCCCTCCTCCCCTTTCCTCTCCTATTCTCTCTCCTCCTTCCCTTTCCCCTCTTCTCCTCCCTTCCCCTCCCCTCTCCCCTCTTCTCCTCTCCTCTTCCCTTTCCTCTTTTTCCCTTCTCTCCCCTCCTCCCCTACCTCCCCTCCTCCCCTCTCCTCTCTTCTTCTCTCCCCTCCTCCCTCACCTCTCCTCTCTCCCCTTCTCTCCTCTCCTCTTCCCTTTCCTCTTCTTTCCCTTCTCTCCCCTCCTTTCTTCCCCCCTTTCTCTCATCCTTTCTCCTCCCTCCCTCCCCTTTGTGTATCTGTGTGGATGCAGGAGGCCGGCGACAGTAAACTCACCCCCATCTCTATCCCCTAAGCCCAGCCTGTGACCAGGAGCAGATTAGCTGCACCTGGCCTGATAAATTAGACATAGGGCTGAGCTGGAGGAGAAATCCTGTTTATTACCGAAGACAAAGCTGGGATGCACAGCGTGTGACAGGGGGTAGTGCCTTGAGGCAGTGTACCTTGGGGTGGCAGAGCAGTCAAGGCTTTTAAAGAGGCCCCCATTTATGTGGGAGGCAGGGACTCCGCTGGGGGCTTTGGGGGAGGAGTGGGGCACGTGTCTGCGGGCTGTAGGAGGAAAAGTGATCAATGCAGTCCATCGATTTGCATCTTTCCCGGGCAGTGATCAGGAAAGCTACGGGATGAGGCATGGGGAGGGGCTGCTGGTGGCTTAGGAAGTCTTTCATGTTTTGGGTCTGAGGGCCACAGGCTTTGTCAAGTGGATGCTAGTGAGTATTGATCTGTATTAGAAATGATAATGAATCGATCAGACTGCCTGGGAAGCTTTAACTACTTCAGTGCTTGAAGTTGTTCAAGATGGCATATAAACTGAGGGCTTGGTCCTCCCTACCAGACCTGTGGTTTCCAGATATGTGTCTGTGTGCGTGTGTGCGTGTGTGTGTGTGTGTGTGTGTGTGTGTGTGAGTGTATCTGTGTGCGTGTGTGAGTGTGTCTGTGTATGTGTGTGCGCGTGTGTGTGTGTGTGTGTGAGCGCGTGAGCACATGTGCACATATATGGAGTGGAAGCTCAGACTGGGAGTCTGTGACCAAGATTACCAGGTAAGAACCGAGAGGCTTGCCCAGAATTTGGGAGCTCTGGCCTTCATCTCCTCGGCCTCCTGTGTGGAAGGTGTGATGTTACACAGCACAGAAGACAGGGAGGCCCCAAGTAGTGGAGGAGAGAGTGACTGTCTCTCTAGCACTCTGGGACTCTATAGTCCTGAGACCCACTGCTTGCTGAAGAACTCTGAGTTACTGTGTCCTTCAGGGACTCACTTTTCTCTTCTGTAAAATGGGAACCCTCTGGGCTGGCCGCGGGAATCCAGACAGTGGCAAGGACAGCTTTGTGTGCAGCTGCGGAGCCACACCGCAGTGAGTCCCAGCCCGAGTGGCGGACACAGCTTAGCTAGGGCTCTGGTGAACCTTTGACGTCAAGGCCTCGCACCTTGTCACTACAGAAGGATTCTGATTACACACCAGGGACCACGTGATCGAGGAAGGGGCAAGTGTGTGGGAATAGTTTTTCCTTGTGGAGGCTTGAATGAGAACGGCTCCCGTAGGCTAATAATACTTGGTCCCCAGTGGTGGGATTGATTGAGGATTAGGAGTTGTGTCCTCGTTGGAGG
>NC_022009.1:47843975-47845482 GCF_000317375.1 Microtus ochrogaster
CAGTGTGCTTTCTCTGGCTGCTCCTTACAGATCCAGATGTGAGCTCTCAGCTGTTCCTGCTGCCTTGCCTTGTCTCAGCCATCATGGACTCTAATCATCTGGGACCTTAAGCCCAATAAACACTCTCTTTTATAAGTTGTTTGGTCGTGGTGTTCTGTCACAGAAGTAGAAATGTAATTAAGACACAACTTCAGCCTCAGTTTTGCCATCTATACACTGGGACTGATTGTCCCTCTCCTTTCCCACTGCTCATGGGTGCGGCTGGGCGGAGAGCTGGAACTGCCACAGTTATTTATGCAAAGACCAAAGCCAAGACGAGGCTGTGCACTCTGAAGGGCAGAGCCTGGCTGGCCTGCCTCAAGGCTAGGAAGTCCATCTCAAGATGGTAGGGTCTGGCCCTGCCTTCATCCTGTCCTCTCCAGCCTGGGGTCATGAGGTAGCTAGGCTCTGAGGCTAGGTTTCTGTGTCAGTCTGTAGCCTAGCTCAGGGATGGGGGGCAGCGAGCTGTGGGAGGGAGAAGGAGGCTGGGGGTACACTGAGAATACAAGCTGCCCAGAACAAGCAAAAAGACCGGGGTGGGCGATGTTTACAAGGGTCTGTGCCCCAGTGCACCCTGGAAGGCTTCAGAGGTGGGCAGGGGTATCAGTTAGTCCTGTGAGAGAGGGGGAAGGAAGAGAGCTGGAGACAGGAGCAGAGAGAGGGGAGCTGAGCTGTCTGCTGCTGTCGTCTGCAGGGCTGTGTGAGCAAGTGGCTGAGGGACATGGTGACCCTGTGTAGCCAACCTCAGCATGTCAGGATGGGTGACTATACTCTGTCATTTCCACAGGAGGGGGAATGAGGAAACAGCTTCCTTACCCTTATCAGTCAGATCAGCTCCTTGTCAGGCCAAACAATCTTTTTTGTTCTGATTAATTATTGATCATCGATGCATAGACCTGACTGCTTGCTTTCAGTTGGCCATGTAGGACACCTGGGGGTGATGGCAGCATCAGGTCCAGACACATAGGTTGAGGTGAAAGGCATGAAGGTGGCAGCTTTCCTCAGGGACTTGGGGCTGCTCTAGTCAGAAAGGCACAGTGACCTGGGGTCAAGCCCTAGTTTGGACCCTTGTGATGTTGGTTGGGCCAACTCTGGACACCTGCAGCCATTTCTGGGTGTGACAACCAGGTTGTGAGTGTGGGTGTGTAGGGAGTGAGTGAGGTCCTTGACGGGCACAGCAACCATGTCACGGACCAGTGCTTGGTCCCTGGAGAGACAAATTTTTCCTCTGGAGTCCCAGAGGGGCGGAAAAGCCTCCCTGAGGTTCGCATGCAAACGCTGACAGAGTGAGCAGAAAATGTCCGCAGAACTTTCTCCACCCACCACCATGTTGACTGCCTGAAGGCTGCTCTCCCTGAGAGCCTGTCTGTGCCTTGTTCAGCTGTGTGGTTGTTGTTCTTTTTTAAAAAATGCTGCAAGATCCCCACAGCAGTAGGGCAGCAGAAATGCTGTAGGTCCCAAATGGTGG
>NC_022009.1:47846082-47852632 GCF_000317375.1 Microtus ochrogaster
ACATGGCCCGCCACCACTGTCCTGGGACCAGCAGCTGTCTCTGCCTGGGACTGGCTGCTCCCAAGGCCCGCTGCCTGCCACCACATGGCCTGCCGTCACCATTTGGGACCTACAGCATTTCTGCTGCCAACTGCGGCAGGGATCTTGCAGCATTTTTTAAAAAGGAACAACATTTTGGTGCCGTGTGACTCGGATGATTCGCCCGCCCCGGACTTCCACCTGAGGCCAGAGTTCCGGCTTTAGGCGCCGTCAGGGACTCTGAGCTCCCTCCCGGGGCAGAATCAGGACTCGAGGACCTTCTCTACAACGACCCATGTGTTCCATCTGCCTGGACACACCTCCTTCAAACAACAAATCAACTAATCGTGAGTGTCCCCATCTCGGCCAGCTTAACCATCTCTTTTAACCCAAGGGATTGACCGTTGAACTCCCGGCAACCCTTCGCGGTTTCTAGGGATAGGGGAGCCTCCAACCGCGGGCTTTCAGGGCCTCGGTTGTTCGCTTCGCTGGCATTCAGTTCGGCTTGTCTCCTATGCTAAGCCTGTGTCTGAGACGGCTGGCCTTAGCCAGCCCCTCAGCTCACCTGCGCCTGGAGGCCCGGGGTCTCCAGTTCTCCCTCTTTTCCTTTTTTCATTCCTTTTCTTCCTTCTTTCGTCCCTTCTTTCATCGTAACTGCTGCTACGGTGCAGCACGCCGCTACAGTGCGGTGCGGCCTGACCTTGGCTGAATCCCTCCTGCCCGGGAATCCCTCTCCAGTTGGAGGCTCCAGTCGATTCAGCCAGGTTATGGCACACCCCCCTGTGAGCTCGGATGCCTGTTCACAGGGCCTGGGTGTTAGTGCCATCTGCATCTCTCCTTAACGGGGAGCCGTTCTCGTTGTAGGCTTGAGGTGCCACAGTTTTTGCGGGTGTTTTCACGGCCTTGACCATGGGAGCCAAGCCATCCAGACCTATCACTCCAGCCTCATGCTTTAATGCCTTACACTTATCCGTCTCTGTCCAAATAAATGGCCCCATTAAAACTATAGACGGACGTTTTGGGTTCCAGCCTTTTGCCCTTCCCCGCTGTGGCTTCTGTTATGTCATGGCAGCTCTCTAACAGAGCAAACTACACATGGTGGTCGCCATCTTGGCTGAGGGCCAGATGGGTCAGGTGACTTTTTCCCCCATCTTGGCTGAGGGCCAGATCACGTGACCACACTCTCCTGGTTTTACCCTGCCTCTTACTCGGTTTTCACTAAACTCCTCATGCTAACTCTGTTAAATGTGTTTTGAGCAATGGTCAAATGCCTTTGATAGGGCCCGTCAGAGGCGTCCATGTTGCCCAATTCTTGTTCACTCTTTCTACGTATAATAATTATTTATTACATCTCATTTCAGACTACAAAACATGAGTCTTATATTTTAGACTGGTATGTACCTTTAAGTCTCTTAAGCTGTTCTCTACCATAGTCAGTTCTGCCACTAACCTTATATTACGAACAGTTCTTTCCCTCTCTCTGCCTTTTTACAAATGTAAATCTTACCTGTTGAGAGCCAGTGTGGTCAAGCTCAGACCCAACTTTCCAAACAAATTCTATACTATAGTTATACCTGATAAACAGCCCTCAACTGCTCAGAGATCTGGGGAATGTGATATTTAAGTATTTAATTGTTAAAAACTTTTCATAGCAACAAAAAAGAGACAGGTTGGCTCCTAGCAGAAGATCTCTGCTCCCTCCAAAGAAGACAGAAACATGGATAGACACGACATGCAGGGTGAGGTTGAATGTTTATTCAGGGGGTTATGGAGGAGGAAGGGTGAAGGGGGGGACAGAGAGAGAGGGAGAGAGAGAGAGAGAAAGAGAGAGAGGAGGAGGAGGAGGAGGAGGAGAGACAGAGAAGGGGGGAAGCAGAGAAGTGGGAGAGAGGCAGAAGCGAAGCTGCCTCTCTGAGAGGAAGATGGAAAAGAGAAGGAGCTCAGGCTGGAAGCTGAAGATCAGCCTGCCTCAGCGAATGGGGAGGGGAATGGGTGTGGCTTGTCTCTTAAAGGGACCAAAACCATAACAGCGGTGATATTTTGTTTATTGTCTAACAAATAAAGCTTGCGAAGGATCAGAACACAGAGGCCAGTGAGTGGTGGCACACACCTTTAATCCCAGCACTTGGGAGACAGAGGCAGATGGAACTCTGTGAGTTCAAAGTCACCCTGGGTCACACAAAATTGATCAAATCTAAAAGAGAAACAAAGCTCACACAAAGGTGGTCTCAGCACTTGGGATCCCACACCTCTAATCCTAGTGCTAGGGAGGTGGAGACAGGAGTGATATGGCTGGGCGCAGAGAGAAATATAAGGCAGGAGGAGACAGGAGCTCAGGGCAGTCAGTCTGAAGCAGTCTGACGATGCAGTCTGAGGACAGGATCTCCCCTTTGGTCTGAGCATTGGTAGAGGTAAGAGCTCTCTAGTGGCTGGCTGTTCTGCTTCTCTGATCTTCAGCAAGCTATATCTGTTAGATCATAAACAAAATACCACCATCCTGCCTTCTTGTTTATCTATACGCAGTATTGACACACCCCTGTCCAGCTATTATCTCATGAGCATTCTGTGCTGTGGCTTCTCAGCATCAGAGACACCAGATCATGGACACTCATCCCAGCTTCTCTGTGTCCATGTGTCTGTCTTCTCTCATTCCTGCATCACCCCTGGTTAGGGTTCCAGCACCCATACCCCTGCAAGGACGATGCAGAAGCAGAGAAGCTAGGACTCAGGGGCTTACAGAGCCATGATCTGCACCCCACTTTAAGCAGAAAAAAATCAAATAATAGAACAAAGTCCATTTTCCTCATCTTAATGCTAATTTTATTACGACACACATGAGGAAACAAGCCTAAATCATAAATGTGCAGTATGCCAGAAGGGATAAAGCGGGCATCCAAATCACTCCCATTAGGTGAGGCTCTCTAGAGTAACAGGACCAGCAGAATAGATGTCTTCACTGTAAGAGTGGGTTGATTAGACCAGCTTACACGACGGGGGCTGGGCAGCACAGCAATGGTGCACATGTGGAAAGGGCTGAGAACCCAGCGTACAGAGCCAGATGCTTTAGCAATCCCAAGCCATTGTGGAAGGCCTGGGATTCTATGGAGAGTCAGCTCACGTTCGAGGGCCCAGGGGGTTGGGTCCGGATGTTAGTGGAAGATAGCAACAGCAGCAGCAGCTTTAGTAGATGCAATCGACCAGGAAGAAGACGTGAAGGCAGGCACGTGTGCTGCTCTTTCCTTAGACCTCTTTATATCTAGGCTGCCTGGTGGGAAGCACCATCACCTGGAGGACAGAATAAACCCTTAGTTAATCCTCTCCAGAGAAACTGTTGCACACACACACCCGGAGGTGTGTCTCCCAGTTGGTTCTGTACTGCTGGGACTACCACCGCAGCCAGCCCAGTCCTTTCTGCTGACTGGCTGACTGTCTTCCCGCCACCTGTCACGCCTGCACCAGCTCTCTCTAAGCAGTGGCTTTGAGCTGTCCTGCAAGCGTACATATCGTCCCGCTGGAATTAGACTGATTACACACATCTTTCTTGTTTCTTTCACTGGCTTTCTGTCACGATACTCAGCCAGTCTTCCTAGCTGCGTGCCTTCAGGTCCACAGACACGAGACAATGCTTGGCTGGCCGGTGTTTCCGTCATCTCTGGTGATAATCTATGGGCTTGCGTAGCTACAGTTTGCTACATGATGCAAACACAGAGCAGCCTATTTATTCCTTCCACTGTAGACGAAGATGGGACATTTTCCAGTCTCGTGTGGCTGGTTGGTGTGACCGGTACTCCCCTGAACGCACACACGAGGATTCACAGGTGAACCTGTGTCATGGCTTCCAAGACTCCTTCTTGATAGCCATGTTAGTAACATTAGGGGTACATGTTTTTACTCCTTTAGCTGATGCCCATCTGGTGGCTTTGGGGGAGAGCTATTTTTTTCATAAACTATTTTTTGGGTGGTTTTAGATTTACAGAAGATACAAGGAAGAAGCACAGAGCTCCTGTTTGCCCATGGACCCGGTATCAGACAGAGTTGCTCACTGTAGCCTGTGGTTCACATAGGAATTACCCTTTGCATGTTACAGTCTGGATTTGACAAGGGCAGTGACCTGCTCCCCACACCCCATATCATACAGGTTGGCCCACAACCCTAGAAGATTCTGTGATCCACCCTGTCTGCTCTGCTTCTTTAGAAATCAATTGAGTTAAAACTTTAATTTATGCTGTGTGCCTGTGTGGAGGCAAGAGGATAACGTGCAGAAGCTTGTTCTCTTCTCCTACTATGTGGGTTCCAACTACCACGCTCAGGTTGTGGCGGGCACGGTGACGCGGCAAGATGATGCAGAGCTGCCTCCGTCTTGCATCCTTGCTGACGTCATTCCAGGTTTAGCTAGAATCTGATCTCCTCGATGGAAACTACCCAACTCTACTCTGGGAACTCGAGTTCATGATGTCCTAGCTAACTCAGCTTCCGGTAAACTGCCTGTTTGTGTGAGCCCCCTCCAGCTAACCACTTACTGTAGCTTCTGCCAAACTTCTTTGTGAGGTTCAGTCCCCTTCCTTCTACAGCCCCTGAGCGAGATGCCAGGATGTGGTTTCTGCCTTTAGAAACCTGTGTTCTGCATACCCAGGGATATCCCTTGAACACTTGGGTGTGGTCCCAGCTGACTGGAATAAAGATTTTCAATTGACTATACAGCGTGTCTGAGACTGAGTTATCCCTGGTGACCTTTACCTACCTAGTCATCTTGTGGTTTCCCTGCATACTCTTCTAGGAGGATGCACCAGAAAACTTGCTGCCAATCCAGGCTTTTTGCCAATTTGATGGACATGTAGAAGGATCCCGTTGTGGGTTTCTTGTGTGTTACCTAGTCTTGTAGTGAGATTGGGTACATTTTGCATGTTTGATGTGTGCATTCTCTCCTTGGTGATGTCTGGAGAATGATCTTCAGGAGCTATGTTTTCAGTTTTGAATGACACGTGTTTGTTATGTGTATAACAAGCAGAAGGAAAGGAATGGTGAATAGTGGAGAGAGAGAAGTAGCAGACAGATAGCAACACAGTACCAGATCTGGCCCTCTCAGCACCCAGCAGGTGCTGGCCAGGGATACGCTGTTGAAACAGCAATGCTGCAGTTCTAGTAGTAGAACCGGATTGTGAAGGGTGGGCCTCCAGCATCTCTTTCCCACTGCAGAAGACAGTTTTATACCACGGAAAAAACAGTGGTGGCCTCTGTTGAAGATGGTTTGCCTTCTAGCTGTTCTCAGGGATGTCAAGTTTCCGGCCCCGGAGACTTGGCAGACGCGGCGGATGCGGGATAGTCCAAGCATGAAACAGTGAAGCCCACACTGAGAGCAGATCGCCATACTACAACGAAATCAAGTAGGTTTTTGGGGGCCTGGCCTGCAGAGTGGTAGACCATTTATTGGCAAGGTCCATGGGAGAAGGGGGAGCCTGGTCCTATCCCTGAAGACCACCCTGAGTGGGAAGAGTCTTCTTGGCCCGCGGCGGGACACAGGAAATGGAGCAGGGGCATTCCTGACCCCCTTGACCCCCTGGTTAGCCTGCGAGAGCTGGTACCCTCTGCTGGGGCTGTTCCTCCTCTGCTGCGACCTCTCTCTCCCTGGCATATCGCAACTTGCGCTCAGGGACCTCCTTCACTCCCCCTCCCTTCCGCAGGGCCGTGGGATCACCCAGTTTAGCCTGTTTGGGCACTGGATAGGGAGCTCGGGGCAGAGGGCAGGGGGAGTTCCTCTGTTTTAGTGGCTGGCCTGCAGAGGGGTAGGCCTTTTGTTGGCGAGGTCCCTGGCGAATGGGGAGCCTGGTCCTGGTCCTGAAGACCCTTCTGAGTGGTGAAAGAGATCTTGGGCAGCAATGGGACCCAGGAAACGGAGAGAAGGCATTTTGTAAGCGGGGCCCCTGGCCAGCAGGAAAACCTGTTCCTTTTTTAAAAGACCCATTAGATAGCATCGTTAGGAGGAGATGGGCAGGCACCAAGGCAAGAATTCACCCAACAACCTGAAAAACAACATGAAAACACCAGAACCCAATGATCTTACAACAGAAGTACTTGAACACCCTCACACAGAAGAAGTGGAAAAACTTGACTTTATGAAAGCAATAGAGTCCCTTAAACAACATGTAAAAAATGCCCTTATAGAAATGGATAAGAAGTATAACAAAAAGTTTAAAGAAATGAGTAAATGCTTAAATGATACCCTGGGAAACCAAGAAAAAACGATCAAACAGGTAATAGAAACAGTTCAAGAATTGAAAACTGAAATGGAAGCAAGGAAGAAAACACAAACTGAGGACCAGCTGGATATGGAAAATCTAGGTCAACGAGCAGAGACTACAGAAACAAGCATAATCAATAGAATAGAAGAGATAGAAGAAAGAATCTCAGATGCTGAAGAGACCATAGAGAAAATAAACGCACTGATCAAAGAAAACAGCAAAGCCAACAAATTCTCATCACAAAACATTCAGGAAATATAGGACACAATAAAAAGACCAAACCTAAGAATAAT
>NC_022009.1:47857390-47864226 GCF_000317375.1 Microtus ochrogaster
AGAACTCAAGAACAATGGCAATGGGTTTTTGATCCTATTGCAAGTCCTGGCTTTGTGGGAGCCTAGGAAGTTGGGATGCTCACCTTACTAGACCTGGATGGAGGTGGGTGGTCCTTGGACTTCCTACAGGTCAGGAACCCTGATTGCTCTTCGGGCTGATGAGGGAGGGGACTTGATGGGGGAGGGGGAGGGAAATGGGAGGAGGTGGCAGGGAGGAGGCAGAAATCTTTAATAAATAAATAAATTAAAAAAAAAGTTTCCAGCCCCGGACAAAAGGCTGAGTTGTGCCTATTTAACATATCAAAGCAGCAGACCTAGCGTGTTACAGGGTGTGGCTGGTATGCTCCACCCTCCTCCCTGAATTCTGCAGCCCAGCAGAAGTTTCCCTTCCCCCAGCAGCTCTTTCCTATATAATCCAACCATTTTGGTTACCAGCCCATTTTGTACCTTTGGCCTCCTGGCTGCTGCACCTGGTTCCCATTCTCCCTGCTTCCTTTCCCTCCCCTTTTCCTTACGTGGCCCAGCTCCGTCTGGTCATGTCCACTCTGTACTCTCCCAGATGTCCCTGTCTCTGCCTCTGGCTATGCTCTCTCTTTTATCTACAACACACTTTCTCCTCCACCATACCTAGGAGCAATCATGTCCTTCCTTTCCTTTTTTGTCTTTTTCTTTCATTCAGACCCGGGACAAATAGCTGTGGTGCCTGTTTAACAAGGGTCACAGTGTTTTTCTCTTGCTCTGTCTGATGTCCTCTCCCTGTCAGAGTTAGGCAGGCAAGTCCATGCCTGGACAAGAGGCCTCGAAAGACACTAAGAAACGTACTTAGATCTGAAACGGGCACACCAATCCACTTCCAAAGCTGCTTGGTGCGAGCTCACGCAGCACATGGTAATTACCAAGACAATGTACACTGCAGCTGCTTGGAGCCTTTATTATTATCATTGCTTTCAACTAGTGTGTACTTGCAAGCCTGTGTTCCTTCTGTGTATGACATGCATGCAGGAGCCTGCAGAGGCCAGAAGTGGCTTTGGCTTCCCCTGGAACCAGATTACAGGCCATGGAGGTTCTGGGAACCAAGGCTGGGTTCTCTGCAAGAACAGTGAGCACCTGTATCCCCTGAGTTGTCTGTCCGGCCCTGGGGAGATTTTGGACGGTCTTAGATGCCTCCTTGATTCCGGGTCTTTGCTGGCTGTGTCTCTGGCCACTGTGTGGGATGCCTTTTCACACTCATTGTGGAGACTTCCTGGGAGCAGAACTCCCTTACATTAGCGCTGCTGAATTCATTAACCTTTCCCTGTCCCATGACTTCTTTAAAAAACCGCCTCCCACCAGGGAGGTGATGCTCAGCATCTCTGCACCTTGCCTGCCAAGGGCAAGTCACCTTGGTGTTGCTGGAGGAGTGAGCTGAGCCCCTCCCCTGATGCTAGCCAGTGGTTATTGTTGAAGGGAGGTCTGTGCCCCCAGTGCTGTTGGCCTGCCAAGGTCACAGAAGCAGTGGCTGCAATCTCCAAGTCTTTGTTGGCCCCCTGTTTTGTGGGTTCTCTGCCTGTCCTCAGGTAAGTATCCCCTCCAGATGCCTTTCAAATAAGCTTGGGGCTCCAGCATACAGGTTTCCCCCACTCTTTATCTTTGTGATGTTCTGGCCAAAGGCCCTGTGTAATTCCCTGGATATTTGAGGGTTAGTTTATTCAGCTCCCCACAGGCACTGAAACAAGCCCCAGTGGGATTTTGGTTGGAAGTGTATAGAATTGAAGCAGCCCGGGGAGAAATGATCTCTTTACAATGTCCTATTTTCTAATATGTGACCACATGGGGGCCGCATAGATAGGGTCTCACTATGTAGCCCATGCTGGCCTTGACCTTGCGATAATCCTCCTGCTCCTGCCAGGCAGGTACCACAACACTGTTTATGTGGTGTGGGGGATGGAGCCCAGGGCGTCAAGCCTGCTGGGTGAACGCAGCACCTTCAGCCCTAGTTTCAGACACTTCTGTTTGATTCGTTTTCAGATCTTCTCTGACAAACCTTATAGCTTTCAGTTTCCTGTAGATATTTTAGGATGTTTTACTTTTTAAATTTAGCAAGCATCACAACTATATCTTGTCTGCCAGAATTCTGTGAAGTATTTCCTTCCTTCCTTCCTTCCTTCCTTCCTTCCTTCCTTCCTTCCTTCCTTCCTTCCTTCCTTCCTCCCTCCCTCCCTCCCTCCCTCTCCCTCTTCCCCCTCCTCTTCCTCCTCCTCCTCCTCCTTCCTTTTCCTCCTCTTACCTGCTCCTCCTCCTCCTTCTTCCTGGTTCTTGGTTGAAGAATTTGTTTCCTGTGTGTGTGATTATCTGGCCACACACTCTCTCTGGCATTGTATTTGATAAAGTACTTATGAGAATGAACTGCGCTTTAGTGGGGCAGCATCTACCTTGGTGACCTTTGTGCCACTGAGAACAGCCAAAAGGGAGGAATTACCTATTTCAGCTCACAGTTGGAGGTTCAGCCCAGGGTAGCAGAGCATCATGGATAGGAAGGAAGCACTCATCTTTCAGAGAGAGGACGCAGCGAGACGGAAGGGGCCCGTGACCCACCTCCTCTGACCCACTTCCTTTGCTGAGGCCTTAAGTGTTTAGATCCCCAAGTAGCATCATCACCTGGAGGATCAGTTTATGAGCCTTGAAGGGACATTTACATCCAACTCATACATTTCTCTCTAGAACTGACACTGGACTGCGTTTTTCTCTGGGCACCTGGGGCCTTGGTCCAGGCTGTCCCCATGTAGAATGACTACAAGCTCAGACAGGGAGTCCCCACAGAGGCCGCTGCGGTTGGCACAGGACTGACTTGTTTATGATATATAGCAAGGGATCTATCCATGGGGCAAATTTTCAAGCTTCTAGTGCATCTGAGCACAGCACTGGAGAATGCCACCAGTAGCTTCTGGGAGCTGTGACTAGCTCCTGCCACACTGCTTCTGCTTCACCTGCAATCAGTGGTCCAATCAGTGGGACAGTGGTTGGCCAGGCACAAGGAGCCTTGGGTTCTGGGTTTCCCTGCAGGCTCTGGCTTCCGCTGAGTTTTTGGGAACTTGTTCCTTAGTACTGTAAAGATAATCAGAGCTCTCCAGGTGACGCACGCCTTTAGTCCCAGCACTTGGAAGGCAGAGGCAGAGGCAGGCAGATCTCTGTGAGTTTGAGGCCAGCCTGGTCTACAGAGTGAGTTCCAGGACTGACCCCAAAGCTACAGAGAAACGCTGTCTTGAGGATAAAAAATAAAAATAATAATAAAAAGATAATCAGAGCTCTTGAGTCCAGTTTTTGTGGCTGTCTGCAGTGGTCTTCTGTCCTGCTGTCCTGCACAGTGACACACTGAGTCCAGCTTTGGCGGCTGTCTGCAGTGGTCTCCCGGCCTGCTGTCCTACACAGTAGCTTTGGTGGCTGTCTGCAGTGGTCTCCCGGCCTGCTGTCCTACACAGTAGCTTCGGTGGCTGTCTACTGTGGTCTCCTGGCCTGCTGCCCCGCACAGTACCACACTGAGTCCAGCTTTGGTGGCTGTCTGCTGTGGTCTCCTGGCCTGCCGTTCTGCACGGTGACACACACAGCTGTCCTCATTTCCTGTTGTGATGTGTACACAGCATCTACTGCCTCCAAAGCTGGCAGCTGGAACAGAAAAGGGGGGCATCTTCAAGGATGCTGGTCCCCAGTGAGTGCACTGTTCTTGCTGGGGGTTTCCCTTCAGTCTTATTATTTCTATACCTAGTAGCTGGTGCTATGAACCAAATGGGCACAGTATGGCCATAGCCACCAGCCAGTCCCTCTGGCTCACAGTTACGAAAGTTGGCCAGCCTCTTTGAACTTCCAAACTTGAGTTGTCAAAGAACTGAGCCCACTTTCTCCAGCTGCTGAGGGGAGCCGAGTGAGGACAGATTGCCTCTAGGCTTCGAGGCTCCTCCCAGCACTGCAGCTGCAGCTGTGCCCATCATAAAGGGCTGTCCTGCAGTCCCGGATTCCAGGGATCTGGCCAGCTGTCGGCCTCTTTGGAATCTGGGTTTGTGGGGAGCCCGGGCCTCATAAATGTCAAGGAATGCATTCTCGGCAGCCCAGGAATCGGAAAATGTGTCTCTGAGGGGAGCATTCCTTCCACCCTGCACAGCTGCTTGGCTGCCATTTTTATCCTTAGGCCATAATTAGCCCTCTCCTCTGCTCCTGGATTCCTGCTCGGGTCAGAAACACGTGTGGCCCCCAGTGCCACGGTTCTCTGACTCTGTGCCCTTCAGCTACTCCAAGGCCACAGCAGGTGAGAGAGCTGGAGAGCAGGCCAGGCAGGAGAGCAGCTGGGAGGGAGAAGGGCTGGTGTTGTGGGATCTGGAAACAGCAGGCGCTGTGGGGCTCTGAGGAGGATGTCGTCAAGGGGCTTGAGCTCCCAGCCCTCTCTGGGTCCTTTCTGCTCACTTGGGATGGTCACCACTCCAAGGTGTGTGAGCAGACCACAGGGCCCCACCAGCACGATGCCCAGGCCTTTCCATTCAGAATGAGATCTTCAGCCCAGAGCAGAGACTCACTGAGAACCCTGTCCGTGATGACAGGTGATACCCCCCTGTTCATAGGGATGTGGTGTGGTCCTCTCTGTGATGACACGCGGCAGACAGGACACAAGGAGGCTGAGGTCTGTGTGTGTGAAGGGGCATTGCCCCTGGTCTCAGCACTGGGCAAGTGGGGGGCGTTCTCCACTGCTCTGGAGAACAGGAGGCACCAGCCCCCGGGTGAGCCCAGCACAGTCTGTCACCACATTTCCTGCTTGCTTCCCTGGCTCTGCTCCTCCCCTTAGCTGAAAACCAGCTGTGGATGGAGAAAGCTTCGTAGCCACTCATACCTGGCCACCTTCCTTAGTCTGGTTTGCCAGGCAGAGTCAGCCTGGACTTAGTAGGCAGCAGTAATAGTCACTACTGGGCACAGAGAGGGCTCTGAGCATGGCCGTCGTGGGCTCAGGGAGACTCCAGCTGCGCAGGAGGGGACAGACAGGACGCTGGACAATGAGCCATCTCTGTTCTCTTCTTTGGGGGTGCTATCTTAGTAAGTGGGGGTGCTTGTGATGAAGACTGCCTTCATAGGGGCTCAGGGACAGTCCCTGGGAAGAGGCTCCAGCATACTACAGTATACAAGGTGACATGGTGGCTCTAGACACCTGAGATGGCCCCTATAGAGGATCTGCTACTGTGGTGTCCTGATCAGGCTCTAATGCTAGCTGCCTGCTAGGCCAGAGCACATGAGTATGAACTAAAGTGTGACTGTCCCAGAAATGGCAGATATCTGTGGGTGGCTCTGTTCTGGGAGTCTGTGGAGCAGGTGTTTGCTTGCCTAAGGCCTCCAGGAGCTGTGCCCTGGGGCTGTGTGCCTACGGCACGGCACGGGGCACGAGAGACCTCAATCCTTATCCTGTTTCCCAGCTCTCTGTGCAGCAGTGGAGGTAGGAGGAGCCGCCAGAGAGTAGAGAACAGCAGGGAACGTGCTCTGTGGGAGCCCGAGGGCCTTTAGGCTGGAGAAATTGGGGCAGCAGCTGTTTGGAGGTAGGTGCTCAAAAGGAAGTAGGTGCTCGCTAGCCTTTGCTCCCACACACAGCACACAGTAGTGTGCGGGAGGAAATGAAGCTCTTTGAGTTGGGGCAATCCAAGCACTGGCCAGTGCAGGGCGAGGGTAGGGAGGTGGGGGCTCATCTGGGCTCCCAGCTGCAGGGAGAGGAGGCTTTCTTTGCCACTCAGCCCCTTTTGAGGGTGGGGAGAGAGAATAAATCCCAGCAGACTGATTTGCAAACGTAACCATTCTTTTGTGGGTGTTCTACCCCTCTGGAAAGCCATGCAGACTCCCAAGGTCTTGGACCCTGATGGTGTTCAAGGTCTACTATTGCTGGGGCAAGAGCCTATCTGAGTGGCCTGCCCTGCTACCCGGGGAACGGTGACATCCAGACCCAGCTGCTGCCGAGGACCACATCTGTGTCCGTGGTCTACCTCCGCTGGGGTCTGTGCTGAAGTTTGAGTCCCATATTGCCACCAAAGGTCACATAGAAGCCCAGGGTTGGAGCTAAAGCTTGAGGCCTTGGTGGTGTCCTGGGGCCATGCTTCTGCCAGAACCATTTTGACCTGAGTGGCCAGTGATTCTACCACCATCAGAGCCAGAATGTCATCTGGGCCCAAGTTGCTGGGAGTGTCATGTCTGGGGCTGTGGTCCAGCTTCCCCCTGGGGCCTGTTGATGATGTCTGTGGCCATAGAACCCAGGTGAAATGAAATCAGAGGTCACACTGAGCTGGTCCTATCCTTTGTTGGCCCGGGGAAAGCTGGCCTTGTCTCCCACTGGACACTGCAGCAAGAGAACTGGCCCCGACCCTCACTGGAGAGTTGGTCCCAGCACTCAGGAGAGATGGCCCCACCTCTCACCATAGGCAACAGTGAACACACCCTGAGGGCATGGGTATAGGTTAACTGACTGCCCCCTTGCCTGGGGCTGGTGGTCGCAGTGAGTGGCTGGTACTGACCAGCTCAGCTCTCACCCAGGCCCACAGGTGAGTCTTGGGTTGGCCTACCCTAGCATCTACCCCATCTAGGACCAGCTAGAGCTCTTGAAGGGACTGGTCCTGTGGAACAATACCCCAAAGATCTCCATGACTTGGGCGACCGTGGGATGTCCCAGAGGAGTTTTGGTGAGGATCTGGTGATGATGGTGTACCAGAAACCAGAGGCCTCAAACCAGGCCAGTGTCTCACCACAGTGAGCATTGGCAGTAAACCTGATTAGACAAGAGGGTGTATACCATGACATGCCATGGCTCCCAGTGCCAGGGTGTATACCATGACACGCCA
>NC_022009.1:47864597-47868574 GCF_000317375.1 Microtus ochrogaster
TTTTTTTTTAATTCTCTTTTGGTGGGGGCACTGCTGGAGTGAGGGAAGGGTATGGGGGAGGGGAAGTGAGCACAACTGGGGTGTGAAACTCCCAAAGAATCAATGAAAAGTTAAATTGAAAAAAAAATACCCAGGTAAAAACCTTCAAGGGAACATGACAGCGTGAGGCAGGGACATCAATAGCCAGACTTGTTCCTTAGGCTGGCGTTGCCGGAAGCCCAGTGGCCATCATTAAAATCTACTAATCAGACAGGCACTGGATGCAACCTCCCTCTGAGAACCCGAGGCTGGATCTGAGGGACCTGCATCCCGAGCAGGATCTGGAGGATTTCATGGCTTAGGCCCAGGCCTCTGATACCCACTCCCACCTCAGACTGTCATTGCCATTTCAGCTAATAGAGCCCTGGGCTGGGGTCCAGCTTCAGAGCCTTGGGCTGAGTCTGGAGCCTGTCGGAGGGGACACCAGCCACCAGGTTGGCCTCATAGAGAAAGGCTGTGGGGTGGTGGCCTGGCTCTAGGGGTCTCATCTGCCCTCTCAAGCCATCAGGTGGGAGAAGTAAAGAGACACCATTAATGACCGAAGGATTGGACTGGGTCCTAGTTTCCCCAACGGCAAGTTAAATCGACATAAAACTCTGCTTTGCTGAAGCTGCTCTCTTTCCTAAGCAAAATCACCTGTGTGTTTGGCTGGAGCTGTTTTGGGATTTTGTGTCCATAGGCGCTTCCCCCGCCCCCGGAGGACAGGAGAGGTGGCAGGAGGTAGATTCTCCTTCCCAGGGCCTGGAGGAATTGGAGGCCAGCCTAGGCCAGCATATGTGCCCTGTGCAGAGCCTGCTCTCCTCAGGGCTCCTGCCCTATGTGGGCGTCTTTAGGGGAGCGATGGAGGGCTGGAGAAGCCTGAAGTGGGGACAAGCTTTACTTTGCCTATCTGACATTTCAGAGGACCCCAGTGGGAAACTGAGGCTCAGAGGTGGGAAGGGATCTCCCATACCTGATGATCAGCAGGGCAGACATGGAGTTGGGGGGGGGGATTCATTCAGCTTCCCATGGAAGAGGCTGGGGTAGGACAGGAGGACACCAGCGACAGGAGGGACCAGGACAGCAGGGCCTGGTAGCAGAAGTTACAGCATAGATGAGACTAGACATAGATGGTTATAGCCTGTGGAGGAGGTTAGCACTCTTAGGGTCTGTAGGAGGTGGCCAGGGTAGGCCATGGAATAATCACCCGCCTACAACCTGGATAACTGTATGGGGGTAGTCAGAGTTTTCCTTTCCCACCTGCCAGTTCCCAAATAATGGACATGGAGTTTTAATATTAATTATAAATGCTTGGTCACTAGCTCAGACTTGTTACTAGCTAACTCTTACATTTTTAATTAATCCATATTTTTATCTGTGCTTTACCATGTGGCTTGGTATCTTTTCTCAGTATGGCATGCCCATCTTGCTTTCTGAGTCAGCTGACAGCTCCAGACTCTGACCCTTCTCCTTCCCAGCATTCTTGGTTTGGTTCTTCCACCTAACTTTATTCTGTTCAACAATTGGCCAGTCCGCTTCTTTGTTAAACCAATCACAGTGACATATATTCACACAGCACAATGGACTATTCCACATGTGGAGGTCTGGGTCCTGTGTGGTTCACAATGGTGCAGGTCGACCTCTAAGGGAGGATAGCTGAGGGTCCTTGAGGTCACAGTGCTGTGGAAGGGCAGAGGTCAGGCAGAGGTCAGTGGGGGCAGACTGGAGTTCTCTATCGGAGAGGAGGGGAGATGTGGACAGAGGGACCCCCCTTCTAAGGTCCTGAGGGTTGGTCCAGCCTTCCCAGAGGGTCAGTCAGTACATCCCCACCATCCTTTCGCTCACAGTGTCCACCAAGACCTGTAGGGTGCACCCATCTCGGATGGACCGGGAGACTGGGATGAGGATACTCCAGACTTAACTTTCTGACCTGGGGCCGGGTCAGGAGAGGCCAGCAGCAGTGCGCCTGGACTGTGGGTGGGCCGTGTCTCTCCAGCCGCTCACAGTTGACCTGCACCCAGGCTCCTTGGGGCACCCTTTGTCCACTGCATCGCAGCTGCTGCGCTCCTGTAGCTGTCAGCTCCTTTCTTTGTCTTTCTGCAATTAACACCGCCCCCCCCCACACACACCTTGGAACTGGCCCAGTCATCCCCCCCACAGCGAGCTTGTCTCCCAGGCCAGTCCTGCCCTCAGTTTGCAGACAACCCTTTCTCTGACCTGTTGGCTGCCCATAAGATGCTGAGCCCAGTCTGGGCAGGGAGGGTGCCAGTGTGCCTCTGGTTAGCAAGCTGATGAAACAAATAGAGGCTGTAGGCACCCTGAGCACACAATCCAGCTCTGGGAAAAGAGTCCACAGCCAGAAGGTCCTCTGGGAGCCGATCCTAGGCCCTTTGATTGTCCAGAGCTCTCTTAGGCTCCTGAATTGGTGGTGCAGACGCTTGCCCCTGCCTGGCCATGTTCATGCAGCTACAGTTCTGGGCTGGCCTGGGAGGTCAGGAAAGGCCTGGGCACCTGCCCCACAAGCCATTTCCCAGTGCAGAGAGGCAGTGGTGGGAGCTCTGCTCATTCCAAGGCTTAGTATCCAGTGTAGAACAAAGCCCCAGCTGACGGCTTCTCTCCACCTTGACTTCAGGACTCGATTCTGACATTCTGCTCCAGGTGATGCTCATGGTCACCTCCCTGCTCTCAGACCCCAGCTCTATCACCTACTGGTGGTTGTGCCAAGAGTGTGGTTCAATGAGAGTGTGGCCTAGCGTGCCCAGGCACCGAAGTGAAAGATAATGTCTCTGAGTCCGGAGTTTGTAGCCTGAAAATGGCCACAGGTGAGCCATTGCAGGACGGAATGTCTTCAGTGCACGCGGCTGTAGCCTTCCTCCCCTCACAGACCTCAGCATAGGGCACTGCCTCTTCTGAGCCACATCTCAGCCACCCCAGTGACCTCTGCAGGTTCCTGCCAACTCAGCCTCCTGTGCTGTGGGCTCTTCTGCTTTGCTCCGTGATCCCAAGGCCCTTTCATTTGACACTGTGACCTCTGACATGGACACTGAGATCCCAAGCTCTTAGCATTCAGGGGGATGATTGGAGAGGAAGGCCATCCTCATAAGTCGCTGATGGTGGTGGAGGTGCCGTGTTGTCCCAGCCTTACTTTCCCAGTGCCAAGGCTGTCACCTGAGATGCAGGGCCCACTCAGGAGGCTGAAATCTGACACCTATGTAGAAATGCTGACTGTAAGCCTGTGTTTTAAACCAGGGCACCGGGGAGATGGACAGCCAGTGGGGGAAGATGGAGACTAGGGGTGGGGGAGGAGCCAAGGATGAGATGACAGGCATCTCCAGAAACTTCAGAGCCATCTTCAGGGTTGTGAGCAGGAGTGTGTTGAGATCCACGCCAGCACCACATCAGGCTAGGTTCAGTGAGCTGAGGAGTCAGGCACGGCCACAGAGGCTGGAGCTTTCCTCTGTGACCTGTCATAGGGCCCAGGCAGAGGCAATTTCAGTCTTAATCCCCACAGCCACATGCAGCGGAGGGAACGCTGCCCCATCTGTGGTGGGAGAGGGGTGGGGTCTGCTGTGCTTGTACATCCCACCTCCAGCTTATCAGGCTGGGGCCCCTGGGACCACAACAGCCCCTTCAAGGGAGAGCGTGGATACAGACCATAGTCCTCGCTCTGGAAGGCTGTTTCTTAGCATTTGCATGTGCGTGTGTGGTGTCTGAGCAGATGTCTGCGTTAGCTCTGTGTAAGGGTTTGCATGCATGTGAGTCAGTGTGTATCTGTGTGTGATATGTCTGTGTATGTGTCTGCTAGCTCTATGTACAGGGTCTGTGTGTAACCATGGAAGTTAGAGTGTTATCTGTGTGTGCTTGTGTGAGTAAGTGCATCTTATCTGTCCCAGTGTGTCTATGTGTCAGTGTGTGTCTGTGTGAGTTATCAGTTACTTGTCCCTGTGTGTCTGTGTGTC
>NC_022009.1:47869027-47924877 GCF_000317375.1 Microtus ochrogaster
GTGTGAATCGTGTGTATCTGTCCCTGCATGTGTCTGTGTGTCAGTGTATCCCCATGTGCGTCATCAGTTACCTGTCCCTGTGTGTCTGTGTGAATCAGTGAGTGTGTGGTGTCTGCTCCCACAGGTATGCCCGTGTGAGTCAATAGTTCTCTGTCCCTGTGTGTCTGGCTATGTGATAGCGCCTTTGGTAGGCTGTCAGTGGTCAGCAGGATTTGGAAGCACGATGCTGTGTCTGTCATTGCTGTGGGTGAGTGGGTGAGGGGACAGCAAGCTTGAACCTGGAGGCCCCAGGGATAAAAGCCACCCTCAGTGGCATAGAAGGGAAACCATGGCTGAGCCAGAGGCTGGGAAACAGGAAGGCAGGGAATCGTGGTCATGAAACTGAAGGGTTAGGACTGCTCAAATCATCAGATGTTACAAAATCAGCCATGACCAAGGAGGAAAGGGTGCTGGGAGACCCTGGCCTGCCCCCTGCTGCCCTGGAACGTGCCTCAGTTCATCCCTCTGAAATGTGGGTGTTAAGCACCACTCGGCAGCCCTGGCTTCCACTTACCATGGGAGCATTGCACTTGGGGAGGACACAGCCTGAGCCTGAGAGTCCCAAGGATGTTCCAGATGCCTCTTTCCAGCTGTGAGTGGCCCAGACTTTGGGAACAGTGATGTGTAACTCTGACCATGCCAGAGCATGCCTAGCGGCTTGTGCACTGGGCACCCGCAGTGAAATGCATGAACTTTACTGCAACCAGTGATAACTGTGCAGCATTAAATACAGTGCTGCGCCTGCAACGAAACTCCTTCATCATTAGAGCCACTCCATCCTATTAGACACTAACACTCCCTTTCCCGCCACTGCCCCAGACACGTGTTCTACTGCCTTTGCTGTGGCTTTGATAGTCTAGGAACCTCGTGACAGCAGAGCCATTCAGTCTTTGGTCCACTGTATCTGGCTAATTTCACCGGTGTAGTTTTTAAAGATTCCCCCTGCCTCCCCCGTGATACAGGACACTAGCATCTTGTTACTTCACTGTGGGCTGGACTTGGCCACTAGTCTGTCCTATGCATTCACGTTCCTGCCGTCATTTGCTCGTATGGACGGTTCTGCTATGTATGTGTCTTCCAGGCCCCATTTTCAGTTCTGTGGGCATGTGGCTATACTGGAATTGCTGAGCCACATGGGAGTCCACCACTTAACCTCTGCTATTAGACACGGGTCACACATGTCACAGGGCACAAGTGCTGCAGTCCCTCACACTGTATGACATCCCAGTGGACAGGCAATGATATTTCATCATGATTTTGATGCATCTGTCCCTAATGGCTGGAGACATCACGTGTCTTTGCATGGATGTTTTGACCACTGTATAGCTTCTTTGTATTTGTTCTTTCAAATCCACTGTTGGTTTGAATGGGGACATCCAGCCTTTTGTACTTTCTTCCTCAGTCTTGAAGAAGACTTTGATGGCTAACGTTGGTTGTCAACTTGACTTCATTTGGGATCAACTAAAACTCAAGCAGCTGGGCACACGTGAGGTCAGCTATGTCTGGGCTACACCTTCTGATGGCAGCTCACATAAAATTGCATGGAATAAGGGAACTTTCCCCGCTAGTCCTCACTCACTGGCAGGTTCATCTGTCCTATCAGTGAGGCATCCCTCCACTGGTATTCGAACCCATTTCTTCAGGAATCTGACACAGCCTGCAGACCAGCAGCTCTCTAGGAATCCCCTGGAGCTCCCCAACCAGACTGAGCCACTACTGCATCCTCAGCCTTTCTGTGCAGACAGCCACTGCTGGATCCTCAGCCTTTCTGTGCAGACAGCCACCGCTGGCCTAGCTGGACCACAGCCTGAGAGGCTCTGATGAACCCAGAAATGTGCTTCAGTGTGTGTGCAGTCATCTCTTCTGTTTGGGCCTGTGGTGAGGTCGCACATCCTGGTGGGAACTCCTGGTGGAGCAGGCTGCTCATCTCCCAGTGGCCTCTAAACAAAGGAAGAGGGGGAGACCAGAGTCCCCCAGTTCCCTGTGCATTAAAGACCTCTGGTGACGAAGGGACCTGCTGTTTAGGAGGCCTACCTTTAAAGGTCTACTGACTGATTCCCAGTAGTGCCACAGGCTGGGACCAACCTTTATCACAGGGGTCTCTCAGGGACAGTTGTCCACACTACAGCCATCTAAAGGACCAAACTGTTTCCAAGGGAACTAATTACATCCTAACAAAAGTCAGGGATCCAACACTCAATAGTGGAACATCATGATGTCTGGGACCCAATAAAAATTAACAAGCATGTAAATAATCAGGAAAGCGTGTATAACAAAGAGATAAGTTATCAAAGCTGACTCAGAACTGACGTCTGGATTAGCAGAGCCAAGCATTAAAGCAGCTGTTATGACGACATTCCGCCTGCTCAGAAAGTTAAGCAGAGATAGGGAAGAGGCAGGGAAGAGGCACAGTGAACCTCTGGAGGCCAGAATGTCAACATGTGGGTGAAAGACACACAGGCTAGGAAGAATGGCAGATTAGATGTCAAAGAACTGGTTGATACACCTGAAGACAACAGTGGGAGGGTGACCTCAGGGAAACAAAAACGAATGTGAATTGAAAAGTGAGCGGATAAGGGCCCATGAGATGGCTCAGCGGGTAAGGGTGCTTTTCTTTACGCCTGAAAACCTGAGTTCCAAACCCAGGATCCACATGGTGGAAGGAGGGGACCTATTCCAGCAAGTTGTTCCCTGACTTCTACATGTGCATACATGCCCGGCCCTCAAATAACTAAATGTAAAAAAGATAAAAAAAAATTAATGAGCGATCAGTGAACTTCAGGAAAACTTTAATTAGCCACAGCACCATGGAGCCCATGAAGAAAGAGAGAGGGCTGGAGACAGAAGAATACAGAGGGAAGAGTGGAATATGGCAATGATAAATGATAGCCCCATAGCGTTCGCCCGAGCCCAACGGTGAGCCACTTGGCAACAAGCACCAGGCAGATCCCAAACAAAAACAGCAATTGGGGAGAAGTCTGGATCCAGAACCGTCAGATTTGCATGGCAAACTGCAAGCAGAGGTGGCTGCGGGAGCCCATGCAAGCCAGGCCAAGACGGGCTGACACAGTTGAAAGGAGAAAGAGACCCACTACCCCTGACTCCAGCCGGTAAAAGTAGTTTTCAAAAGCAAGCGTAAAGACTTTCATCGATACACAGAGCTGAGAGGATTAAGTCACCAGAACCCAGCACCCAGGAGGGTTTGCTGAGGCAGCCGAGCAGGCTGAAGGAGGTGACCTTAGATGAAGTGAAAACCCACCTAGTGGATGCAATGTCGGAAGTGGCGTGATCCGAAAGGCAAGCACGCGGGTTCACTCTCACTAGTTAGGCCTCTCTGAAAGATAATTGGCTGTTAAACAAGAATGGCAACCAGTGTGGGGCAACCAGTGTGGGGTTGACAGCACAGACGAAGAGCCACGTGCTTGACAGGGTGGCACAGGGCTTGGAGGGAAAGGTGCCATCATAATACCCTGTGCTAGGAAGTGGCATAATCTTACTCGAACGGAGACAAGCTATAGTACCTGTGTATGCTGTAAGCCAGAAAGTCTCAGTAAGTCACAAAACAGCTACAACTAATGAGCCAACCAAAGAATTACACAGAACATTTAGCTAGTGAGAAGACAGCAGAAAGAGATTAAAGGGAAAATTGACTTTTAAGAATTACATCACCCAATCACCCAGCTGGGTGATGATGGCACACGCCTTTTAATCCCAGCACTTGGAAGGCAGAGGTAGGCGGATCTCTGTGAGTTCGAGACCAGCCTTGTCTACAAAGTGAGTTCCAGGACAACTAGGGCTGTTACACAGAGAAACTCTCTCTCAGAAAAAAAAAAAAAAAAAAAAAAAAAAAAAAAAAGGAAAGGGGAGAGAGAGAGAGAGAGAGAGAGAGAGAGAGAGAGAGAGAGAGAGAAAGAGAAAGAAAAAAAGAAATACATTACCCAATATCAGAATACCCATTCTTTTCTGGCATACACAGAACACCAATGTAGATGATATTCTAGATTATTAAAGAAATCCCAAAGATATAAAGAGAGATATAAAGAGTTCTCAGGAGTTCTCAGTCATTGAGAGTGTTAAATGGTAACAATGGGGTTTAATTAGAAAAGAACCCGCGGTGGCCTAGATGGCCAGAAGACAGACAGCCTATCGCCAGCCTGGGGCAGGCAGGTGCCACCATAATGAACAAGTATGTGATGGAGAGAGGGGAAAGGTAGAGAAATGGAGGGAGGCAGAACTGGAGATGTGAACGGCAGGGGCAGGTGAGGGAGAGGGCTGGGGTCTACATGTGGTTGTTGCCCAGCAGGGTCAGTGGAACGGTGCCCAGCAGCCTGGAGCATATGCAGACACAGACTCAGCCCCAAACTTGCCACTCAGCTGCAGGATCGCCCTGGCTCTGGGCAAAGACTGAGGCCCAACACGAGCAAAGCTTCACTTTCTGGCTAGGACCTCCTTGAAGGACCACGTGGTCTGTGATGCCACTGGAGGTCATGCTGGGTCGGTGTCCATGCTGCTGCCCAGACCTCGAGGAAGCCTGAGATCCATGGGAACTTATGCCGCCCGTCCGTGCTGCTGCCTGCCTGAGGCCTTAGTGACGTCCTAGGGTTAGCTGTCTTGGGGAGCCATGCTGGTGTGAGCGGACTGTGACCATGTAGAGGCTCTGGTTTGTGCAGCTGCTGAGGGACATGAGTGGGTCAGTGGCCATTGTTGCCAAGGGCTGTGTTGACGTCTGTGGCTTACATTACCACCACTGTGGTTAGGGCTACTGCCTGGACCCACGCTAATATCTGCAGAAGAGCTGGCCCCGGCAGCTCCCTAATAGCCCACAGCACTGTGTTTCAGGTAGAGAAAGACTCATCCTCCCTTGGGGGGCTGGCCACTAGGAATTCGACCATGCTCCCAATATGAACCTTTTTTTGTTGGAGGATGATGTCATGGGTTAGAGGTCAGACATGGGAAGACTGGGAGGTGAAGATCAAGGGGGTGCTTGATGTGAAATCCCCAAATCAATCAATAAATAATTTTTAAAAATGTATTGATATGGAATGAAACATATGGAAATTAAAACAAAAGTGTTTTAATTTAATAAAACAAAACAGTGAAAATAAATTTTAAAAAAATTGGAAAAGGAGGAAAAGTCCCAGAAAGACTAACGATTGCTTGGTGACTGTGATGGCTAATCTTGGTTGTCAACTTGACACTCCTGGGAAGAGGGAACTGCCTCCATCAGATTAGCTTACGGGCATGTCTGTGGGCATTTTCTTGGTTGCTAACTAGAGGAGGGCCTAGCCACTGTGGGTGGCGTCACTCCCAGGTAGGCGGTCCTGGGTTGTATAAGAAGCCTGGCTGAACAGGAGCCCAGGTGAAGCTGGCCAGCAAACATTGTTCCACCGTGGCTTCATTTCCAGACTCGAGTTCTGCCTTAGTGTCCCTTGACGATGGACTGGAAGCAATAAGACAAAATGAGCCCTTTCCTTTAAAACTTGCTTTTGGTCATGGTGTTTTATCAGAGCCACAGAAGCCGGACTAGGACAGTAATTTATGGGCCCAGGGAGAAATCAAAGCTAGAAAGCATTTTAAACAGAATCAAAATGAAAATACCAAATTTATGGATTTATCTATAGCACCATACCTGAGTTAGAAAGAATAGTTCAGACCAATGACCTCAGCTTGCACCCAAGACGCAGAGAGCAGATGAAGCCAACCTAAGATGAAAGAAAGGCGATAGCGATCAGAGCGAAGGCAGAGCATGAGCAGAGGCGGGGCTCCCTGAGTGCCTGAGCCCCAAAGGTGGTTCTTCGAGACGATCAGTCCCTTAGAAGCTGGATCAGAAAAAGCAAGGAGACAAAGCATTTCACATCTCAGTAGCGCAGGAATGCTGTCTCGCTGACGCCACTGATACAGGATAGGTGACTTTGTGGCAATGGCTGCGTTCTTCGAAAGACACAAGTTGTCTAGGCACTCAACCCTGGCTCAGACACTGACTTCTAAACCTTCCTGCAAAGGAAGCTTCGGGGTTTGTGTTTCCTGAGAATCCCACTAGATACAAGGAAGAAAAAGCCACCTAGCCAGGCACAATCTTCAGATGGCAGAAAGCACAGAAAACTCACAACATCACCAGTCAATAGAGAACAAACTAAACCCACCATGTGATAGCGTATAGCCATCTGCATGGCTAACGGAGAGGACCTGGGAAACGGGGAGGTTTCGGACCTCTGGTGGGTACGTACCATGGTCCAGCCCTTGGAAAATAACCTGGCAGTTTCCTAATTTGTCACATACCCATCTCTGACATTGTCCAACCGTTCCAGACATCGAGAAACTAAAGCACGTGTTAGTCAGTTTTCCATTGCTGTGACAAATGCCTGGGGAAAACAAGATGGAGGAAAGAGTTTCAGTCTGTGATGGACTGGTTCTGCTGCAGAGGGGTGTGGCCAAGGAAAGCTGCTCCCTACAGTAACCAGGCCACAGACAGAAGGGATGGAAGCAGATGCGTCCTCGCGGGCTCCTCTCCAGTGACTTTCTCCCTGCACCCTGTGCTGGCGCTGGAAGCCCCCATCACCTGGCAGCAATGCCACTGAACTGATGAAATCAGGACTGCCAATCACTCCGGACACACTGTTTGGACCCACGCCTTTCATAGAGGAGGACTGCAGCAACCCCAGTCTGCAAAGAGCACAGATGTGGCCAGATAGCCCTGTGGATGGATACACGGCGACATGTCTGCACCTCAACTCTTTCTCAGCAGCAGAAGGTAGCGGACACACAACAGGGACAAGTGGCAAATGCCCTGCATGAGAGAAGCTTGACACAAAGGGAGATGATTTATGGTTCTATAAAAGATTAATATAAAATTCTAGAAAATGCACACTAATTGGAAATGACAGAAAATAGATCTGTGGTTTCCTGAGGACTGGGCTCTGGGTCAGGGAAGATGAGAGGGCAGGAAGACAAAGGAGCTTCGGCGCTGTGGGCATATTCATTGCCTTTCTGAGGCACTGGGTCTGCCGATATATGAATGCGGTTTGTTTCTGTTGCTGTGGTAAACACCACGGCCAAAAAGAGACTCAGGGAGGAAAGGTCTATTTGGGGTACACTTCCAGTCCACAGTCCATCACTGAGGGAAGCCAGGCCAGGAACTAAAGCAGAAATCCCAGAAGAACGCTGCTTCCTGGCTAAGCTCACTAGATCATACTCAGTTAGCTTTTAAATGCAAGCCAGGTCCACCTGCCTAGGCATGGCACTGCCCACAGTGGCCTTCCTATGCCAATCAGCAATCAGGAAAATGCCCCTCAGACGCGTCCACAGTCCAATCTGCTCTAGACAATTCCTTAACTAAGGTTTCCTCTTTCCTGGTGACTCTAGTGTGTGTTGATGATAAAAACTAACCAGGGCAGCGGGTATGATAAACACGGTGTGCTTCAAATGTGTGCGGTTTATCCCATGGCGCTAAAGCTAACGAATAAACATGCAAGCTCCTCGTTTACATTCGCCACGTTTCAAATGCTCATCCATCCTGGAGGCCAGCGACAACCCTACTGCATAGCGCAGATGGTTAGCATGCCCCCTATGGACAGTGCTGGTCTAGAGGGAGAGGAACACAGTGGACATGGCAGTGGTCATGGTCATTGCTGTGGGTGAGTATCCTGAGAAAAAGACCAGAAAAGTGCGTGGGGATGTGGTAGTTTGATTGTAATTGGCCCCATATGACCATAGGAAGTATGACTTTGTTGGAGGAATTGTCACTATGGAGGTGGGCTTTGAGGTCTCCTATGCTCAAGATACCACCCAGTGTCTCAGACCTGGGTTGCCTATGGGTCAAGATGTAAGAACTCTCAGTTCCTTCTCCAGCACCATGTCTGCCTGCATGCTGCCTTCCTTCCTGCCATGACGATAGTGGACTAAACCTCTGAACTGTAAGCTAGCCACCCCAATGAAATGTTGTCCTTTATAAAAGTTGCTGTGGCCATGATGTCTCTTTGCAGCAATAGAAACCCTAACTAAGACAGAGGACCTTGGCAGATGCTGGTGCTGCTGACCATAGATGTGTCCATGTCTCTAAGGACCCTGGTTGGAAAAAGACACTTCCTCTGTCCATGCCAGCAAAGGCAGAGGTGTTGGTAGCCCTCAAATAGGGTGGTGACAATGTCAGATGGTTGTGTCATTGAGAGGTCTGTGCTGCTGTGGGCTAAAGCTACATAAATGGGAGGCATGGAGGATCCGTGGGGCTGGGAGAGGTTGGTACGATTGCTGCAGAGTCTCGCTTGGGCAGCATGTAAGGGGACTGGGGTTGAGCTGATGACGTCCTTGGTCCTATGGGCTGTGCTCCTGTCCCTTACTGCTCTCCTTTGGCTGCAGCAGGGCAGGAGGGAGGAGTTTCTGGGGATCGATCACCTGGCAAGTGAACTTATCTGGTGTACAGGGATACAGGAGGGAGCAGATGTCAGGGTCAAGGTCAGGGCCAACAGGAACTGCCTGAGGAATGGTGGAAGCCCCTAGTGCTGCTTGATCTCCTGCGTTTTTATCCTTCTTGGCCATGCCTTAGAATGTTAATACATAGGCGACAGAGGCTGAGCCCTGGGTGAGGCTCTAAGTAACTGGCTTCCTGTCTCCATCACTGACTCTCAGGAGTTAGAGACCAGGTCTCGGGGGTCAAGCACTAGTATAGGGCAGACACCAGTCATAGCTTTAGACACTGGACCCCACATGGGGCAGGTGAGGTGGCAAAAGCAGGCAGCTGAGAAGCCTGTCCTAGCCCCACAAGGGAGGACCCCTACCGGGGGTTGGGCTGTGGTTGAAGCCATATAGATATTGGCTGTACCCTGGATGCCCAGGTAGGAAAAATATCATTTGGGCCTCACCTGTGGGCAAACATTTCCTGAGCCTTGGGAGTCAGATGCATGGGTGGCAGGCTCTGCCCGGGTGCAGCAGAGTTCTGTGTCTGGTTAGGCAGGGCCTGGGCAGACAGAGGATGATGACATTCCCTAGGTCGGTGGCCTGGCCTTCGTTGTCCTCTGCTCGGAAGGATGAGGAGTTTGCTTCTTGTTCTGCGTTATCTGTCCCCTGGGCAAAATTGAGCAAACCCATAAAAGCCAATGGCTCTGATTGCAGAGGACGATGTGCTGCCCAAATTGCATCGTGACGCGCGCTGCCAAGTTGATAAAAATGTAATAAGCTCCGACAGGAGAGTTCCTCGCTGACAGGTGTGATTGGCTGTCTGTAACCACACTCACAATTAATCGACTTTCCACGGAGGCCATTTAGTGCCATTATTTATGAAGCTTGGCACAGGGTGACCAGGAGCCATGGAAAGGAAGGTGTGATTGACTGTGGGGTGAGGCGCCCCTGGGTAGGAGCCTATGTGGCATCCCGGCAGGGTCCAGTGGTTTCCAGCAGAGCACACTGTGCCTGGGCCTCGCGGGCGCAGCTGCTGTGCTGTAGGATCATCCCCTTTCTGATTGGAAATGATTGTATTTGTGGTTTGCACAGAAATTCTGCAACATATTGATTTTTCAATTACGTTGGGAAGAAAACGAGAACGAGATGGAAGGATTGCACTCACCCCTGAGTGGCTGAGCAGAGCTGTCAGCAGCATTTACGGTGCTGACCCCAGGTGGCTCGGGAGACCTGGCCTTGGCCAGGGACCTTGAGTAGGTCACCATGGGGCCTCAGAGCTGTGCATGCCTTTAGACGTACAACCTTTGTGCAGCTGGAGAAACTAAGCCCGTGTGCAGCTAGCGGCAGAGGTAGAGCCAGAGCCTGACCAGCACTCAAGACCTGTGTCCTGCTCTGGGTGAACATCTGACTAGAACAAGCTGGAGCTTTTTGTCTGAGGATTCACCAGAGCCCCCAGACCTGTAAGAGCAGCCAGTGTAGCCCAGGTTAGGACTCAAGACTTGGCATAGCCACCTCCGCCAAGGCCCACTGTACTCCGGTCCTGTCTTAGACCACCACTACTGTGACCTCTTCTCTATCTTCTTTGGGCATCTCAGCCTTGGCCAGTTCCCGTTTCCTTCCTGGGGCCCTTCAGGCCCTCTGTCTCCACTGTATCCCTCTGTACTGTCATTTTGCTGTAGGGATGCTGAGTCTCTGGTTTCCAGGAGGTTGAGGGAAAGTTCTCAGAGCAGGGCCAGCTGTTCACTTGAGGGCGAGGACAGGGTGAAGTGTAGGAGTGGTACGGCGGGGCTCTTGCTGGATTCTTCCCAATGAGCAATTTGCTAAGACGACAGAGAGTGGGGGTCCCTGGGAACGGGTACCAGGGTTCCGGGTATTTGAAGAGTGGAGGTTATAAATGCCTGTGCCACCCCCACCCTCGCCACCCCCTCCTGTCCAATACCTGGCTCCCTGAGCCTTCCAGGTGTGAGGATGCTAGAGCACAGCTGGGCCAATTTGAGACCTTGGGTGTGAAGTGGAACCTTGCTGGGTGCCAGCAAGCTAAGACTTGAACCCTGGAGGGCCCAATTGCCAGGGCAGTGCACCCCAGGGCTCCCTGAGGGAGGCAGGAGCAGGGCCGGGCTGGTCCTAGGGTTGCTGTCAATCTGCAGCCGGGGGTTGGGGACAGTTGTAGCTGGAGACAATGCTGCCACCAAGCTGTTGGCAAAAATGAATATTTCTCTGAGGCTCAATCTAGGTTGGACTTTAATTGGAAAATCAAACCTCATTTGCTCAGAAAGGCTTGCTCCCTCGAAGCCGTGTAAAATGTGGAGCACTTACATTCCCCAGTGTTTTCTCCTCTTTAAAGAAGTAGAAAGTGTGCAAAATGGATCACACACTCATTATACCAGCAGGAGTTCTGGGTGTCCTGTAACGTGGGGAATGCCTTCTTAGCTGGGAGTCCTGCTGCGTGGGACAATGAGACAGCTGTGTGGAGGTGAGAGTGGGCATGTGTGGCAGCAGGCAGAAGGGGCTTCTGGGTCAGGGCATCCGCTCCAGTTGGGGCACATCTGACATCCAGTGAGGTGATTGGGAGACCTGTCCGCCTCCCACTGAGGGCAGAATTCCCAGCTCCTCTTACAAGATAGCTGACCCTCTGAAGCAACACACACACACACGCACACGGACACATGCATGCACGAACGCACGTGCACATGCACACACACATACACAAACACGCACGCGCGCGTGCACACACACACACACACAAACTCACGCACAAGTGGGTCTGGGAACTTGGTGGACCTGACGCTTCTTCCCAGCCTTTAACTGGGTACAGTTCAAGGCAGGCAGCTGCTCTACCTCCTTGCAGACCACTGCCCTGCTATGGCCCAGAGCCTGGATGGTGCCTGCATTCCTCTGGCACACACCCATGCTTCTGGTCACCTTTTCTGCTCTGGGAGCTTCCAGTGCCAGGCCAGAGGAAAAGAGAGCAGAATGCCTGGACCAGCTTGTTTCTAAGACGCCTCAGGGGGTGAGAGTCAGCCTGCATAAAAATTGACATTCATTCACCTGCAGGGTCTGCAGCAGAGAAGGGTGACCTGGGACTTCCAGGGACACAGGGAGGACAGCGAGCAGGAAGGAAGGTCCCATATAGGGGAGAAAGAAGGGCTTGGTGGTACAGATCATCCTCCTCAGACACAGGAGCTGGGTCCCCAGTGTCCTAGTGGTAAAGAGGGCTAAGGACCAGCATACCAGGGTGCTAGGCTGGAACATATGACAGAGGGTGGGGTGGGGGGAAGAGCCACACCCAAACAGTGACCTGAGCCGTCACAAGAGGTAGGAAGGAACGCCCCAGGTAAGGGCACCTTGCCTAGTGACCACACAGTCCTGGGTCCGTCTATGTATTCCCTCTGGGTCACAGAAGGAAGTAGGCCCTGAGAGGGTAGCTAAGGTCCCACAGCAAGTTGGAGGTATGCTTGAACAAAATGCTGTTCTATTGGGTCCTGAACTGGTCCCGCCAAGACTGTCTCTGAGAAGAAGCAGGGCTAACATGGTCTTCTGTAGGAGCAGTGTCTCTATTAAGAGGACTGTGGGTTCAGGACAGGACAGACACTGAACGTGTGTCCCACACCGTGGTTCACCCGGCATGATCATGCACACCACTGAGCTCGTAAATAATCTCACAGGTAAAGGATTTAATTTTCTCTCATTCGTCCTGTGTTCTTGCTGCCTCGTAAATCACAACCATTTATGACTCTCTCTTCGGCACTTTTGCGATGGCCGATAATGGTTGAGTAAGTGGCAGCGAGGATGAATTCTGCAGCAGATTTTAAACAAACGTGCACGTTGGAGCCATAAATAACCTTAAGCAGTAAGCAGTGTGGGGGGGGGGTGGAAGGCGTTCCTTCGCAGACCACCCCTGGAGCACAGCTGCAGCCCTGGGGTGGGGTTCTGCCTCCCTTCAGAAGAGTCCCTTTAGAGAGTAGGAGTCATTCTTCAGAGTTTTTAGTTGTAATGTAGAAGATCCCCCCAAAGTAAACATGCTTGCGTGTTTGCACGTGTATGAGTTTGGATGTGTAAGTTTGTGTGGTGTGCACACACGTGTGCATGTATGTGCAGCACGAGTCTGTGGACTCCCCTTTCCAGCCTAGATTTGTAGCCCAGAGAGAGAGCTGCTCTTTGGGTTTTGGGGTATCTTTCTGTAAGCTAGGTACTATGTTGACCCTCAGGCTGTGGTGCTCAGCATCTTGGGAAATTCTAGCCTATTGAGCTCCAAAGTCTGTTCCTCAAGGACTGTGGCCCTACTGCCCTGACCCAGAAGCCCCTTGACCACCCTAATTCCTGCCAGGGTTCTCCAGCATCTGTCCCAGCTGAGGGAAGTGGGGATGGACAGTCGGTCCATGGAGAACCTGTGGCCAGAGCAGAGGTCCTGGGTACTGAGGCCTAGAAGAGGCTGGCCTAGACCTGTGGGTGTCCCTTATCAGGCTACTGGCCAAGGGATTGTGTTGAGGCTGGCTTTTGGAGAAGCGCCACCTCTGTTCTTTCAGGGGCTTAGTGGCTTCTCCTTATTCCTAAGGTGTCCTTCCGATCTCACCTTCCCCTCCCCAGGGCTGTCCACTGAGAAGAAAGCAATCGGCTCAGAGGGCATCTCCTCTAGCACCTGCACACACACACATGCACACAATCAGAACACATGTACACGTATGCATGCATGTTCAAATGCAGAGGGGTGAGTAGACATGCACACATGCACCTGTTTCCCAAATGCAAGGGCTCCCGACTATCCGTACCAGGCAGCTGCACAAACACCACTCGGACCATCTGAACCCACGGGCCCTGGGACCCCTGAGCCCCCCATTGTTTGTTCTTTGCCAGGACCCGCTTTGCCAGCAGTGGGCTTGGGCATCTCCTCATGCAGCCATAAATGTAATTGATATTCTCAGCATTTCAAGAAAAAAAATACGAGTATTAAAGATATACAGTACACCTCATAAAATTCTCTCATATTTCTTCTTTATGGTAGGTTCTAAAATTGGCAAAATAAATTCCCTAAAACCCATTACACTTAGTGCAGAGTGTGTTTTGGAGGCAGAAGGCGCAGAGCTGGGGCCTCGGGCTCCTTGCATAGAGCAGCGCGGTTCCAGCCTGGCCACGGGGCCCTTTTCCCTGACACTGGATTAAATGGGAGCAGTAATTGCCTTGTTCACAGCCTCTGAGCACGGCCCAGTGCCCAGCAAGCTTAATCTCCATACTGGGGCCTCCTGTCTTTCTCCAAGGAAAGCGAATGCTGTTGACTCCCCCACACAGGTTCTGTCTGGCTCCGGGGTGCACATCCCTGGGAATAGCACCGTGTAATTATGTGGGTTCCCACCCCCACAGGTGCACCGGGGCCTGGTGTCCAGGTGGCTGGTGAGCATCAAAGCCGACTGTCTGTGATCCCCTGTACGAGCTCTTCGCTGTAGCTGAGCAACCTACCCACCTCAGCTTCCTTACAATTCCCTCTTAGTTTAATTCAGATTGAAATTCATAACCCGTGATTATAGATGCCTGGATTCATTCTTTATTAGTTTTGCCTTTCATAAGACTCACTTCCAAATAGCAGCAGGCCACATTATTTTCCTCCATGTTTAAAACCAATTTTATTGAGGAATGGTTTTACAGGCCATAAAATACATGCTTTTTTAACAAGGTAAACTTGGGCTGGGGTGGTTCAGTGGGTGCTTGCTGCTAAGACTCATAGCCTGAGCAGAAGCCCATGTGGTGGAGGAGAGACCTGACTCCTAAAAGGCGACCTCTGACCCCCATACCCGTGCATGAGCACCTGCGTACACACACTAGTTATAAGTAGATTTTGGCAAACTTTATTTTCCAGACTTGCTTTACGTTTCCAGAGTGAAGAAAAAGTGAAGACAGCATTGGTGCTTCTCATGTACCCCAGAACTTGCATCTCCCACTTTTCTGGCATGGGAAAACTGTTGGGTGCCATGTAGGCCGCCCCTGACCTCCACGGCATGCCTGCTGTTTTGTCCCTGGCTAGATGGAGCTGCAGTTTTGGAGCAGCCACAGAACCCTGAGCTCCCCCACATCTGTTCAGGGTGGGCACCGTGGCCACGAAAGCAGTCGGTGTTGACCTTGATCAGCTGGCAAAAGAGGACTTAGGTGACCCAGTCGTAATGTGGCCCTTTTGTGCTGTCCTGTGGAAGAACTTTGTTTCATTTCCGAGCATGGACCACATCTGTAAATTATCTGTTACTTTCCGCTGGTCTTGTCTCCATCTCTTTATTTACCCATTTGTCTTTGGATGGACTCATGGGTGTTAATTTCATATTTTGGGCCATGACACAAAGCCACATTTAGTTGGTGCTCAAACTTCACCAACTCTGGCACCTGGAGGCTCTTCCTGCCCCGACTGCCATGTTCTCTGCCTCTCCCATCCTCGTGTCCACACTCCTTCCTAGCAGGTCCATCTCATGCCTTTCCTGCCTTGATTTCTCCGCAGGGCTCTGTCTCCTGTCCTGGAGGATCCCACTAGACACCACGATCTGGAGGCTGGATGCTGACATCCCTACTGGCTGTCAGGTGAACCAGAGAACTGTCTTGCTCAGCTCAGCACATGTGGGTCTGATGTCTTCAGTTCCAGGCCACCCAGACAGACAGTTCAGCCTTTTCCTTTGTTCACGCCAGCAGTGAAGAACTTGGTACCACCTGCTCTCTGTTCCACTGACTTCGAATCCCAGCCCGTGGGCAGTGGTGGTCATAATATATTGTCACTGATATGGATGGACTCCTCTGGTGTTCAGGGAGACTTAAGGTGGCCCCTTCTCTGCATCCTAGGGAGGCTGCTTCCTACGTTTGTACTGGTGTGCAGTTCCCTGGTTACTGCCAGCCCTTCTTTCTGGAATCCAACCTCTTCAATGATGTTTCAAAGTTTTTCAAATACTAAGGGCTATTCTTGCTGTAAAACTCTGAAGCCACGACAAGTGTACATTGACATGTGATACAGTTTGGATCCAAACTTGGATTGGGACTTGGATTTTCAAAGTCCTGTGTGAAAAAGACTTGGTCCCAGCCTGGTCTCCAGCCAGAAGGTGGTGGCAGCATGGGAAATGCCTTCTAGAGATGTTCAGATCATCGTGTATGCGTCTTTGACCAGCAGTGTCCTGGGTTTCTTCGTGTGTGTGTGTGTGTGTGTGTGTGTGTGTGTGTGTGTGTGTTTTGTTCCTGGCAATCAGGCAGAGATTTTGTCTCAGGTCCAAAACAGTAAGTCTGATTAGGTTTAGATCAACACTTCCAAAGCAAGTCTTTCGTCTTCCTAAGTGGTTCATTTCAGCCATGTCCCCTCCAGAAAAAGCTGGCTAATACCCCATGTGTCCACCAGGACCGTGTCACACACCACTGTCTTGTCTCACTGCCCTGATGTCCCCTCATCCAATCATCTCCACCTCTCCCTGGTTCCTGGTCAATGGTTTGTTTGTTTGTTTTTAACTGTCTCCAGCATTTGTCTTTTGTAGAACGCTGTATTGTGGGAGCCACACAACCTACGACTTGCAGGTCTTAGGTTTCTCTTCCTTTGTAATATTCATTTCAGGTTCCTGCAGGCCTCTGTGGCTTGATAGTTCCTATCACTGAATCATAGTCTGGTGCACGGATGCAGGCACCAGAAATTGCTTATCCAGTGACCGACTGCTATCTTGGTTGCTTCCAGTTTTTAGCAGTCATGAATAAAGCCGCTATAAATATTTTAGACAGGCTTTTGTGCGGACATAAGTTTTCTAAGGAGTTGGGTAAACACCTAGGGTCTCAACTGCCAGATCATATGGCACAGCTATAGTTAGCACCGTAGGAAAGTGCCAAGCTGTCTCTTAGAGAGGCTGCTCCGCTCTGCAGCCCCTTCAGCAGTGAAGAGAGTTCCCGTTGTCTCCACATTCTCAATGACTGTGGGTATCTCTGCGTTCGGGAGCTTGGCCATTCTGGGATGTACACAATGGTACCTTGTTGGTCTAAACTTGCACATCTTCAGTGAGAATGGATGCTGAATGACTTTACATACCTGGGTTTGATATTTGCTCATCTTTTTTGCATGAAAATGTTTTGCTCAGTCTTTCTCCTCATGTCTAAATAGGATCTTTTTGAGTATGCGTTCTTTGACTGCTATGCATGTGCTTTATAAAGATCTTCTCTAGACTGTGACCTGCCTGTTTGTTCTCTAGGTGATATTGCTCCAGTGTAGAAGTTTTTAATTTGCAAAGGTCCAAGATATGTCAATCTTTCCTTTGCATTTGTGTTTCTGTTGTAACTGAAAATCATCATCAAGCTTGAGGTCTCTAGGCTCTCCACGGTCACGTCTAGATGGTTACAGTTCTATAGTCTGAGGTCACTAGGCTCTCCACGGTCACGTCTAGAAGGTTACAGTTCTATAGTCCGGGGTCACTAGGCTCTCCATGGTCACGTCTAGAAGGTTACAGTTCTATAGTCGGAGGTCACTAGGCTCTCCACAGTCACATCTAGAAGGTTAAAGTTCAATAGTTTACATTTATGTCTATGGTCCTTTTGGAGACCGTTTTTGTACAGAATGTCTCTGTTCTGAGTCTAGCTTGTGACTGTTTGCACATCATAATCTATTCAAAAGCCTGTCTTTCTCACGATTGCCTGCTCTTTGTCAGAGGGTAGGTGACAGCTGTGTAAGGGTGTCCTGCCAGGACCCCGCTGCCTTCCTCTGAGCCATGCAGCTACCAGGCCTCTGTGGTGGTGCTGAGCTTTGGAACTGGGGTTTGTCTTCCAGCTCCTTCTTCCCTCCGTGCTGCTCTTCCCGTTTTCCTCCCCTGGGGAAGCTGTGGAGTCAGACTGTCGGTGGCCTTCCAAGTCCTCAGTGGCTGCAGCAACGCTGGGCTCACACAGAACAAGGGCAGCATAGTTCGGGTCTCTCTGTTTGACCAGGGGACCACCTTCCCTTTAATTGGGCAGTTTTTGATCCTTCACTGAGTTTTGTGAGTCTCAGAGTGCAGATTGTAGATCCCATTCAGACTTTGTTAGCTTCTTTTTAGGCATTTCACCTTAGGGGGTTGTGCTGTGACTGGCATTTTTTTCTTTTTAATTTCAAATTCCAATGGCTTATCGCTGCTAAGCAGAAAACACTGGACTTTTAGATGTGAATCATGTGTCTTGCAACCTTGCTCTACTTATTTCCCCAGTAGACAGAGTCATTCATTCATTCATTCACTCACTCTCTTGCTCATTCATTCATAACTTGATTTTCAAATGTGGGGATTGTATCTGGAATAAACCTCACTTGGTATTTAATGAAACTTCAGTTTGCCGATTTCCTAGTGAGTTTTGCATCTCTATTCTTGGTTCTCCCTTTCCTGAGGCCGTCCTTACCTGGAGTGGTTGCAGGGTGGGTGAGGTGTGGTCTGCATCTTTTCTGTGAGAGCTGGTGGAGAGGCAGCCACCCCTCAGGTAGCTGCGAGGTCCCGCTGAACCTGGGCCCACCACTGCTCTTCGCTGATTAATAGGGGATCAATAGTTATTTCAGTTGCAAAAATAGACTTCCCATCTCTGGGGCAAGCACCTCAGAGAAGCAGTTTGAGGAAGGAAGACATTTTGGCTCTCAGTTTCCAAGGTATCAGTTCATAGGTGGATTCTTTGCTGCGGGCCTAGTGGAGGTGAGAAGAAGGGTGTGGTGGGGCAGAGGATTGCCTCAGGGCAGCAGGAAGCAGGCAGAGAGAGGAAAGGGCCAGGAGGGGGATGATCCTTCACAGAAAGCCCAGCCATCTGTTTCCTCTGGCTAAACTCTATTTTTCCATCATCTTCCTGGTGGTCCATTCAACTTTTGAGTGTGTGATGGTGTGAATTTTCATGTGTGTATGTATGGTATATGTGTGTGTGTGAATGTGTGATATGAAAATGAACGTGTGTGTACGTGCATGTGAATGTGATATATATGTGAGTGTGTGTGTAGTGTGTGCATGTGAGTGTGTGATATGTGTGTGTGTGATGTGAGTGTGAGTTGCTAATGATGGATGTCCATCCTGACACAGGTGTTCTGCCACTGATCTCCATCCTAACCCTATTCAGATTTCGAGCCTATCAATAGATTAATCCATTGATTAGGTCAATGCCCTCACAATCTAGTTGTCTCTAGAAGCGTTTCACTGACCTCCTAGGTTTCTTGCAATCCAAGCAAACTGTGCATCAAGACAAACTGTCACACAGCCCGGTTAGTTTCTCTATTCTTCCTTGTGGAGTTTTGGACCATTTCCTCTTAAAATTTTAGAATTGTAGGTACCGAGTTGCCGGCTGACTGTATTTTATTAGTGTTCTTGTGTCTGGATGGCCACGGCTTCCGGCTTTCATTTCTGAAGTTTGTCTCAGCCTGGCTGGAGTCCTGTCACTTTCACAGACCCTTTCCAAGAACAAGCTTTGGGTTTCATTGATTTTTTTTTCTAATGCCTTTTCCTCCTTTAAGTTCACTGATTTCTGCTCTAATTTCTGCTCCTTTTTTATCTTCCTGCTTGCTATCATCTTAAATTGTTGTGTCTCTGCTTCCTGGGATGGGAGCCTGGGATGCTTCCTTTGGGCCTTTCTTATGTAGCATGTGCATTAGCGCTGTAAGTGGCCCTCAAGCTGGGCTGCTGCTGCAGGCCTGTGGTTCTACGTTGATGTTCATTTCCTTCCCTGAGACTTTGCCTTTGACGTGAGTTGTTCAATCTTCGGATGTTTGGGGGAGTTCCAGCGATCTATGACTGAGTTCTAGGCTCACCTCTCTGTGATAAGAAGTCTTGTGATGTGTGCCTGCCTGTTCCTTGGTGTGCTCTGTATCCCTGGGAGTGGCCCAAGCTGGTGAGTGTGCCACGCGGACTTGAGAAGAGTGTGTTCTCTGCCACACTGGGTGGAGTGTTCCAGAACTATCTCTGGGTTAAGCTGATAGACAGAGCTCCTTGTCAGTGAGATGATGTCTCTGATTGGAGCATCAGGCACCTTTGTTCTTAATAGCCCTGTGAGCTTTTGCTCACTTACTCTGAACGTGTTCAGAGTGACAGAGCCGGGCTGGCTAAGGAACAGACTGAGAACAGGGTAACATGCACGCTTAGAAGGTCCCAGGGCTCTGTGGTTCCTGAGCTGCCAGGAAGCCCTGACAGTTCCAGTGAGGCTGGGCACCCAGATGCCTGTGAATCTGCCTGTGGAATCCATCTCTCGGGTCCCCATTCCCCACTTCTGGCCGCGGTCATATGCTTGGTCTAGCCTTGGGTCATGCCTTCGGGGAAGGTGTAAATGATTGCAGAAATCCAAGCAGACAGGCTTTCTCCGTGAGCATAGAGCAGCCTGTGTATTACTCTGTTCACAATGTCTGCAGGCAATGCAACCCAAGTGGGAACAAGTTTCTGGCCATGTGCACAGGCCAGCTCTTGAGGCTGCTGAGGCCACAGAATAGTCTGGCGTTCCCTGAGTAGTAAGGAAACTAGGGCCTAGAATGGGCGCTCACATGTGTGAACCCTGAAATCTGTGTCATGGCTAGGGCTGGTCCAGGTGGAGCAAGGAAACTGTGACGAGGTATCAGAGGCCGTGCTTCTGCATGACAGAGAGGCACTGGGCAAACCATCATCTAAGACCCCTGGGGAGATGGTGGATTGGGCCACACCACTGATGGATCCCGAATACTGTTAGATGCAGTAGGTAAGGAACCACAGGGGAGATCAGCTCACGTGCAAACTGTGTGGCTTAGAACGGCCCTGGAGAGACATTCTTCTTCCGTGTAAGTTGGAAAAACCCATTGTTCTCCAAAGGCCTCCAGGACACAGCCTGGTAGATGAGAGCTGAGGGAGAGCATCCAGGGGAGGCTACCATCACGCCATCACCTCTGCGGCTCGAAGCTCCTCGTGCCAGGCCCGATCCTGCAGAGCCAGGATAGCTAAGACATAACTGCTACAGTGGCCATGGACATAAGAAGCCTCGAAACCACAGAGACGCTGCTGCTAAGGCTGAGAGCTGCATGTTGAACTCAATTACTAGCAACATGAAAGTCCTTGGTTTGTGTCACATGGTAGCTTTTGAGCTTCCATGAGGAAGGGAGGGGCTGGGACAAGGATAGATTTTCCTCCACTAGAGCCATAGACAAAGGGAAGATGCCCCCAGTGGAGGACCTTAGAGTAGGGAGAGCAGGCCCTGGGTGCCCCCTGAGGAAGCAGTCAGGCGGGGACATCCTCATCCTGGCTAGCTGTGGCATTCCTGGCTTTGATGGTGAAAGTCTCACTCCCAGTACTGGGAAAGCCACTCCAGTTACAAAGGGTGGAGGAGCTGGAGAATACATGTGGACCACAGGGTCATCTGAATGCTGGCTGCCAGACACTTGTCCCAAATTCAAGAGAAGAGTTTATTCACTTCCCATGTCCCCGTCCCTCTGCGGCTGAGTACCACTCAGCTTTCCGGTTTCTAGATGGGTCAGCAGGACTTGGAGTTTAAGTTGGGTGTGACCCCTGCAATAATCACAGTACTTGGGAAGCTAAGGCAGGAGGATGGTAAGGGCAGGAGGCCAACCTGGGACACACAATGAGACTGTCTCAAAAAAACAAACAAAAATGAAACAATCCGGAGTCTGAGCTGGATGCCACGCTGGGCAACGCGGACAGCCATGGGAGTGGAGAGCCCCATGACCAAGCACACACCATGAGGGTGTTCCACGGCTCTGCCCAAGATAACTTTGCCCGTGTGTTAGAAGTCACAGATTCTGGGGGATGTTTGTTACTACTATAGCAATAGTTTGTTTACTATCGCTGACTGATGCTGACTATCCTCATATCTTCTCCTCCCTTACTATTTACTGGTTCCCTTGGTCCCTTCTTCCCCTCCCCCATCTCTTCCTTCATTCTGTCTTTCTTTTTCCTTTCCGAGACAGGATGTTGCAGGACCCTCCTGCCTCCAACTTCTCATGCTGATGTGCACCACAACATCCAACTCTGTCGCTCTCTCTTGTGCACCGTCAATGACCTTCGTCTTCCTCAGGCCATTGATAAGGACACAGGTTCTCTCCCACCCACTTCACTGGCTCTGGCCCTCTGGTGGGTTCCTAGCTAATCTCCCCCTTATGGAAATATGCATGAGTGGATACAGGAGCTGGGAAAGCCCCTTTCCAAACTGGCCTGGAGTCTGACCTGGGTGGAGGCAGTGTGGTCCAGACAAGTCAGCAATGTGGGCAGCTCCGCGCCTCTATGGCTGGCCGTCCTTCACACCCGTGTTCCTGCTTCAGTGAGTGCCTTAGGGCCTCCAGTTGCAGGGATTCTGCCTTGGTCTTGAATATGCATCTTTGAAAGCACTTTGCAAAATTGAGGCTCTCTCACGTGTTATTCCAATCCTCCAGCTATTAGGGAAATCGGGGTGCTGTATAGATTAGGGAAAAATTACTTGAGGAGATGGAGGTAGAGCTCAAATGCTTATCTCTACAAATAAATTCAGTGCAATCCACAATTAAGCAGCATTTGACATTTAAAAAATATTTGATCCATGTTTTGGCTTCCAGAGCTGCTTCAGGGAGCGGCAATGTGCAAATTACATTCAAATCAGGGTTAAATATAGTTCTCAGAGAAAGATTGTATGATTTCAATTGCCTAATTATTTGGGGGAAAAATCTGTTCTTCAATAATTAAGAGATGAGGATGCTTGGCTTACAGGAGATACAGAACTGGATATTTCCCCATGATGCCCAAGGTGCTATGCTGGAGTGTGGTGGGTGGAGCTAGCAGGCAAGCCTAGTGGAGGAAGGAAGACCAGATCTGGCCCTAGCCAGCTTGTCCAGGTCTATGGCTAGGCAGGACAGCCATGTACTGGAACGGACCAGGACGGGAACAGCAGCTTAGGTGCTGAGCCAGAGGGGCGGGCTGGCAGCCATGCCAAGCAGCATGGAGAGCCAGCTCTGCCTGGCAGGGCTCACTGGCATATGTGAACACCCAGGCTATGGCCAGACACAGCGGGGCGGGGGATCTGGCAGTGTTGACAGCCCACAATCGGTTAATTAGGTGATATTTCTTAAAAGTCATATAGAGGAGGGGCAGGCATGGCTGTCTGCCTTCAGGAAGAAGTCCAAACCAGAGCAGCCCCACCCCCCTCCCACCCAGAGCAAGAAGACAGGGCCAACCCAGCGTCAGCACCTACTTCACAGGCGCTGAAAGTAGGCCTGTAACCTTGGGCCATGTAGGTGGTTCTGAGTCCTGCTGCCTCATCTGTGAAATGGGCAGAATTACACACTCTACCAATTGACAGGAAGACTGGTGTCAGCATAGACTGTGGGGCTGTTAGAGTCGGGATCCGGAGCAGAGATCCAGCCCTAGGTCGCTGATGTATGACCTTGGGTAGGTGACTTAATTTCTCCGAGCCTTAGTCCTGCACCTGGAAAATGGGATAGTAACGGGAACCGCCTCCCAGACGGTTTCAGGATTAATTGCATCCTATTAGTGGGATGCTGTTTATGTATGGAGGTGTGAGCTTCAGTGGTGTCTGGCATGAAGCAGGTGCTCAGCTCTGATGTCTCACAAATATTTACTGAGCACCTGTGAAGCTCAGGCTTTAGTCCAGGTGCTGGAGTTTCCAGAAAACAAACAGAGTGGGAGGGTCCTGCTCTCGCTAGCTCAGCAGGGAAGATGGGGCCAGTGCAGGAGGCCGGGAGGTGATAGCCGGCTGGATGTGTGCGAATATCCCACCTCTCAAGAGCAGAGCCAATGCTCCGCTACAGAACTGCAATTGGTGGGTAGAGGTGGCCCTTTGAGGTGGCGGCCACAGGAGGAACCAGTGCTGTTCCCAAGGGCAGGAAGCCATGGAGGATTGTGAAGCACCTTGCCATCCTATCAAACTGACTGGTGGGGGCTGGGATGGCGAGGGAGCCTGTGCATAGAAGCCTGCCTGTGATGCTTCGCCTGGCCCTGTGGCGAGTGCTGAACCTCAGTGCTCAAATAACAGGCCTCGTGTCCAAGGTCGCCAGCTGGCCAGAACCAGTGCACCTTGCAAGGTGGCCTTGGTGGGTTCTGAGACTTCCAGTTCCTCATGCTGATGTTGGTCTCCACTCCAGAAACTCTCTGGGGTGGCTCAAGGTGGCAGGCTAAAGTTGCAAGCTATCCTTGGGCATAGCTGGGTCCCAACCTTCTCCAGACTCAGGATGAGCTCTTCAGAGTAGAGGGGTTATAGCACTGGGGGAAGATCTGGTTGCCTCTGTCTTTTCCTATGTCCCTCAATGGCCAAATGTGTATCCAAGACCAAGCTTGTGCAGTATCTGAGCTCGCAGGCCGTGGATGCTCTTCTGGGGCTGGTGTGAGTCTAGGGTCTATAACGGAACAGTCAACAACGGCCACAGCTTAGGATACAATGACAGCAGATGTTAGCGGGCAGGAAGTCGTTACTGAGGAAGTGGCCCTAGGATCCCAGAGCAGGAACACTGTAGGAAGAGGACTGTGGCCATGGTAGGTGCAGCAAAGGTTTTCCATTATAAGTAGGGGCCTGGATTCCCAGGCCAGCCCACTCAGAATCCTGGTTCCCAGAGCCTCTGTATCTGGCTGTGGAGCAGAAGGCATCACTTGTGCCAGGCTCCAAGATTCTGAGATTCTGGGAAGAGGAGCTGGAGGTAACCTTGGTCTCTGGCCCTTCCCAACCCCCATCCAAGTATTTACAGGAGAGAAGGGAGGTGTGCCAGCTGCCCACGCCACATCCCATCTCAGCACGGTGGATGGGTCTGGTCTTATAAAACCTGTGGAGGTAATTGAATCTGGGCAGAGTCCTTGACAAAGCCGTTAAATGCAGGAGCAGATCAAGCTTATATTTATGGACTCTTGTCCTCAAGGCCTCTTTGGAGGGGCCTGGCCAGAGTTTCTATAGGCCTCTTAGGAGCAGGAAGATGGATGCAGGACTCTCTGACCAGCCATGGGGACTCTGTATGCTTCCTTCGGCAGTGGCGCCTCAATCTGGCCTCTCTGCAGATAGTAGCGGTTCGTGGATGGTCTCAGCTCCGGGCTTGGGCACTGGCCCTGAGCTTCTGTGGAGCAGAATCTGAACTAGTGAGGGGTGGAGGCAGTGAATACTATCCTTCCAGGACACTACGCTCCAGGAAGGTGGGAGTCCTGAGCAGATGGTCTAGGCTTCTGGCGCAGCCTGAAGGAGACTGGATGGTCAAAAGGCGCTGTTTCTGCAGAGAGTAGTGAGTGTGGTGGGCACTGCAGTCAAGAGCATCTCCAGCTAGAACAGAAAGATTGGAATCTGTCCCTGGAGTGGTTTGGCACATGTGTGGCTGCACCCAAGTAGGAATGCCCTGTGACCTCAGAAAATGCTGGTCCCACCTTCCAGGTAACTGGGGGATGGGTCACTCAGCATTCATGAGGCCTCTGCCCTTGCGATTCTGGAGCTGCCTCACCTCAGAGCTAGGGAGGACACGGCTGCTCAGCACACCTGGTGTGGATGAGGGGGGCGGACTGGTGAATTATTTAGAATTGCCAAAGGTATCGAGTTAGCAGCTAATTAAAAAAAGCGATCCTCCGTGCAACACTATAAAAGAATCATAAAATTCCAATCTCATTTGTTCCAGTCAGCTTCCTTGGGTGCAGAATGCCCCATAAAAGACGGAGACGTGCCCATGGTCTGCAGTCTGCTTCTAAGAGGCGGCTCCACTGGGATGCTCCTAAACAGGGCAGAATGAAAACTTTTGGGTCCAGGGGTATGACGAGCCAGGAGGTGGCTAGGCCAGGGTGGGTGGAGTCATAGGCCTCAGGGCACCAATGACACTGGGCAGTGGTGGAGTTCAGTGGTTTTAGACTGAGTACCAGTCCTCCGGTGGCAAGCTGGAGTCCACGGGGGAGGCCATGCTCCTTGTTGGGCCATGTCAAAGCCTTCCTGCTGTCTTGGGAGGTTACAGAGGATCATGGAAGGTTGTGTGTGTTTCTCCCTCCTAAACTAGGAGAAAGAAGCTCAGCAAAGTTGGTGCAGGGGCTGTGGCCCCACGGTGTCTTTGCTCTGCATCCGCCGTGTGCAGCTCGGCTGCAGGGGCAGAGGCTGAGATGAGAGCCGTACCCTATGCCATCCAGGGTTCCAGCAGGACTTCGAGTTTTCAGACATGTGCTATGCTGACTGAGCCTCAGCCTGGAGCAGATGGAGGACATGAGACCTTCACTCTCTGACGCGGGAACGGAGGGGCCAGGGCAGGAGAGGAGGGCACACTGTGCAGGCCGTGGTGGGACCACCAAGTATTAGCCCTGGCTCCTGCAGGTGGGACAGTACATGCCTTCTGGGTGCAGCTGCTGGGGGACTCACAGCCCTGCACATCTGTGTGGGAAGGTTCATGGATCATCTAGCCAGGCAGAGGGGCAGGGATGTCCACCACTTCAAGGCCTTCTCAGAAGCAGCCTCTTGTCCGTGGGGCCACCAGATGCAGCCAAGTCCCCGCAGGCAGCCTGCTCAGCACATGGGTATCCCAAGCAACTTGGGCTTTGGACTAATTTAGCATCAGAAGTTTCCATCAGTGTTCTCTGGAGCTAGACACCTAGCGTGCCTCCTGGCTCCTTCCTGTCGTTTGCAGCCTTTAGCTCTCTTTGCCTCCATTTCCCCATCTCTTCGATGCAATGGGTTTGCTGTGGTGGCTGTCTTTTTTTTTTTTTTAATTCTTTTAACCTGTGACGTTGATGAGATGCATGTACATGCATGTACACGTGTTGCATAGGCGTGCATGCGTGCCACAGTGCACATGTGGAGGCCAGAGGACAGCTTTGTGGAATGTGGGTTCTCTCCTTCCACCGATATGTGCCTTCTCTGGTTTGAACTCACGTTGTCAGGACTGCACATCAAAATCCCCTTTCCTGTTGAGCCATCTCTCCAGCCCACACAGCGGTGGCTGCTCTGCTCTGTGGTTGCAGGGATGCGTGGCTTCCTAATGTGCACAAGTTGCAGGGATGTGGTTGGAGAGTGCCTGGCTGAGGGCAATGTCTCCAGCTCTCAAATACAGATGGGGTGCAGATGTTCAGAGGTGAAGTCGGGGCGGGATTGTTTATCCTGAGGAATAGGACCGCTGTCACTCTGCACCAGGAAGTGAGCTCTGCCCCCACCCCGTGGACCATATCTTCAGGGCTGAGGTCATTGTCTCCTGTTGCAGGCGACTGCAGAGTGGGCAGGCTGAACAGCTCTTGAATTCCGATGCTGCCACCAGGTCTCTTCTGGGAAACCCTGTGGCCACTTTAGAGAGTCTGGCCTTAGTGAGGGACAGAGTTAGGTCATCCTGGGTCAGTGAGGCCCAGCTTGGGTGCCCTGGGTGTGCTGTACCCACATGGAGAGCAGGGCTGTGGAGTGAGGTCCTCACGTGTTCTCAGGGAGGAGTGGAACTCAGTGAGCCCTCCCCACCAAGAGAATGTCAATAGTCCCCATTCTGTGAAGTCAATGTGACTGATCAAGATGTCAATAGTGTGTCATGTCTGAAGCACAGACTTCCACATCAGTGAGTCACCTGTGTTGGGTGACAGATCATTTCCTGGGGAGAGACATGTCTGCTCACCCCAGCTGGGGAGCCCATGACAGACACCACCAAAGTCCAGCTTGGTGACCCCCTGAGTTTTATTGGGGGTACTTACAGGAATATGGGTGAGAGGTTACTTACAGGAGCAGAAATGACTCAAAGACAGCTGTATCACCAAAGTCACCCCAGCATGGTGACAGCTCACAAAGCTGGGGATCTGGAGCACACTGCACAGCCTGCAGGCAGCTCACCAGGTTAGAGTGGCCTTTCCAGGTGCCTGTTGGTCTACACCTCTTCCAGGAAGCTTGCTGATTTCCACTTCTTGTAAGCAGCCAGTCTTGTCTCCGGATCTTCTTTCCATCTTGGTTCCGCTGGGTCTGAGGGAACAATCAGCTTTTATTGCTTAGTCTTGCAGGTAGGGGCCTAGTGAATTTGGCCAGTTTCAGGAGCTTCTTCAAGCTAATTTGAGTTGCTTGCCTTCCTGTTTAAGGAGTTTCCTGTAGGATGGAATGTTTCAATCTTGAAGGAAGCTTTTAACCAACGACTTAGAAGACAGAAAAGTCTGACTGGGCATGACGTGGCATACTTTTTGATCTAGAAGCCAGAGTAGGACCAGGAGCTGTGCAGACCTGGTACTTACCTGGACCCCTCAGACCAGACGCCAGAGACCCACACCTTGGAGATGGATCCCATAATAGAGGGCAGGCTGAGACTGGAATGACAGGAGATGGGTTAATGTATGCGCCTGCACATATGAATGGGTGCAATGGGCAATGTGTGGCCGTCAGCCCAGGCCTCTGTCATGTGGTAGCCTGCGTGTGTTTGGGATTCTTCCCTAGACAATGAAACCTCCTTGCTTCCAGATGAAGCATGCAATTGATTCTTCGCTCTCTGTTTGTAAAATGTGCACATGGTCCCCAGCAACAATGGCTTCATGGAAATCTGGTAAGGAGTGACATGTGTCATAGCCTGAGTGAGCTCACTGGCTCGTAAGGGACAAGAGGAGACACTTGTGGAAAAAGGGAACTTAAGGTTTAATGCTGGCGGTGAGTGGACACCCAGGATCAAGGTACTAGGAGATGGGGGGTCTGGAGAGGGACGGCTTCCTGGTTCAGGGAACATTTTAAAATTAAAAAAAAAAATATTTGAGTATTCATTTGAGTCCACACTCACGTGAATGTGTGTATGTGTGTGCGATGCTTGTGGAGGTCAGAAGCAGCTTATGCAAGATGATTTTCCTTTGACCATGTGGGTTCCATGGATCTAATTCAGGCTGTCAGGCTTTGCAGCAAGTGTTCTTACCCTCTGGGACGCCTCGCCAGCCACAGAGGCCACCTTTTAAATATGTGACCTCGTGTCAGCAGGTGGCAGATGGCAAACAGAGGGTGAGGGAGAGAGAGAGCCCTTAGTGTTGTCACTGAAACAAGATGGCAGCTAAGCAAAGGGACACCAAGCTGAATTGTCCATCTCGCAGCATGCATGTGTGCATATACGCACGCAAGCACATGGAACGTTCTGGAAGAGCACACGCTGGCTACAGTAGCATGAATTCTAATTGGTACTGATAATAAAAACCCAGAGTCTGATATAGGGGTTAATGCTGAAGATCAGAGAAGCAAAGTGGCCAGCTGCTAGAGAGTTCTTTTACCTCTGCCAATACTCAGGCTGAAGGGATGAGATCCTGTCCTCAGACTGCATCCGTCTCCACTGAACCTCAGACTGCACTGAGTTCCTGTCCCTTCCCCCTTATGTTCTTCTCTCTGCCCAGCCATATCACTCCTGTCTCCACCTCCCTAGTGCTGGGATTAAAGGCATGGGATCCCAAGTGCTGGGATGACCAGCAATGTGTGAGCTCTGTTTCTCTTTTAGACTCAATCTCACGTAGCCCAGGGTGGCCTTGAACTAAAGAGATCCCCCGACTCTGTCTCCTGAATGCAACCACTCCCTTGCCTCTGGTGGCTTAGCTCTGTGCTCTTATCTTCAGGCAAGCTTTATTTGCTAAAACATAAAATACCAATACAGGCTGCTTGAGGCAGTTGAAGGTATGAGATGGGTTGAAGGAGAAGCAATAAGACTTTATATCTGTGCAGTGTGAATTTTTTTCTAATAAATTATCAAAAATAAATCACTTGCAATGCTTGAAAAGCCTACTGTCAGAGCACAAAGGTTGAGGACAGAGACACTGGCACAGAACCTGGGTACTGTGGTGTGGATGCCCCCCACCAGCCCCGTGGGGTAGTGCTGTCCACACTCATGGGTCTTCTTCCCATTGAGTTTCTGTCCCTGCTTCCCGTCCTTTCTGCAGCTGCTCAGAGGAGGCTATGGACACCAGAGGCCCTGCCACAGGACATCAGAATCTACAGACCCAGGGTTCCAACCCCGAAACAGCAGGCTTGATGTTATAGATGTGTGTCATCATCCCTGGCTTTTATTGGGGTACTGGGGATCTGAACTCAGGTCCTCACGCTTGCACAGCAAGCGCTGAGCTCTCTCTCAGCCCTCCCTGTGCCCTTGACTGCTCGTAACTGATGTTTACTGGAGCATTTACAAACAGATTGTGGGCTGTTTGCTTCTTCTCTTCAAGACTGCGAGGTGAGGCCCTGGCTTCTAGCTGCCCCTTGCGGCTAGAAGGAGTGATGCTAGGCCCAGAATCTAAGGTCCACTCCTTTTCCACGTCTGTGCAGTAACCTCCAGTCCTTGCCACAGGCTAAGCGGCAGGCAGCTTGGGCCCATTGAGTTAGAGGAATGGGCAGGTTTGGGGATAAGACTCATAACCCCTTATATCAACTCCCACTGACAGTGTCCCTCTGTGCATCAAAGGAGCTGCCTGGGGACGGACAGCTTCCACCTATTAGAATACAGTGAGTGCTTAATAAATTGTGCCTGTTGCACCACCAGGAATGTTCTCCTTTCTTTGGGAGCTGTTTGCTGCCAGGCTAAGTACAGTGTAAGAGGTGTGTGTGTGTGTGTGTGTGTGTGTGTGTGTGTGTGTGTGTCTGTCTGTGTGTGTGCGTGCGTGTGTGTGTTGATGGGCGGGTATCAAAGTGTGTCTCTTAGCCTCCCTGTCCCTGCTGTCAGGGGCTTTTCTTGTGTTCTTTGTAGGAGCTCCCGAGTGGCCTTGTCTGGGCTGGTGAGAGGGCAGTAGTTTGGGGTGGCGTCACTTCCTCCATACTTCATCCTTGCTGTCCCATCTCAGGGGTGAGGATGATGTTCAGGGCTATCACATTGTCATTAGTATTGGAGGAACTGGCCAATGGTGAGCATCTAACGATGAGCATACCTCTGCCATTAAGAATGAGGCAGCGTGTTGGTTGATCCATTTACCCAAAAGCAATGGAATGGGCACCAGTACTCGGGGACACATTTCTGCAGGTGTCAGTCAGTGACCCCAGGAAGCCACAGGGAGATCCTGGAACCCAGATCAGGCACGAGGGAGCACAGGGCAGGGAAGAAGGGATGGGCAGAGCTTGGAAACCCAGCTGTGTTTAGGCCCTTTCCTCTGGTGAGGACTCCACAGAGGAAGAACGGAGCAGTGATTGAATGCAGCTGAGCAAATGCTGGGACGTGGGGCTTGAGCCCAGAATAAGAACAGTGGCGTGGTCCGGTCAAGTGGTGAGAGTATGAAGTTGCCCTATGGAGACCTCGGCTGCTGTCTCTCAGGGAGGGGGTGTTCAGAACACAGGGAGTCTGGGAACCCGGGCTCTCAGAGGCCCAGGGAAGACCCAGCCTTGTTCTGCTCTTCCGGCTCTCAGTCCTCTTCCTGTCATGCTTTCTCCCAGGGAGAAGGCAAGTCCTGACCCTTAGGCGGCCACTTCCGCTCCAAGCGGAGGTGCCTGGCTATGTGGCCCCACAGGAAAAGGGTGAGGGGGTCCCCTGCAGCAGAGATTGGGGTGCTGTAAGGAACTGATGGCATCTGTCTCAGCGTTACCCCCTTGTCCTCAGCAAGTGCAGGACACTGTCACTTCCTCGGCAGGACGTGGAGAGTGAGCGACATCGGTTAGTGGAGGCCCATCGGTAAGCAACCGACTGGGGTAGCGGGGCATCAAGCTGAGAGGACTGCTTGAGACAAAGGGTCACTTCCCGGGACAGATGGAGGTGTGGAGACATAGGGTCACTTCCCGGGACAGATGGAGGTGTGGAGAGTGGACAGTGCCCACCCTGAGTCAGAGTGACCACACCCCACCCAGAGGGAGAAGGAAGAGAGGAGGGATCTGCACACAGCTGAGTGGCCATAGAGGAGCTTCCCACACAGGAAACCTCTTGTTTCTGAACCACTAGAGCCAGACAGCGTTAGGCTCAGTGTGGAGATGGCCAAAGCCCACTCGAGCGATGGATGAGGACGGCCACTGGCAGATGCTGCCCGGCTGCCCCAGCTACAGAGCAAGAGACACATGCCCTCCACCCTGTGCCCTACTCCCGAGACTGGCCATGCAAGAGACTGTACCAGCTTGTCTAGTAAATCTTAGCATTTACAGCTATTGACAGCACGAATGTGGCCTATTGATCCGATAGGCCAGGCCGGGCGGCACATGCAGGGCTGGGAGGCTGCAGCCCACCTTGATGACCTGACAGATCTCGGATCACGCTCTCTGCAAGCGATTGTTTCAGTGAAAATGAGAAATAACGATCAGAGAGAGAAGCTGGTTATTAAGAGAGACTTTGAGCACCTCCGCGCATCCAGGTGGCTCGGTGGCTATTCCAACCACCGGGGCTTCCCACAGAGAAGCATGACTCCAGGAACATAACTCTCCCCAAGGAGACGGGCTGTGGCGCGATGCTCACAAAGACATTGTCAACATCACTGTGGAAATGGGGAACAGTGGCAGGGTGTGGGTGGCACACACCTTTGCACCCTTCTCTGACTTCTAAAGAGGCTCTGGATCCCCAGATGGGCCTTGGGAAAGAAGAGAGGGGGTCACCCCCAGTCCATGCCCTTCTGCCCACAGCCACTGAAAGAACTAAGTAGGTGACACTGGGTGGATTTGAGTCCTTATTTCAAACAAGGCCTAGGGGCCTGTGGGTCCCTAGAGTGACTGTGGTGGTGAGTTAAAGGTGGGGAAATCTAGACAAAGTGGATGATGCATGAGTTGCTGAGGAAAAGCCTGGAAATCTATCCAACTTCTTCCCTCCCTCCTACAGAGGCCACCCCATCATTCTTCAGTGCCCCCTAATCTGGATGCGGGTCATAGAGGGGCCCTTGTACTATTCCTCCCATCTTGCGGGTTCTCTCTCGGAGCTGAGACAAGACAGGAAAGGGTTAAAGCTGGGCGCCTCTTCCGGGGCTGCGTTCAGAAAATGATATTCTGCAGTTCGACCTCATGCTAATTCCATTTCCAGGGCTTTTAATCTCATTTGCCCAATGACTAATCCCTGGCCTTGGGTGAATTAACATGTGGCCCCTTCTCCGAGGGAAACGGGACCCTTTCAGCGGAGACATAGCGTCATCCTGCCCTGCTGCCCGGCAGGCAGGGCTCCTGGCCAGACACTTGAGGGGCAGTCCTGAGATAAATGCTGACCCCTGGGTGAGGAAGAAGGGCTCCATCTTTCTTTTGCCTTTTGAGCTCACCAGGAGTAGAGCCTGCCTTTCCCCTTCAGGCCCTAGGGTGGGGCACACTCATCTCCCAGCCTGGAGACAAAGGATCTGAACTGGGAGCCGCAAGGCAGGAGGAGTAGGTCACTGATGGAGCACCTCAGAAATGAGATACTGATGGCGGGTGTCTCCAAGGCCATCCGGGCCACCCAGCAGGGCCTTCAGCAGAGCGTAGTGGCCAGCTGGAGAGGGCCCCAGTGGGTAGGGATGATGCTCTAGCCTAGGACTTCCTTCCCAGCCCTCTTGGCTCTCAGAGTCTTAGACCCCTGGCCCACCCCTGTTCTTGCAATAACCATCGGATAGAGAACCTGGGGTGACCAGTGAGCCAAGCTGTTTCTAAGAACTAACTGTGGGCTTAGGAGAAGCTGGATCTAACTGTCCCATGCAGAGTCCCCATGGATTTCAGGCTGTGGGACCCCAGGGGAACAAGGAGGCTAGAGGTCCCTGAAGGAATAAATATTGTCCTGCCCTCTGAGAAGTCCTGAGGTTGAACTTGTCTCAGCCTCTTGGCCAGGCTCAACATGGCTCTTGGGACCTCCTGGGCCCAGGTCAGGTTAGAAGTTTTGAGGAGGTCAGAATTAGGGCTGACTGAGGTCCCTGTATGCAGGGCTAGCTGAGGCGTCCTTCATGTTCCTACCCTGCTCTTCACCTGGCACTAAAGGAGGTGAGAATGTGCCCTTCAAACCCAAAGTTTTAGGAGCTCAGGGGCCTGGCATGGGAACAGGTACTTTTTAAACCGTGAAACTGGGCCTGGGGGGGAACTGTGGGTGGGGATGTGGCACTCCTACCTCCTTCTGGGACTTCATTTTCCAGAAACTTCTGAAGGCTGCTTTTAACACTCCAGTCTGAGCTGGGCTGAGTTCCCGGGGTGTCAGCGGGGTCTGAATCTATGGAGAAGGTCTGAATCTATGTGAGGTGTGCAGGTCTCCAGGGCACTGCCTGCAAGGAAGGCCTGTGTATAGGCTGTGGAGGGTCACAGTGTAGAAGGCCAGGTTGTCCGGCCGGGGTGTGAGGCTATGTGGTGGTTTAAGTCATGTGTTCTTCGGCTCCTAATGTCTGTATGTGGACGGGTGGTCTGAGCCTGCAGCTGTTGGCATATCCAGTTTCTAGTGCGCAGCCTCTACGCTCAGACCCCACAAACCACCTTGAGATGGAAAGTCTCCAGGAGACCTTTCCAGTGGGCAAATCCACAAGCTGAGTGGATCCTCTTTGTGCTGGATTTATAACTCGGGTCCAGAAACAATCCGTTCAGTCTTTGGCATCTCTCAAACAGTTGGGCAGGAGAGGCAGAGTCTCTGGGGGATGTCAAAGGCATTGATAGCTGTGCACTCTTCAGGGGGACCCATTGGAACAGATGTAGAGCCCGAGGGTCACAGTGGGACGGCGCCTGGCACTGGGTGATGCAGGTAGGCACCATCCTCCATCAGCCTGGTCCCTCCTCAGCATGCAGGGATGTGGTGCTTACCAGCGGGTGGGCCCTAGAAGCCATGGGTGCTAGAAGGAGCTGAGGGCTCCTGGTTTGCACTTTGCTGTGGCCTTCCTTGGACAGGCATCCCAGAAAAGGACCTGGGGGCCTCGTGTCTGGCCATGGCAGTCTGCAGGGTTCCAGGTGGGTCTGGGGCTCGCGGAAGAGGGCAGGGCAGCCTCACAGGCCTTGTGGGGAGCTGGCGCTCCTCTTACTAGATTATCTCATTTGCAAACAATAAATGTCTACAAGCAGAGCTCCTGTCAGGCTCCCCTTCCAGGACGCAAATGTAGCTTTTGTCTGCCTCTGCCCTTTGTTAAAACAACCGCAGTGCCAGGCAGATAAACAAGACAATTAAATGTAAATGATGTCATCTCCCTCATTCATCCGCATTAATGAGAAGCCCAGGCCCTGGCCAGGGCGCTGGCGGAAGCTCCAAACTACTGAATCCTATTAAAAAGCAACGGAGAGGCAGTGCTAACCTTTGCTTTGAACGCCTGACCCAGCACCCAAAAGCAGGCGGGACAGCTGGCACCCTCAGCTTTGGTTTTGACAAGGGTTGCATTTAAACAGCGAGTATTTACCATCTTCCCATAATGATCAGCCCTTTGGTGCTGCAAGGGGGCATAGAGTGCAAGAGGGCGGGAACTGGACAGGGTCATCCTCCACCCCACCCCACCCCACCCCAGGCTGCTGTCTCCAGCCTGAGGTAGCACTGAGGCAAGGCCTGTGGGGGTTGTGGGGGCTGAGAAGGTCCCAAGGACTCAGGGCAGTGCTTGCTCCATGGCAGCTGGGGGTCGAGCCTAGACCGTGGCTAAAGCAGGTTGCCCCCACTAGCAGAGACTGGTTGCCAGATTCCGGAGCCCCTGGGATCTGCTGGATCCTTTGGGTAGTGTTTCCTGGAGGGGAGGGCACTGTGGACTTCTGGAAAAGCTAGGCATGTGCTGCCCTCCCTGTAAAAGCTCACTAAGGACAGCTGCTCTGACGTGACCATGGTCACCGCAGCTGAAGCCACTGACCGCCCTTTTGTGCCCACGGGCACAGGCTGTACATAAGCTGGCAGTGGGAGTCCGGGGGTTGGTGACCCCAGGAGGTCTGTCTCACAGGAAAAATTAAACTCAGGATTTCTGTGGGACACTGAACTGACTCAGGGATGCAGAGAGTGTGAACCAGATGGACCCTGGGAAACTGAGGTTTTCTTTTTCCTGAAACTGACCCAAACTGTTGCCCCTCCCCAGCATCAACTGGAGGAAAAGAAAAAAAGGGGGAAAAAGTGGTTAAAATGCAAACTCTTGCTGGGCGGTAGTGTTGCACGCCTTTAATCCCAGCACTCAGGAGGCAGAGGCAGGTGGATCTCTGTGAGTTCGAGACCAGCCTGGTCTACAAGAGCTAGTTCCAGGACAGGCTCCAAAACCACAGAGAAACCCTGTCTCGAAAAACCAAAAAAAAAAAAAAAAAAAAAAAAAAAAAAAAAAAATAAAAAAAAAATGCAAGCTCTAAACCAGCATGACTCAAACCCTAGTTCACGTCACCTTACCTCTCTGAGCTTCTGGTTGCTCATGTATAAGGCAGGGAGATAAGAGCACACCCCTTTCCCAGGTCAGTGAGAGGACCACAGGAAGTGAAGTAGGACAGTCAGACAGTAGTGGGTGAGCACACAGCAGGGGTTCCTATTATTGCGTTATTGCAGACGAATGAGCAGTTTCAATATTTCCGACATTTAATGCAGTCTGTTCAGAGTTCCCAGACCCCAGATGCTCAGGCAGAAAAGAGCAAGTGTACAGCTGCCGCAGAAGATGCTGGTCCTGGGTCTTCAGGAGCATTGTGTACTCCTGCACTGCCATCCTCTTGTTCTTCCCAATCCTACAGGCCACCTGCAGGGCCCCTGTCCACCCGGGAGGCTTTCAGCCTCCAGTCAGGCTATGCCTCAGCTAAGGCCTTCGCCTAAGAATTTGGGGCAACAAAATAACCCAGCCCATAATTCCTGAGAGCCCAAACCTACAGACTGACAGGCTTGGAGGGAAAGAGAGTCATCCTGGGTCTGACGGTCCCCTGGGCAATCTCCAGGGGCTCCTGTTGGATCCACTCTGCCTAGGGAACCATTGAGATGCTCAGCTGGAGACCAAGGCTGCTGGGTCAGTTCCAGCCTAGGGCCATGCTAGTGAAGTGGGGGTGGGGGTGGGGTGAGGGGGTGGCGCTCAGACTGTGAGGCTGGGGTGCTCACCTGTGGGACAGGGAAAATGAACCTGGAGGCAGTCCTGCCCACAAGGTGGCCTTGTTTAGTCCTGCTCCCCACAGGGCTCTGCCTCTTGACCTCACCCTAAGTCCTGTCTTCTAGCCCCACCCCAGCCTCAGGGGCCTCTTCAAGACTGACTTTGACTCTAAGAAGAGAACCCTATCCTCTCCCTGGCTGGAGGTGAACGTCCCCAAATTAGGCTAATCTCTGGAAGACTGTCTCTGCTCCTTCTCATCCCTCTTCTGTGCTGCCCGAGCTCTGACCTGGAAACCCTTGAGCCCCTTTGTCCTGTGGGGACACTTGCTTCTGCTCACCTGCATAACTCTTCCCAGAGGCTCCCTTGGCTTCTTGGAGTTCCCTTCCCATTGTGCAATGGAGAACTGGGCAGGCTCATTCTGACATTGAGTAGATGCTGAAATTTACCCGAATTTGAGACATGCCCTCACTCCTCGGTGCTGTAGAAGAGGTTTGCTGTAGAGAGGCCGCCTGCTGCACCTTGGGTGGGTTTTACCATGCCCTTGTTCCTTAGGACCTGATCAGACACCCCATCTGAAACAGTGTGCCAAGGGACTCAAGAGGAAGTAGAGAAAGAGAGAGGGCTCAAAAGGGTCTCCATGAATGTAACTGTAACTTCAAGGGACCCAGAAGGGAAGTCTCACTTCAGAACTGGCCTAGTCAGAAGCCATGAGGTTTGGCTTGGGGCTCTAAGTCCCTCTAGGATTCCAGTAACCTGGGGCAGCCCTACACAGAGGTGCCTTCATCATGGACCCAACAGGAGCCAGCCCGGAAGGTGGGAAAGACCTGGGAGAAGGATGGACTCTGTATCCCCTCCTAGGCCAAGCCATTGTCAGCAGTGGGGATATGGGCTGATGCGGGATCTGCCAGGTTTCTATGATACTGCTGGTTTCCTAGCAGCTGGCCTTCCTGAGGTACTTTAGTGGTCTCCTCTTCCCTGGTATCACTTTTTCCCTTCTGGTCTTGGCTCATGATTTCTTCTGGGAATGTTTAGGAGCACTGCCCAGGACCTCATGCTTGGCATCTATAGGCCTTGGGACAGGCAAGTAGCCTAACAGGCAGAGCTGGGAGTCGTGGAGATCTGGCGTGGAACAGGCCTGGGGCTGTTCATTTGGGATCCTTGGGTACACGGCACCCATAGTGATCCTCCATTCACTCAGCTCTGAAGTGAGCTGTGAAGTGTGCCCTAAGTATCAGGGCACAGTACAGATCAGAGGTCTGAGGATGGGTGGAACTGGGCATGTGTCGTGTGATAGGGCATAGGATGCCAAGTGCTGCCATGCAAGAAAGCAGCTCCTAAGCTCAGCTAAGGGAAGTCTGGAAGCTGAGCCTGGGTAGCCTTCCTGTCAGAAGGAGCTGGGCAACTGAGCAGGGCGAGGCGGGCCAGGTGCTCCCTCTCCTTCCCTAGGCACCAACTGAGTAGAGTCCTGGCCTGGTGACCTCTTGCTTCCATAACTTGTTGGCAGTGCCCTGTGCCTCCCTCAACCCCACCTTGGCTATCTTGGTGTGTGCAGTGGGAGGAGGAGGCAGCTGCAGAAAGAAGCAGAAGGAGCTGTCAATCACAGTGGAGATCAGAAGCGAGACACTCAGTGGCAGGCAGGTGGGGTGTACTACACCATAGCCAGTGAGGGTAGCAGAGGACCCACAGGCTGGCTCCAGAAGCACAGTGCCTCTCTTCCTCGCTGGACCTCACTTCCAGCCACTGAGTGGCCACGGGCTCTGGTCAAAGCAGGGTGGTATGGCCGGGTGCAGCCATGGAAGGGTGTGTCAGCAAATGCCCCTGGAACTCACTGAGTCTATCTCAGGACCCCCTCTTGCTGCTCACCCAAAGGGAGCAGCAACTCATCCGCCCACACCTGCCAAATCCCGAGCAGGGATCAGGTCCCAGGACTCGGGGCCAGCTGATGGCCTCGCTGGAGTGGCCAGCCTCCCACTCAGGATACCTGTGTGGTGATGACTTAAATAGCAGGCTCCCCAAGGGAGAGGCAGAATCTATCACCACTAATTGGTAATTCCGTAAATTAGACATAAAGGCAGATGCTGGGAGCGCTGGGTGAACACTCAAATAATTGGACTGTTCTCACCGAGGAATGCAGCCTTCCCTTGGTCAAGCAGAAGCCTCCCTCCTCCTGTTCTGGCTTTATTGGGGCATGGCTGATTAAGCACAGGTTGGAGGCCTGGGACCCCACAGGGAACCAGGCTTCCCTGATGCCCACATGTCCCTGCAGGGCAACCTCAGACACTCCTACCCAGCCGTGATCGCCCAGCTTGCCTGGATGCTCTGCCCTCCTGGGCATCTTATCATCCCAGATGCTCTACTGATGCCTGCCTCCATGGAAGCCTCCTGCTTCCTCTGGGTAGCATTTCCCTGCTGCATTTTTGGGAAAGGTAAGTGAAATGTACCATCTCTATCAAAGGGTAAAATGAGACAAAACGAATTCTGTCTTTAAAGGGAAATTCTGTAGAGATGTATACCTTCTTGGAAAGGACCCAAGTTCAGTTCCCAGGGTCTATATTAGGTAGTTCACAGATGTCTGTAACCCCAATGTCTCTAGCCTCCATGGGCCTCTGCACTCATGTTCACACACACACACACACACACACACACACACACACACACACACTCACACAAATACATACATGTATGCATCCACACACATGCATGCACACAAACATGTACACACACTATCAACATGGACACACACACACTTACATGTGCTTGCACACACAGGCATAATTAAAATGGAAAACTGAGTTAGTTACAAATGAAATTGGCGAAGATGCCATCTGGCAAAAGTCCCATCCCCAGGCAGCATCGCTCTACGATCAGCTCATGCGCTCTCACGGCTGCATCCTGTTCTCAGGGCTGCACTTTGCAGCGGCTTCCCTTTGGCCTTAAGTAAATCGTCCCATCGCAGGAGAGTATGAGGTCAGGCTCTCACCCCTCAGATCGAGAAACAGGACCCCCCCCCATTTTAGTAATAGGAAGCCCCAGCAGCAGCCCTGGGTGCACTTTCCTGCTTCAGCCTGCTACGTGCCCTTCTAAGGAGAACTTGCCGAAAGACTTCATTCTCCTGAGACCACAGACACCATTTCTAACACTTTAGTCCTGTCCCCTCCGCGCTCTTGAAGGCCCACTTACAGATGTGTATCCATCCATGTTGGCGGCCTCCATCCTACCCAGATTCTAAAGGGGAATCAAAGGCGCAGTGAGTAGGGGAACATCTTGGAAGTGTCTGTACTTGTGGGGGCATCAGCTTCTACAGCCCTGGTGTGTGATGGGCTCAGCAGCCTCCCTGGGAGGTCCAGGCCACAGAGATCCTTCAGCCTCTGACCTTCTTCCATTTCTTTATTCGTGTGTGTCTGCATATGTATGTGTGTGCACACGTGCCACAGTGAGTGTGTAAAGGTAGAGGAGGACTTGGGGAACCAGGTTCTCTCCTTTCACCGCGTGGGTTCTGTATCGGCAGCAAACACCTTTACCCACCGAGCCGTCTCACTGGCCCCGGGTGGCTATGTATGTTGAGATGATGGTGCAGTTTTAGTTTTCAGCCTGTTAACGCTGTGACTCAGAGGACTGGTTCCCCTGTGTCACACCAACCTGGCATCCTTGGTCACGACGCGCCCTTCTATCCACACTGCTGACTTCTGTGCATAAGCATTCGGTTACGGAGACCGTGCCGCATTCATGGAGTTATTGCTGTGACTTTCTCTCTTTGGGGAGTATTATCCTGATTTTTATTTCCACGGACACTTCCTTCTTTAATCTATGGTCTGTGTTGTGTTAAGGTGGATGATTCTGAGCCAGGTGTGGCCGTACACGTGTGGAATCCCAGCACTCAGGAGCCTCAGCTTGACCCAGGCTAGCCTGGAAACGTAGCAAGACTGTCTCCATGGGTAGGCAAGTAAGTCCATCAATGAATGAATCAGGAAATAATGAGGCCCTTGGCCTTGTTTATAATGGCAGCTCTGCTGTGAATAGCCTGTTAGGGATCCCCAGGAGAGGAGCCCTGGCCCCTTGGCAGCTCCGGGACAGCTTGTGGGGTAGGATGGTACGTGGTGGCTGGGCTTCCCTCATGTGACTGTCAGCAGGGAGCTGGGTCTCATGGGTCCCTCAGCTCGTGTAATCTGTAGAAAGAGAGTGTAGAGAGACAGAAAGATAACAGGCAGACCAGGGGAGGACAGAAAGGAAGCTGAGGTGATTCAGGGAGCTGCCATGCTGCCGTCTTTGTCCCTCTTTCATTCTCTGTCACTTCTTCTTTGGGGAAACAAATTATTTTGGCATCATTTCTGAGCACACTGAAGCCCCAAGTGGTGCTGGCACATGGGCCAAGCATGGGCCTTCTACAAAAGCCCAGAGACACTGACTGACTTTGGGTGGTATACCCCTAAACAAAAGTGATCTGGAAACTGAGTTACGGAGGGAAGAGGCTCTAAGCCAGTTGGTTCTCAACATGTGGGTTGTGACCCCTGGAGGGTCCAATGACCCTTTCACAGTGGCCACGTAAGACCATCAGAAAACACAGATATTAACATTACGATTCTTAACAGTAGCAAAATTATAGTTATGAAGTTCCAATCAAAATAACTTTATGGCTGGGGGTCACCATATTATGAGACACTGTATTAAAGGGTCTTAGCATTAGGAAGGTTGAGAACCACTGCTCTAAGCAGGGACTGCTACCTCAGAGACCCAGAGGCACAAAGTGCCCTGAACACCCAAGGTTACAGAGAGGTCAGAGAGCCAGCAAGAGGGGATCCTGGACTGAAAGGAGCTGGCCCACTCTACAGTTCAGCCTGTGCATCAAGAAAGGGCATCCCAGAGGAAATGGGTATAATCAAACACAGTGCACAGAAAACGGCCAGCTAATATTCATTGTGAATACAGATGCAAAATGCTTAAGAAAAGAGGAGGAACAGAAGTTGACGGCATGTAACTATACCCCACGACCAAATGACTTTACTCCAGGGCTATCAGGCCTGTTTAACAAGAGAAAAATCATTCAATTGCAATCCACCAGGTTAACAGGAAAAGGATAAAATTAACATAGTGGTTAGCCTAGAGAGTGGGGAGCTCACACCTTTATTCCCAGCACTAAGGGGGCAGACGTAGGTGGCTCTCTGTGAGTTTGAGGCCAGCCTGGTCTATAGAGGGAGTTCCAGGACAGCCAGGGCTACACAGAGAGACCCTCTTTCAAAAAACAAAACAAAACAAATCACACAGTGGTGTAAATCTATGAAGAAAATTTATTTGGCAAACTTTAGTACCTAGTCAGAGTGACTAACAGGGAGGAAGGGCACCTCACTAACCTACACTGCAAAGCCTACGGAGAAACTAGACTCAATGTTAGCGCTCACCACCTCTCTGCTGTGACAAAATGCCAGGAGAAGCAACCTCAAAGTGGAGAGGAGAAGATTCTTCCCATTCTGTAGGCTGCCATTTGGGCTTCTCGTTGCTTTACAGGAGCTTCTCAGTTTCAGGAGGTCCCATTTATCAATTGTTGCTCTCAGTGTCTGTGCTCCTGGGGTTCTATTTAGGAAGTGGTCTCCTGTGCCAATGTGTTCAAGTGTATTTTCCACTTTCTCTCCTATGAGGTTCAGTATGGTTGGTTTTATGTCAAAGTCTTTGATCCATTGGACTTGAGTTTTGTACATGGTGATAGATATGGGTCTATTTTCATTCTTCTACATGTTGATATTCAGCTATGCCAGCATGATTTGTTGAATATGCTATTTTTTCCATTTTATATTTTTTGCTTCTTTGTCAAAAATCAGGTGTCCGTAGATGTGTGGATTGATATTTGAGTCTTTGACTCAGTTCCAGAGAACTCTCAACAGAGGAATCTAAAATGGCTGAAAGACACTTAAGGAAATGTTCAACATCCTTAGTCATCAGAGAAATGCAAATGAAAACAATTCTGAGATTCCATCTTATACCTGTAAGAATGGCCAAGAACAAAAACACTGATGACAACTTACGCTGGAGAGGATGTGGGGTAAAGAAAACACTCCTGCATTGCTGGTGTGAGTGCAAACTGGTACAGCCACTTTGGAAATCAGTATGGTAATTTCTCAGAAAATTAGAAAACAACCTACCTCAAGACCCAGCAATACCACTTTTGGGTATATACCCAAAGGATGCTCAACTGTACCACAAGGACATATGTTCAACTATGTTCATAGCAGCATTGTTTGTCATAGTCAGAACCTGGAAACAACCTAAATGCCCCTCAACTGAAGAATGGATAAAGTGGATACACAACGGAGTACTACACAGCAGAAAAAAATGATGACATCTTGAAATTTGTGGGAAAATGAATGGATCTAGAAAACATCATATTGACTGTGTTAACCCTGGCCCAGAAAGACAAATATCATATGTAATCACTCATAAGTGACTTTTAGACATAAAGCAAAGAAAAACCAGCCTACAGTTCACAGTCCCAGAGAGCCTAGACAACAAAGAAGACACTAAGTGAGACATACATGGATCTAAATAGGAAGGAGAAAAAGACAAGATCTTCTGAGTAAATTGGGAGCATAGGGCTCATGGGAAAAGGTAGAAGAGGAGTGGGGAAGAAGGGAGGGGAGAAGAGAAAAATATATAACTCAATAAATAAAAAAAGTAGAGAGGTTTATTTCAGCTCACCTTTTAGAGCTAGGGTCCAATGTGGCAGGAAAGTCATGGTCACGGGCGCTGTGTGATAATGGTTTTGTGCACACATATTGGTTTAATCAAACGCTGATTGACCAGTAGCCAGGCAGGAAGTATAGGTGGGGCAACCAGACTAGGAGCATTCTGGGAAGAAGAATCAGCCAGATGCAGAGGAAGCAAGATGAGAATGCCTTACTGATAAAAGGTACCAAGCCATGTGGCTAAACATAGACAAGAATTATGGGTTAATGTAAGATGTAAGAGATAACTAATAATAAGACTGAGCTAAAAGGCCAAATAGTTTATAATTAATATAAGCCTCTGTATGTTTCTTTGGGACTGAACAGCTGAGGGACTGGGTGGGACAGAAACTTCTGTTTGCACACAGGTAGTTCTGTGGCAGAGGGAACATGTGGCAGTTGCTCACTTGTGTCTCCAGGGACTGGAAAGTAGACAGTGGGAATACTGGCGCTCAGTTGTCTCCTTTTTATTCAGCTCAGGGCTTCGGTCCTCTGTCATTTCCCTGAGTGCCCATGGGCATGCCTCATTAAAGCCCTAGTGGTTTATTAACCCGCTCAGTTAACTAAAGCAAAAGGCTTGTAACTGACATGGAATCTATACAACCAGGAGCAAGTCAGGTGTCTGCTTTCATCATACGAACACTTGTTTTAACCCCAGCCAGCGTGATAAGGGAGGAAAGGGAAATAAAAAGGCCCGCTAGTCTGATAGGAAGAACCAGGATTATTCATACTTTCAGAAGACATAATTGTCTACACAAGAGACCCAAGGGGTCTGGAAAAGCCTAGAAACAAATGCTGCGATCTGGCAAGCTCATGGCATTCAAGACAAACATGCTGTTTCTGTCCTAGCAATGGAGATGTGTGAGTGCTGAAATGGAAGCCCCAACGCCACTTACAAACACCCAGAGCTGAAACACTTAGGAATCAAGTAGCAGGCCACACAGAACCTCTGTGCTGGCCACCTCACAACGCTGATGAAGGAAATCAAAGCTCTACAGCCGTGTTCATGGACTGGAAGACTAGACACCGTTCATTCTTCCTAAAGTGATGCTTAGGTTTAAATGTTGTTTCTACAGAAAGAAAAAAGAACCTCTAGGCACGGCAGTAATAAAATGTGTGTGAAAAGACTGAGTGACTTGAGCAGCTAAAATGATCCTGGGGCAGAGAGATAAAGGCGCCCTCTACTTCAGGACTCCGGAGATGGCTTATTAGCCGTCACTTTGTGGGAGTGGCTGAGGACACATGCAGAGAACACATAACTCAGAAACACACATACACGGTGTGGCCACCTTTGTGACAAGGGAGGAAAGCAACCCAGGGCAGGAGACAGGGCTCCTTGAGCGGCACTGTAGCAGTTGGACCGGACATCCACATGCAAAGCCAAACCAAAGCCTTGACCCCAGTGTCAAGGCAGAACTTCTTCAAAATGGACCATTGACTCAAGTGTGCTGTTAAAACTAAGAAAGCTTTTGAGGGGAACAGGATAAAACCTTTGGCCAAGGGATCCCTGAAAAGGATGGAGAAATTGGACTTCTTAGGAACATAGATTTGTGGAAAGGCCCTGGCATAAGATGAGAGGAAAACCAGAGTGGGAGAAAGCCTTCGGAACCACAAACCTTCAGTGGAACTAGTATCTAGAGTATACAAGGGGCTCCACTCTCTGCAGGTGCTTAGCCAAACAAGCAGTGGAGAGAAAAATGCAGCCTTCCCTGCCCCCACACCAGGAAGGGGTTGACTTTAAGGATGAACAGTTGTGGGGTGTTTACCAGAACTAGCCATTAGGGAAATGCAAGTCCTTGACCTATCAGATGGCCCAGGTCAAGAAGTGTCTACATGCCATGCTGGAAAGATCCACCCACCTCCACCTCTTTGGAGGCCAGGGACTGGTCCAGCTTCACCCCAGCTGGGATGTGTGGGGTCACGTGTAGATCTGAGTCCTAAACAACATTCACTAGGCACAGTGGACCACCCTGAGGAAGGCCTGATGGGGGATGAAGGGAACAGTGGAGCATCGAGGGTCCTGCTGCCACCTGCTAAGATCCCTGAGACCAGGAGACAGAGCCACACACAGGCCCAGGACTGTCTTCCTCCTCTGTGTCTGAACCCCTCCCCAGAGCACAAAAGGACAGGAGGGGATAAAAACCAACCATGGCATGGGTCTTCAGGGTGTGTGACCCTAGATCTGAACACTCATTTCCGGTTCCTATCCCGTCTCCGGCATTTTTAAACCACGTATGTGACTGTGTATACCCAGGCCCTCATGCTCACAGAGCAAACATTGGCCCAAACCCCTCACCTGCCATTTTACTGCCTCATAGCTAGAGCAGAGCGTGCATGGGGTCACTCAAGCAAAGGGACCAAATGCATGGTCAGTGTGTCCGAGGTGCCCTCTGGTCGTCCTGACTTGCTCAGATCTTATCTGCCCCAACTTGCCTGGTCACTGGGGTCTGCCTGCCCTACAATGTCTTGGTCATGCTAGAGTGCCCGCCTGAGGGTTTTAATTGGAATGCCCTATCAAGGGCTTAAATTAAAAATCAAATACTCAGAGCACCAGTGCTTTTTAGATGACTAAAATTAAAACCTAATTGAATTTTCCTAGGGAAAAATATCTTGTGGAAATTTAATTACGGAAGCAAAAGACAAGGTTTTTAAAAATAGATATATATGGTTTTTAATTCATGGTTATTTGCAAAGCAAATTAAAAAAAACACTCTGCCTCTGAGGAGGCTGACTACAGACAAAGGCGCTTAGGGAAGTCTCTGTGTGTGCACAGAGCTAGCAGAGAGCTGAGACAACTGGCCAGGCCATGCGGTCCCACACCCCCTTGCATGGGCCTCCCACATGGGTGGAGTGGCTGCCACTGCCCTAGGACCTAATGCTGAGTCAGAGTTAGAAGTTCCACATGGTGTGTGTGTGTGTGTGTGTGTGTGTGTGTGTGTCTGTGTGTGTGTGTCTGTGTGCGTGCACGTGCGCGCGTGCATGTGTATGTGTGAGTGTGCATATGTACATGCACTGAAGTGGAGCCCAGAGGTCCAGCTTACATTTTGAAACAAGGTTTCTCATTACATGTGAAACTTGCTGATTCAGCTGGACTGTTTGGCCAGTAAGCCCCTGCAAGCCTCCTGCCTCCCTCCCTGGCACTGGGAGTGCAGATGTGTGCTGCTGTGCACTGCTGTGCCAGGGATTTTGTGTGGTCCTCATCCTCGAGCAGCAGGCGCTCTGCACACGGAGCCAACCCCCAGCTTCGTGCTTTCAGCTAGATGGAGGGTGGCGTCTCATCTCAGGGCCATAAACCTCTGCAGATGGGAATCTGAGATCGATCATGGTGCCTTACAGCACAGAACCTGTCCCCTGCCACAATCCTTGTCCACCTAGGGACAGGGCACACCTGCTGCCCTTTATTCTGTGTGGGGAGAGTGTTCTAGAAAGCTAAAACTCCACATCAAGTAGCAGTTTACAGTGCTTCTCTTTGGAGCATCTGGCCATGGGCAGAATGGACCAGGTCAGCCTTTGACCACAGCGTGGACACCTTGAAAATATGGGATGGCCTACTCACCCCCAATTTTTCTAGATGTTAAGATGACTGAGGCCCAGAAGGCAGAGATGGGCCCACAGGGAGCCTACTGGGAGTTCTGGGGAGGCCGGAATGGCTTTCCTGGGGAGTGGTGTTTGGAGCAGGACTGGGGGCACTAGCTCCCACACGGGTGAAGACTAGGATGTGTTCGAATTGCCCAGGAGCCAAAGAAGGACCCCCAGCCTCTTCAAGGCAGCCTTGTCCACGTTTATATCCAATGTTTCCTCAAGAGTGAACCCACCTGCGGATGCCAGCCGGGGGCCTAGGTCTTGCCGGCACTGGCCATGTCTCAGGACGCCTGGTCACCTCCAGGCTTCCCTCCCTGCTCCGATCAGGCGCGCTCTTTGCTCTTCAAGGAGCAGAAGGAAGAGAAAGAGAGAAGAGGGGAGAGGAGAGGCGGGGCTAGCTTTGCAAGCTATTCTATTCCAGTGAGGGCAGTGGGGTCTACCTAGTCTTGCCCTATCCTCGGGGATTTCCAAGGACAATCTGTCCTTCCTGGAGCCACGTAGCTGATCTGCTCCCCTGACACCGCCTTTCCTCCTGCCAAGTGGCAGGGAGGCTGATGCCACTACAGAATGGTAAAGAAGGCAGTGTGCATAGCTTCAAGGTCAGAGGAGTCAGGGAGGTGGGCGTCAAAGTCAGAGGAGGCACCGGGGCCCAGCAGTAGAGATATCCAGTTAATGAGAGCTGACAGGTGTGGGGGCGGGGAGCTATAGAGAGACGGTTTCCACAGCACAGTGGCCAGCAAGCCCCGCTCCCTGCCCGGTGTTCTCTTTAAGATGGAAATTCAGCTAACTTTAGCAGGCACAGGACCTTGAGACCATCTGGCACATCTGGGTCTCTTGTCTTCCTTCTGGGACAGGTGGATGGATCCAAAGGTCTCTCCCGGACGTTGTTATACCTGCTGCCATGGAGTCAGAGGGCCGTCCTACCCTAGGGTGATTGAGGAAGGCCCCTAGCACAGGAAGCTGTCAGCTTCTGACTATTAAAAGGACTTCATGGTTTGTTCAGGGGACCCACCTGGCATGGTGGCAGAGGAATCCTGGCACTGTGATGTTTCTTCAAGGGGCAAGCTGTGACAACAGGACAAGCTAAAGCAGCTTGCTGTGTCCCATCAAGAACAAGTTTTAATTATCACGAAAAGTGAGGTGTTCCAGGACCAGTGGGGCTCTGGGGTGCACCAGTGTCCCCTATGCAGCTATGGGGTCATATGGCCAATACAGGTGGGACATTGGAAATGGAGAGGCAGGGTCAGACTGGAGAGTACCCAGGCCTTGCTCATGCATGCTGTGTGACCCTGGGCAAGTTACCAAGCTGTTCTGTGTACTCCAGATGCCTCACTTCTAAGGGGTTCATGAAGAGAAGGAAGCAGGGGCTATATAGACACCTGTGCCCGCACAGGTAAATACTAGCAAGGCACACTGTAGCTGAAAGTCCTCCAAAACTCACACCACATTTAGCCGTCAGTGGGACAGGGACCTTTAAGAGGTAGCTAAGAGTGTCACCCCACAAATAGAGACATGCTGGTGTCTGGTTTTCTCTGCATGGGCTCCTGCTAGAATACAATAGGTCACCCCTGCCCCAGCTCCCCAGGGTCTGTGTCTGACTCACTGGATGAGGTCTGGTGGGGACTTACAGCTTCAGACTGTGACAGGACTTGCTTCTGTTTGTCATTTTGCCAGCCACAAGGCTCTATGGCAGTCACGGAAGACAGACTGAGTTAGGTGAAGATCATTTTATCTTCTGGAGTGGGGAAGACTTGATTTGGGAGGAAGGCCCTGGCTGCATGTGTCAGGGCTCTGGATGTGGAATCCATGTGTTCAGGCTCCAGGCTGCAGAACCTACAGAGTCCTTTGCAGGCTCTGAGCCTTCCTCCTGTACCTTTACTCTTGGGCTCTGCACACACACACCGACACACACACACACACACACCACACACAGACACACACACACACCTCCCCCGTGCCAGGGTTGTGGTGAGCACTCCTGGAGCACCTTCCTGACAGGAGCAGAGACACACACGGAAAGACATTTGCAGGGTATCCCCGACTTCTCCTGGGCTCTGCTGCTGAGACACAGAGTCCCCTTTGGGTGCACGCAGATGGGACTGGGCTTACCTGGGTCCCTCTTAGGTCTGAAAAGTACAGCTATGAAACCAAGGTCAGACCAGAGATGCCTTGGTCCCACGTCAGCTCAGCTGCATCTCTCTCTGTCCCCATTCTCTTGCGGCTTAGGACGGTGGCTGTTGAACTCCCTGGACATCTGTGGTGACCTGTGGAAGATTAGAAAGTGGTAGAAACAGGGGCTAAGCCATCACACACCGCATGAGTACGCTCTGGCCTGGGATCCTGGTGCATTCTGTTTCTCTAGCTTGTATGGGCCCATTCCAGGCTGTAGGTCAGAAGCCCAGGCAGCTGCAAGTGGCAGCCCATGCCCCATGCCCCTGAACTCCTTTAGAAGTGTCGTGGCCTACACCTCTGTTGATCCTGAGAGGTGGCAAAACTGAGGCCCAGTGAAGTGAGCTGGGTGACTAATTGCCCAGCTTCTCTCCATTTTCCAGCATCCTTTGCCAAGGCCCGCCTGAACTTCTGGATCAACTGTCAAGTGGACTAGCTTGTGCTGCATGAGGTTGGGGGCTGCCAGGGAAGGTACCTTCTCAGCTGGCCTACCACACCTCCTGAGCACCGAGCATGGGCATGCCTCCTCCACCCCATCTACTGCTTCAGGACCTGGAACTCCTCTGCTACTGTCAGCCCTGCTGGCTGAGGTTGGTGTGAACATTCCTTGGCTGAATCAGTTTCCCAGGATGCCAAGCGAGTATGCATTCCAAGAGAGGCCAGCACAGTGCCAAGGCCTCTGGGTAAATTGATATTCAGCTAAGAAGTGGGCCAAGATCTGGATGCTGCGTGGTATTTTCTTTCCCCAATGTACAAGACACTCTATGAACATCTCACCAGTCTGGGTGACATCCTTGGCCTCCTGAGGGCTGTGTCCTTGGCTTTGAGAGACTTTGGCTCCTCTCGTGGTGGAACTTGGTGGGCTGGTGAAGTTGCTGCTGCTTTAGAAAGACTCTGTTGTGGGTTCAGGCTTGGGGAAAGGTCAGCTGGGGTGGACGCCCTTCCCAGGGGACTCCAGGAAGCTGACCCTTTCCTGCTTTGTACACAGAGCACCACGTGCCTACAGCACCAAGCTGCAGAAGGGCCCAGCCCACTGTGGGTGGCACCATCCCTAGGCATGTGGGCCTGGGCCATACACAAAAGGCAGTTGGCTGTGAGTCTGGAATGAGTCAGTAGCAGAATTCCTCCATTGGTTTCTGCTTCAGGCTCCTGCTCTGAGTTCCTCCTATGATGGAATATAACTTCTAAGCTTAAATAAACCATTTCTCCCGCAAACTGGACCTGGGTATCATGTGGGATTCCCCTATGTATGCTGTGAATAGCACTGGTGAATAAAGAAATGCTTTGAGCCTATAGCAGAGCAGGGCAGAAGAGAGGTAGGCTGGAAAAACTAAACTGAATGCTGGGAGGAGGAAGGCAGAGTTTGGAGAGAAGCCATGTTGGACACACACTCCAGAACTTTACCCTGTAAGCCATAGCCTCATGGCGATACACAGATTACTAAAAATAGGTTAAATTAAGATATAAGAGTTATCCAATAAGAAGCTAGAGCTAATGGGCCAAGCAGTGATTTAAATAATATAGTTTCTGTGTGATGATTTCGGGTCTGAGCTGCTGGATGGCCAGGAAACAAACAAGTGGTCTTCCTACAACATGGTTAGTGTTTTATCACAGCAAAGGGAAGCATACAAGGGCAAAATCCAGGGCCTGTGTGTAGAACCCAGGGCCTCTGTGTGGCACCCAGGGCCTGTGTGTAGAACCCAGGGCCTCTGTGTGGAATCCAGAGCCTATATGCAGAACCAAGGCTTGAGTGTGGAACCTGGATATTTTGTGTAGAACTCAGGGTCTTTGTGGACCCAGAGCCTGTAAGCAGAACCCAGGCTAGGCTGTACATGAATCCAGGCTCCTTTGGCTATACTGGTAAGAAATACTCCAACCCTGTATGCTTCTGTCCTGTGGAGTGGCCACCTCAGTTCGTGTGACGAGGTGCTGTTTATTCCCTGGGGCTGCGAGAACCAGAAGACAGCGACAGTCTGACCCTTTCCCTCCTGCCTTGGTCTTGCTCCTCTCCCAGGCCAGAAATCAGAGCAGGACCCGCTCAGGATTTTCCTGAGACCCTGTCTGTGTCTTTGATGCCCCTGGAAAGTTCTGTCTTCCCCATACAGAGCTGACCAGTTCTTCCAGTGGGTTGTCGGGTGAGGGAGGAGGCTCTCAGACCCTTCTCCAGAGATGGCCTGGGTGAGGGAAATGTGACAGTGGCCTCCTGGCAGAAGGGTTCTGGGCTGGAAGAGAGTTCCTGAGCTCAGCCCCTCTCCTACCTTTGTCCCCTCCCCTGGTGAGCAGCCAGTATCTTTCAGAATTCGTCAGGCTCTCGAACTTTAAAGTTCAGGGAGGTGGAAAAAAAAAGAATTTTAAATTAGTGCAAGCATTTTACAGGGGACACTTGTCAAGGATAAGCTTTAATTGCAAATAAAAAGATATGAAAAAAACCCATCTGAAGGCCAGTCCTATGGAGGTCAGCCTGCCTGCATCTGCTTTAACAGGAGAAGGGTAGAGAGAGGCATCTTGCCTCCTCAGTTGTGGTTCCCAGTCCCCACCCCGACACTTTCTTCCTTTTGTATGTTCGGTCTCCCACAGTTCCCAGGCCATCACTGCCCAGTCCACAGCTATGTCCCACAGCAGAGGCCAGGCGCATGGGAGGCAGTCCTGTAGGCAGGAGGGTGTGTTCAAAGAAGAGCTCCCCAGGCTCAGCTGATGCAGAGCAGAGAGAAGATTCTGGTCTCTGAGATCATTTGACCGAGGCTGGGATGGAAGTGAGGAAGTGTGGGGGGCAAACTGCAGCCCCCATGATTCAGAGGGCTTCCTGGTCAGAGGCGGGGTCACATTGAACTCTCCATTGCCAGGAGCACACAGGCAGAAGTTTCTGGTAGGGAGGTGGCTGCCTTGCCTTGCTCCTTCCTTGCAGAGTCAGAAAGGCCCCCAGCAGCCTGGGCAGGCAGGAGACCTGTTGATGCATGAGGTTTCTGGTCCCAGGGGTCCACACCATCAGGCCTGTCAATGGGTTTCAGTAGTTTTGCAGAGCTTGTGGTAGAGATAATGACACCTCTTAAAATGTGGTAATTAAAATCCTGTCTGCACACAGCGATAAATCCGCACGGCACCACGCTCCTGGAACAATGACCTTGTGGATAGTGCTTTCTCCTGCGTGTTCATCAATACCATGCCTCACGGCACCAGTCTCATGGATCATAGCTCCTGGCCTTCCCAGAGACTCTCAGCCAGCGTTCTATCTGTGCGCCCCCATTGGGCACACTCCCCCTGCCCACGCCACCCTGGTCTGGGCTCTCACCTCCTCTGCTGACCTGCTGGTGGCAGGAGAGCTTGTCAGAGCAGTTGGGGGTCACTCCAGTGGTCTGAACTTAAGCTGGGCACAGATAAGGAGTAGTGCTATGTGGTCCTTGCCCTTGTGATGATGGCACACAAATGCCACCATGACACCATGTCACAGGAGGCTGGTGCCAAGCACTGAGTGCTCTGCAGAACCCTCACTCTGAATATCCAGCCTGCAGGACTGTGGGGGCCTCCATTCCTGGATGGGCAAACTGAGGCTTGACAAGGAAGATCGGGAACCTGTGCGTGCTCTCTTCAGCCAGCTTGGGGATAAGGAGTGGGGGCAGGATGGGGAGACAAGCCACTGAGACAGGCTGCCTGGCAGGTGAAGGCTGGCTCTAGCGGGCCAGCAGGTGGCTCCCGGAAGGCCATATCCTCCACCATTTTGTAGATGGCTTCATTCAGGCAAGATCTACATGGTACACACTGTCCAGGGAAGTTCAGGATCCCAGACATGGCAGCTATTGTCACAGAGCAGTTCTTATCTCTTCAGTCACCCAGAATAGCGGTCATTTCCAGCCCTGTCCTGCCTCTGGCAGTTACCACCCACTCCTGGCTCCAAGGACTCCTCTGTTCACAACTGCGTTCGTGTGAGCCTCAGGGCACCTGTTTCTGAGTTCACCTCTTGGCAGTGCAGTGTCCTTCTCCATCCGGTGCTTTTCACAGCAGAGCGGTTCATCTTGTTTTCTCACCAGACCCGTATTGACCCAGCCACTGACACTGTTTGGCTGCCATAGCTGGTGCTCCTGGGAACATTTGTGCAAGCGTGTGTGGGCGAGCTTGTGAGTTCCCAGTGACTGTACCTATGCTATGCCCCTAACTCTTGCCACTTCAAATTATGAAGGATTCTCTTGGGGATAGCCCCAGACTCCTAGGAAGCCAACCCTCCTGTAGGTGAGACCTCCCACTGAGTCCCCAAACCAGTCTATGTCCTCCATGGTCTCTTGGCTAGAGAATGTGTCTGAGGGCCCCTGTGACGCACCGCCCCCCTTGTGTGCCCGTCTTGGCAATGAGCACGAGGTCTTTTAAGCGGTTTAAGAAAGCACAGAGGCTTAATGTATTACAGGAGTATAATTGTATTTTTATTGCTCATTACATTGCGAGTTAATTACATAGCAACTGAGTCTGTGCTGTGCGACATCACCTGAGCCAGCCTGCGCATCCCTGGTCTCAGGTGGGCTGTAGCCCACACACTTCAGACTCCGGTAGCATCAGAACCAGCACTAGGTCCTAGAGCTATCTGGTCTGAATCAAAGGGACCCCAGTTCTGGAGGAGCAGACATACTGGGACTAGCTTTGACTTCCAGGCTCACCTTCCACACCACCTCTCCATGAGGACTCTGACTCAATGTGGCCCTGCCTCACCCTCCCTGGCTTACCAGCTCTCATGCCTCGGTTTCCCTTCTGGACTTAACTCAGGGTATTTTTGGTAGAGGGGCAGAGTGCCTACATTTTGACTGAGGAAATCAGATGTGACGTGGATTCTAAGACTGAGGACAGAGACATGGAAGCTTCGTGTTAGGATACACCCCTGAATGAGGGTAGTGGCGTCATCCCGGGTCCTAGATGCCGCCCATCTGTGGAGGCATCCAGCAGTGATCACCCAAGGCCACAAACCTCTAACGGCTGTGCCACCTGCCTCCTACCATGAGGGCAGCTGTGCAGTTTATGTTCCTCACTGGAACCCACCCTTCCTGAAGCCCCTTGTTCTGAGCGTGGCAGAGAAAGCGGTTGGCATGCATACCCAGGCACAAATCAGAAAATAGCCGTAATGTTCTTCATAGGTTGTGGCCACCATTTGTCCTGGCAGTGGGTGGAGGGATCTGAAATCTTTATCCAAAGGGAACTAGCTAGGTAGACTATGTGCCCCTGGCAGCTGTGAAAGACCAGAGATCAGGGAAGCAGTAAATCGCAGAAATTCTGCCGGGACTGTGCTCTGATTGTGATGTTATACTAGTGTGCTTCCCAGAGGACCCTCTCTCCACCCCTTCTCCTCTACACAGCCCGGTGGGGCTTCAGCCCCTTCTCACCTGTAAATGCTCCTTCTAACTAGCTCCTCTTGGTGTCCAAGAGAGGACAGCTCTCCCTGCTGGGACCCTGACTGATAGACAGAGCCGTGTGTATGTGTGTGTTTTCACAAGAGTGAGAATATGTTTATAGCACACAAGTGTACAAGATTACACAAGCCTATCCGTATGCATGCACACCCCAAGGGACTGTATCTAGAAGGAAATCTGTCAATGGTCCTGCTGCTCCTGTCGTCTAGAATACATGGAGGGACCCTTCCTGAGCGTCCAAGTTGCTCACAGTGGAGACACTTTCTTCTAGACCAGATGGAGTTCATCAGCACCCTGATCCCCCAGAGCCTGAGGATGAAGGCCTAGAACAGCTTCTCAAGCTCAGACACGGGCATGCACCCAGGGCTACTGAGCCTCCTGCAGTCAGGTGCCTGCCTATGCACATGATCTACAAGGCCTCAGGACTGACCCTGGCTTTGCTCTACAGAGAGGATTTCTGGGATTTCAGTTTTGGTGGCCTGCTGTCTAGTGAGATTCTGTTCTCTGTGCTGTCACCCACGGGCCCTGTACGCATTCTAGATGTGCCAGCCTTGCAAGTCCGTCCTGTGGCCCCGGCTTTGCCTTACATGGTGTTGGACTGGGCAGTGCTCTCAGGGCGCCAGGCTGGTTCCTCTTTATGAAGTTTCCAACAGGCTTCTCACTTGTTGAGGGCAGCCCTCCCCACCTTCTAACACACTGACGTCATTCCGTGTCATTGTCACGGATGCCAGCTTTACTAGCTTCCTGGCATTATCACTTAAGCCTGGGGACATATGAGAAATACATCCATAGACAACGGTGTTGCTGGGGTGTGCTGGCACAAGCCATGGTGGACATGCCATTACCAGATGATGTAATGTTATGACCAGAGATGTTGAGGCCCGTGGCTGACTAAAACATGATTCTGCAGTGTGTCACTGTGTCTGGATACCTGAAACTAGTTGACCCCGAGGTAAGGCCATGTTCCTTCCAGCACTGTGCACAGGGATGTCCTGTCTAGAGTGCTTCCAGAAGGGTCTTTGGGAGGCAGAGACTGGGAAGGAGGTGAAGAAACTTTGGAGGTAGAGAAAGATCGACTTTGGTAAGGAACCAAAATAGCAAACCCATCATCTATGTAGCTTGAAAACATATGTGTATGTACATATATGTACACACACACACACACACACATACACACACACACACACACACACACACACACACACACACACCCCGACGGTATAAGGACTTGGTAAAAGACCTTATAAAAGACGACAGGAGAGCAGAGGTACCAGTCAGTTGCCCTGTTGCTGACGGCTCCGGAGAGAGGGCCTTGGAAAGGAATTGTGGTTTAGATGCAGAACTTCACGGGGAGTCCTGACTGGCTCAGCTGGAAAGTGAAACTGTCACAAACGCAGTCCTCCAACTAGGGGAGTTCAGGATCCAGAGGCCAAATTACACATGTGACCGTAAGACCCTTAGGACTTTCAAAATAGTTCAACTGTGCCTGATGGGTCCAGCCAAAGGGATTTTTGAGACTTCTGAAGAAGAGTGTTGTCCCAAAGTGGCTTCACCCAGGGACCAAGATGGAGAAAGAAAAACCTCAAGGGGCTGAGAGATGGCTCAGTGTGTTAGAGCTTGCTCTGTTCTTCCAGAGGACCCAAGTTCACTTCCCAGTATCCACACTGGGCAGCTCACAGTAAATGTCACTCCAGCTCCAAGGCATCAGATGCTCTCTTCTGACTTCTCAGGGAACCTGCATGCTCTATCTGACTGCCTCTCTCTGTCTCTGTGTCTGTCTCTCTCTGTCTCTGCCTCTCTCTGTCTCTGTGTCTGTCTCTCTCTGTCTCTGCCTCTCTCTGTCTCTG
>NC_022009.1:47924977-47926458 GCF_000317375.1 Microtus ochrogaster
CTGCCTCTCTCTGTCTCTGTGTCTGTCTCTCTCTGTCTCTGCCTCTCTCTGTCTCTGTGTCTGTCTCTCTCTGTCTCTGCCTCTCTCTGTCTCTGCCTCTTTCTGTCTCTATCTCTGCCTCTCTCTGTGTCTGACTGCCTGTCTCTCTGTCTCTCTCTGTCTCTCTCTGTCTCTCTGTCTCTGTCTCTCTCAGTCTCTGCCTCTTTCTGTCTCTATCTCTGCCTCTCTGTCTCTGTCTCTCTGTCTCTCTCTGTCTGTCTCTGTCTCTCTCTCTCTCTCACACACACACACACGCACACTTTTTTTAAGTGGCTCAAACAGAATTACAGACACAGGTTTTGGAGTTTAGAACAAGCTTTAATTGAGTGAATGAGAAATTCTCCAAGCTTTAGAGAGAGTTGGATTAGTGAAAACACTTCCATTTTGGAGGAAAGGAGATGGAGGGCCCAAAGTGAGAGGGAAGGAAGGAAAGAAAACTGCACAGCTGAAGACACGGGACACTTGGCCTGAAAGAAGAAAACCACCCTAGAGGACATAGGCAGAGTGCAGGGCAATATGGGGCCATCACCCCATGGAGGAGAGTCAGTCTTCATGGAGACATATTCTTTCCTCTGCAGTGGGAGAACATGATTGAGCTTCAATGTCACCATAGCTGGTGACCATGCATCCCTCTTTCCACACTGAAGGGTGCGCTGTGGCGTTCTCTGTTCCCCCTCCCCATTATGTAGTGTGTGTGGGAGGCAACTCTGTCTCCCCACTCATGTCTATCTCATGAGCTTTTAGTGGGCTCCACTTTTGCATTTTTCTTATCACCATGGTGATTATACAATGGCATCGCCTGAGTTCCCACCATGACCTTCTGTGATTGTGTGTGTGTTTCCTATCACCGAATAGTATCCCATTGTCTGGATACGCCAAGGTGTAATTATCCATCCACGGGCACTTGAAGGACTTCTCACTTGTTCTAAGCTCTGTCCCTTCTGAATTAAGTATTTGTGATTAGCTATGCACACTGCTAAGCTATGGTACATGGCTAAGTTTTCTGGTCATTTGGAACATGGCTGCTATGGGAAAAATGTGCTTGGCTTTGTAAGCGACCGGCAGAATCCTTGATACACTATCCATTCCCACCAGAACGAGGGAATTTCCTGCCGTCTGAGCCCTCACTTGTTTTGCTCTGGACTTGGGCCGTCCTTGTGGTGACATAAAGGTACCTCATTGTTGCTTTTTAGCAGTTCCCTGGTGATACCCAGCCGAGCTCCTTTCCATAAAATCTGTGATAGTTACTCTTGTCTGCTTGACAGGAACTAATTCCCTTGGAGACAGCTTTAGGCAAGCCTGTGATTGTCTACATGGGGTTAAATGAGATGGGAAGAGCCACCCTGTGGCCGGCGTCATCACCCAGGCGCTGAGTCCTGGACAGAGAGAGAGAAAGCAAGCAGCAGCATTCATCTCTCTCTGCTTCCTGGCTTCAGACCATG
>NC_022009.1:47926583-47939511 GCF_000317375.1 Microtus ochrogaster
GTTCAGACATGTGCCCTTCCTTTCCGTGCTGGGCTCTACGTTCAGACATGTGCCCTTCCTTTCTTTCCTTGAGTCGCTTTATCAGCTGTTTTGTTCACAGCGATGAGAACCATACTAGCAGGCAACGCACTTTCCGTTATCCTGAGATGTCTGTTCAGACCTTAGGCTGAGCTCCCGTATTGTTCAGTCTGACACGTGTTTGTGTATTCCGGATGCCAGTCTTTTGTCGGTGCTGTGCTTTGCAAAGATTTGCTCCCCATCTGTGACTTTCCATTCTCTTCACAGTGTCTGTAACAGAGCAGAAGTTTAATGATTTAGTTTTGTTCATAATTACTTGAAATATTTACAAGATTCTGAACTCAAACCACAAAGAAGGCCACATCCAGACATTCAAAGAAGCCAGGCTTCTCCCTCAACACCTCCCTCCTCTTCTACTCCACACGGGTTGGTTTTCTCCTTTCCTGAACAAAATGCTGGGCTCTACCATGGCTCTGCAACTTGATTTCTGGCTTTGGGTTCAGCTCCAAAGAGCAGACAGGACCTGGGGGAACTCTGCCTGCACCCCTGGCCTATGTGAGCCTCCCACAGCAAAATGCCCAGGTGTGGCATGGCCCTGGACAGACTCCTTGGAGTGGGCAGCAGTTGGAGAGGGCACATGCATTTCAATTTTTGTCCCCTCCTTCTGGGCTCACTGATGGCATTGTCTCAGTGCCCGTGTCTAAGTACACCAGCTTAGACACAGTGCGGCTTCCATTGGCATTCCTTTCACGGCCAGGAAGTCGGGTTCTTTGCCTGTGTCTTGGGGCCATTTGCATTTTGGTTTCATGAAGTCTGTTCATGCCAGTGCCACAGCAGATGTTCAGCCCCCACAGCGGTGTGAAGATGGGGTGGGGGGTGGGGGTCGCAGGCCAGCTGCTCTCTGCCCACCTCTGGCAGAGAAAAGCCAGGGAGAATCCCAAAGATGGGCGTGTGTTACTGACTGTTCTAGGACCTGGCCGGCGGGGGGCTGGGAGGATCGGGAAGAGTGACTGGGGACGAGGCTGGCTCTGGCCCACTGCTAATCTCAAAGACCTGAGTCAGCAGCTCCAGCTCACAGTACGAGCTGGGTGGTCCAGGCTTTTTGGGCCCTGGGCATCTCAGAGCTCAGGTACCAACCCATGTCTGTATTCTCAGAGCATCCGGGTGTCCAGCTCAGGGTGTCCAGGAGCTGAAGGCTCTGTGCCAGTAGGGGTACAGGAATGGAGGCTCCTCGTGGCTGGTGCCTTCATTGGCAGAGCCCACATTGGCTGCTCCCAGCCTTGGCAGAGCCTCGTGGTAGTCGAGCCTCAGGGCAGCACTTTTTGTTGTCTGATGAGCATGTCACACCCCCCTCCACCTGCTACACATGTGTGGTTTAGGACACTGGCAACCTTGGCACTCATGCCTCAGCCACCAACACCTCACCATGGTTGGATCCGAGTCCCTGGAAACCCCTTCCCACGTAGGAACACGGGCTCTGCTGGCATCCAGGGAGCTCCTGGCTTTGTTGCTCACTGCACGTGAGTGGCTGAGTGCCCACACCTGCCCTGTGTGAGCTGGACGAGCGGGCATAGAGCTGACAGGCTGTGGAAGGGAAGTGGTACTCTTCCTGAAGAGTCCATGTCTTGGGAGGAAGGAGCCTTCTTTCCCTTCCTGCGCTGTGAGACCCTGGGCTTGAGCAGATGGATGGTACACAGGAGACAGAGGCTGTCTGGCCAGGACCTTCCCAACCAGAGTTCTGAGCAAACAAATCCAAAGGAGCAGGTAGCAGCCGTGGCCCAGCCTGGAGGAGGATGTGGGCCTTGCCAATTTATTCCTGACTCTGTGACCACTTAAACTGGTACCCAGCCCAGGCAGCCCTCCAGCTGAAGCAGAGATCCACCATGGAGCGTGCTGTACCTGGGGAAGCTCACCCCTAAAGGAAGAGGGGAGAAGACCTCGTGTCTGACTCAGCTGCACACAGCCCCGTGAGATTGACTGAGCCATCCATCTGTCCTTGTCCCCATTTCAGCCCCCATGGCGTGGCTCTGAAGTGTAGACTGTCTGTCCTCCCACCATTGGATTCTCACAGCAGGGAGAGAGCGAGTCGTCGTCACGTTACACGGTGTCCTTAAGCCACAACTCCTGTGCTTTTCTGAGGGAGAGCGTGGTCGCCTTCTACACAGGGGCCTCAGGTTGGATGGTGTGGAGAGCTGGGGCCATGCAGGTGGCATGTCCCTGGGTGCCCATCCAGGCCCTTGATTCTCTCCACCTGATTCCTCTCTCTGAAGGCCCTTTCCATGGCCTTGTGGTCGTCCCTGTGGCCTCCCCCTGGGGTTTCTTCCCACAGCCTCCATGAACTTTCTCAAGGCTTCTGCCATGGCTGTCCCTCCCCCCCTCCATTCCCTTGTAGCCTCCTCCACCCCCGACTCCGGCTGTGGTCTCTCCAGCACTCAGAAATGCTTCTTCCAAGGTAAGGAAATGTTTGTTTCCTTAAAGTCCTGGCCTGAGACTGGTCCATTGTTGTTCCTGCTGGGTCTGTGTCCTCTTTGTCAAAGCCTGTGATGGGGCCAGCTCTGATTCCAGGGGGTAGGTAGGGTATTTTCAGCACCCTTGGAAGGCCACAGGTCTCCACTAATCTCAGATGTATGCACAGCACCTGTGTGTGGCTCCAGCCACAGCTCACCGAACTGAGCCAGGGAGGCAGGTACTTCACCTTTTGATGGCAGCTGGCTTGGAGACCAGAGCTGGATAGTGGGGTGTCTTCACTCTTATGAAGAAAGGCCCTTGCAGCCAAGGGAGCAATTTAGCGGCTGGAGGGGGTACTTAGGAGAAAGGAATGAGATGGGAGTGGGGGTGCTCGTTAGTCTCACTTCAGGACTAGACCCCTCCCTGCTCTTGGTCCTGTCCACATAGGGAGGTGCAAGCCCCTGGAAGAGCCTGCTGCCGGGGCTATGCTGCTACTGTTTGTGTCTGGCCGTATGGAGCTGTGAGAAAGGGTGTGGGGGTGGTGTAAATTTAAAAAAGTATGTGTGTGCATGGGCATGAGTGCGTGCCTGTGTGCATGTGTGTGTGCCTGCACCACGTGTGTGTGTGTGTGTGCTCACACATGCATTTGCATGCACAGGGGCCAGAGACTGAAGCTGGATGTGCTATCCCTCTCAGCTTTGGTCCTCTCAGTCAGTGTCCCTCACTGGCCCTGGAACGAGGCTGGTGACCAGGAAATCGCAGCAATCACACTGTTCCCACCTCCTGCAACACCGAGGTTACAGGTGTATGGCCACGGTTTGCTGTTTACATCCATCCTGAGATTCAGACTCAGGTCCTCATGCTTATGCAGCAACTGTCAACCTACAGCCATGCCTCCAGCCCCACATGTTCTTTTTAAAGTGGTCACTTGGATTTATCTGGGAGACACATCCAAGGGAAGCATCGTTGGGTAGTGTGTGGTCCCCACACGTGTCTAGCAAAAGCTGTGCGCTCACACCGAAAAGAGCACGGCTGAGCACTGCTGACTCCTGTAGGAATGGTGATGAGGTTTGGGGGCCTTAAGGGACTCATGTAGCTTTCTACACCCTAAATACGTGTTAGGGGGAAGAACTGTGAGAGGAGCTTGCTTCTTGAGCTTACTTGTTTCATTTCGCCATGAAGGTGCAGGTAGCTTACACCAACCATTCAGGGTTTAAGTCACCATGGAGATCATGGGGCTGAGCTTAACTGGGGCTGCTGATTGATCAGATTTTACCTTTCTTTCAAAGCTGGAACATTTTTGTTCCGTGTTTTAAGCCTCCTTTACATTCCTAGGTGTGGCTGGATTTGAACCTAGGGCAGGAAGCCATCATTGTACTGCCAAGGAGATTGTTGGCTGTCGTTGGCAGGCAGAAGCCAGCCACCATGCAGGGACTCCCTGAGGGATCAAGGGGATGATCCTGCCAACAGAGAGGCCTCCAGGAATCCTCACGGGTGGCCCAGCCTGTCAGCCCTCCTTAGTGCCTCTGCCCACCAGCACCAGTGCAGGGGACGGGCCAGGTCAGTCAACAGATAGGTTGCATGAAGCACTATTATCTCCGGGGCCAGCGGCGCCGTCTCTGCGAAGCCCAGCGGAGCCCTGGCTGCCGTGTAATTGGACCATTCAGAAGTAAATTATCTGCAGCTGGAAACAAGACACTGCCTTTTAACTCGGGCATTATAAGGTCAGGACTCGAGACATCGCGGGGAAAAGCATTTATTGAAAAGTGATGGGAAAATGAAATTTAAAATTCAAAGTCGCCGTGGGCAGGGGCTGGTGAGGGACGTGGAGGCGGTGGGTTGTTTGGGGCCCTGGAGCCTGGTCAGGGGATTGATTTGCATCTTTATTTTGCGGACACTGGAGCTCACTGTGTGAAGTGACTGCAGCTGGCTCTGATAGGAACCGATATTGGAACCAAAACTGAGGGGGGTTCATCTGGAGCCGCAGAGGAGAGCCAGACTCAGAGCAGATGGCTACCCAAGGCTCTCCCGGGCTCCTGCTCTGACTCCTTGGCATGGGGAAAGCCCATCCTGGCAGGGGGGTTCAGTTCCTCATCCCCATCCTCTTCTGTATGAACGGTAACTGATATCCCCGTGGCACGCACTTCACGGACCTGTCTCTTTGGACCACCTGCTTCTTCCCTCACAGGTCTGTCCGTACCATCGCCTCACTTACATACAGGGTCACCCTGGTTTGGTGCTCCTTGCTGTCCTTGTCTTAAATAGGCCCTCTCTGACCTTCTTGCCTTGTATGCAGTGTGAAACACTGTGGGACATACACATCCGTATGATTGGGTTGGGGCTTCCCCAGGCCTTTCCAGCCACACTTGGTGACTGCTCCAAGGGCTCTCTAGCTGTGTTCCCATCACAGGAAACATTCAGATTTCTCAGGGAACACTGATGACAATGCTCTGCCAGCCAGGTAGCATGTGCAGATAGGGAGAGGCTCAGGCCTTCCTGGCTGTGCCCCTGAACTCCCAGATCACCCCCCCCCAGGCCACGGCACCCAGCCCCAGCGATCTCCCCCTCCTCCCTGTCTGGCACAGAGACACAACTAGTGCTCAAGGGGAAGGAAAGTCTTAGAGATAGAACAATTAGCACCCATCGCGGCAGCCAGCAGAGAGCCATGGGTGTGACAAATGGGACAGGCAAGGCACATAGCAAGATGGGAACAGTTCCCAAGGTGGTTGCCAGCTCCTCTTTAACCACAGGCTCTCAGGGGTCTCCTCTGCTGCCTACAGGAGGGAAGTAGCTGCCTGTCACCTGTCTAGGCCTCAGGCAGAGCTCAAGAACAGCTGACTGAGGAGATGAAGGGACAGAGCGTGGTGGATAGAGGCATGGGGGCACAAGGATATTGGCCTGAGGTGATGGCCCCCAAGCCTGGGGACCAGAGGCTAGAACCAGCTATGTTCTAGGCTTTGGTGGCCTTCTGCTTCCTGGTGCTGGGGCCACAGCGAGGGACCCACACTCTTTTGCCAGGCGGCATCCTGTCCATGTCTCATGCTGTCTGTGACCTTCTAGAACATGGAAGGGAAGGTCCCTTTGGGAAGGAGTGGAGACAGCCATTCCTGTTCCCAACAGCACGCTGTGATGCCGAGTGAGCCAAGGGAGCATTCTCAGGACTTGGTTTCCCCTTCTGATAGATGAGGCCATGTGCTTCCCTCGAAGATCAAAGGCCCAGTCCACCTGCTATTTATTTTCAGAGGATTTCCTTTGCTGTCTCGTTCCTATACGGAATTAGAATCAGGCTGTGCTACAGCAGAAGATTCCAAGTAATCACGGCTTCAGGGAGTGTCTCTGCATATGTCAGAGTCAGAAGAGGGTCAGCCAGGGCCACTGTGGGGTGTTCAGCGTCAGAAGCCTTGGGCCCCTCACTTTTCTTGATCCTGTGCATGGTTTTTCTTCCTGTGGCAACAGTGTGGTCCAAGATGGTTGCCGCTACACGGTTCTATGTCTTAAAAATTAAGAATAGAAAAAGAGCAGAAAGGACACACACCCCACCCCCAAAGGGACACTTCCTAGATACACACACCCCCCTCTTACATTCTACTGCCCCAGGATAGCCTCAGAAGCCACATTACAAACAGGGCTGGGAGATTCAGTGTTGAAGCAGGTTGGAGGCTGGGCAGCCTGGGCTAGGGCAGCTGGATGGCCCCATAGTCTGCAGGTGGAGGTGGGAAACAATGTTCCTGGAAAGGAACTGTTGACTCCATGGCTATGTGTGTGTCAACTTTACTAACCCTGATCTCCAGTTTTCATAAAAAGCTGTAACTTTAACTGCTGTGGTTGAGAATTCCTGTGGCTGCCCCAACTCACCCTTTCTTGGGATTGTCCTGAGTGTGTGTGTGTGTGTGTGTGTGTGTGTATCCATCCATGCACATTTGGATGTGGAAGCAGAGGTTGACACTGGGTGTTTTCCTCTCCATCTTACTTTTGAGACAGCCCACATGTCCTCCTGTCTCCAACGCTGTTGTGTTAGGATTACAGACGTGCCCCCCCCCCTTAACTGTTTCCATGGGGACTATGGCTCAAACTCAAGTCCTGACATAACAAGCACTTCACAGCCAAGTCACCAATTCAGCCACCCCACTTTAATTCATGCAAATTTGATTGTAGTAAAAAGGATAGTTTCACTTTTATTTTACTAATCTACTATTAGTAAAATATTGTTGTTGTTATTACATTATTATTGGGGGATGCCCATACAATATGTATGTGTGGAGGCCGGAGGACAACTCTGTAGAATTGTTCCTTTCTTTCCACCTTTATGTGGGTTCTGGGAGTAGAACTCACATCACCAGGCTTGCATGGCAACCATCTTTATCTGCTGAACTCTGTTGATGGTCTTTCTTGTTTTAGTTTTGAGTTAACAAGTAAATACAAGTTAAAATAGTCCTATCTAGTAAATTATATATTACTGAAAACAAATATATTTTAAAAATCAAAATTCCTAAGTACTGACAATATTGTAACGAGATATAATCATACACTGGTCTGTCCCAGCTGCCTCTATTCTCCTTTCTAGAATAAGCCATTTGGGGTCTTTATGATATTTTCTTTTTGGCATTCGCATCCACACAGTTAAAATAGTGCTGTCTATGTGGATACCTTCTGACTAAGTTAAGACATAATTTCAAAATTCACCATTATAGTAGAACAAAAATTTAGTGTTCATATTCTGCTAGCCCCTTTGTTTCCTCTCTGTTGTCTCCAGATGATCATATTACATTTATTGCCTTAATAGTTTTCCTATATTTACTTCTCATTTACACAGAATTCCCACCAAACAGGGTCGTTCAGTTGCGCTTCCTTTTTGGCCTCTGTGTTTCCGGAAGTTAACAATTGCCTTGCTTTTCGACTTTTCCTCCTAACTCATTATTCCAGTGTCCTTTTATGACACGCCTTTCTGCCTCATTCCCTGGAGACTTCCTTCCCTTCTGGCCTGAGCTGGCAATTAACTTCACCCTGGGCCCCCCTGCTCATTTTCTTCCCAGCCACAGAGCAGGATCCCTGTTTCTGTGCCTCATTCAGTCTTCTGCTTTCTTGGTTTGCTCCCTGGCTTGGCAGGAGCTGTCCTATGGTTTTCTGAAAATAGAAGACGGTCATCAACAGGAGACTGGTGACAGCAGGACTCAGTTCTGGTTCCTGGGAAGGCTGCTGCCGTCTGAGCTGCTGCCCCAGGAGCTGTCTCCACCATCCAGGTGGAGGTATTACTTCCCATGCAGGATCGCATGCCTTCCTCATTTACTTCCTCGTTTTAAAGAAACATTTCCAAAGCTGACTAATCAGGAAGGGGCACACAGGAGGCAATTATCTTCAAGTGATGCACGTCTGAAAACAAGCTTGTTCCACCCTCACGTTGCCGAGTAACCCTTATCAAAGTGGTTGGGACTAGGAGGACTGGGTCAGTTTCTCAGATTTGCATACTATTTGCATAGACGATACAGGGTAAGCATCTGTATCATAAAACTTTTTACATGTCATGTTAGTGTAAAAGGGTTCATATTTTAGAACCTTTGGAATTTTATCTTTTCAGAGGAGGGATGTTCAGGTACAATTTAATTTAACATAGTCCTATCTAGTAAAGTACATATTACTGAACATGAGTGTATTTTAAAAATCAAAATTCATAAGTACTAAAAGTGCTGAAATGAAATATAATCACCTACTGGTCTTTCCCAGGTTTGTTCAGGCTTGGATGTGCTGATGAGGTAGGAAATCAATTTACTTCAGAGTCGTGAAGGCTTCTCTCCAGTGTTTTCCTGTCTCTGTCACCTTGGCAAGGCAGGGGCTGTTCTGTGGGTGAGAGAGCTGCCCCATCACCACGTGACCCCCACCTACTGAATATAGCCACAGCCTTTCCCTTCCGTTGCTGGCGTATTCCACTGTGTGACTGGACTGGAGTTTATTTGGCCATTAGCCCATCATAAGACATTTTATTAGCTTCCAGAAGGTCTAGGGCTGCTAGATAAAACTGTATTCGGAAAATTGGGATACACATTTCTAATTTTGGGTGGGGAGTGTGTGACTGGCCAAGAATGAAATTGCTGGGTCATGTGGAACATAAATCTTTCACCCCGGGAAGCCATCAGATGGTTCCAGAGTGATCGCTTCATTGTCTCTTTCTCCCAGCCCCCAGCCCAATGCTCCTGAGTGGAAGTTAGATTTCTGGGTCAGCTGGCAACACTGCCTCACTAGGGGCTGCGCTGTCCTGTGCCGTATGCTAATCCACACTCCGGGATCTGCCACCACCCCTCCTCCCTAGTCCTAGAGACACCTGGGGCTGCCAGCTTCTCCCTGTTGAATATTCTTGGGAACAAATCAGCCATGTTCACAGTTTTTCCTTCCTGGCTCAGTATTTGTCTTTCTCAAGTCTGTGAAAGCAGATCCCACGATCTGTTTTTCAGCTTCCAGAATCTTGTTGAGTTTGTTTTCTCTGCTTCCTGTTTGTTGTTTACGGCTTGGTCTGTTGTAGGGAATATGTCTCCCTTCCTGTCCTGTTCTGCTCTTGCAAGGCTTTAACTCTTTTCGAAACCTCGCTCTTGTTAGGGTGGGAGTTTGGAGGGAAGTGGGATGCATTCTCTCAGGCTGCGACCTCCTCAGAACTCCCTGGAAGGCTTTCAGAGGCTTGTTCCTGAGTACCAGGAAGCTGGACTTCCTCCCAGTGGGTGTTTAGGAGCCCAGCCTCTCTCATCTGTGAAACACACCTTCAGGTTTCTGCCCCCTTCCTTCCCCAGCAGACACCTTTGGCTCCTCCCACCAAGTGTTTGTGTTTCTGTGTATTTTGTGCTGTCTCTGTCAGTTAGACATGTTCTTTCAGCCTGTCACTTTTCTTTCACAGTTTAAATGGTTTCTTTTCCTGAACCGAACGCCTTAGTTTTGATGAAATTGTCTTTGTTAAAACCCTTCCTTTATGGTTAGCTCTTTTTGGCTCTTTCTTGAGTTTGTTGGTTCTTTGTTTTTTGAGACATAGTCTCGCTATGTAGCAATGGCTGTTTCTATGTGGACCAGGCTGGCCTCGAACTCACAGAGATCGCCTGCCTCTGCCTTCCGAGTGCTGAGATTAAAGGTGTGAGCCACCATCAGGCTACCTCCTTGGCTTCGGGTTAGGCTTTGAATGCTCGGTCCCTGGGTACTGACTACTAAGCATGGTGTGAGGCTGGGATTCATTTTTGCTATTTCTTACAAAAGCCATCTTACTACACAATCCTATCTGTACTGTGCACTTCGTCATAAATCACACCTTAAGTTTCTGCAGACAGACTCCTTCTGGGTCACGTGTCCTCATTTTCTAATCTGACTGTGGTGGCACAGGTCCCAGCTCATGCTTCTCCAAGACTTCTTTGGCTACTCTCAAGCCTTTGACCTTATATATAAATGAAAATCCATTTCATAGATTTCATGGAATAAATTTTTGCTATTTTTAAATCTCTTTAAGCGTTGAGATCAATTTAGCAAAACAGGCACACTATGAAATTTATGCTACATAGATAAAGGATTTACTTTATCTCTAATGTATGTGTTGTGTCTGTGGCTATGTGGAAGGAAGTGGAGGTGTCTGTGACTGCCAGAGAGGGCGCCAGATCACCTGGAGCTGGAGTACATGCGGTTGTGGCCGCCTGAAGCTGTCTCTCCAGCCCAGCCCAGTTTTCCTTATGAAACATGGCAAGGCTCTCCTTTCACTTGGGTTTTCTTTAATGCCTTTAAATAAAGGCTTTTAAAAACTATCTTTCCCATAAAATATTTTCACAGTTCCTGGAGGTTTTAGTCCTAAATGTTTAGTCCTTTTGGTTGTTGCTATAAACAACGTCTTAAAAGATAATTTCCATCGGCGGTTGGTGTGAAGAAACGCGATTGGATTGGAGATATTGATTTCATGTGTTGCAAGCTAGTTAAACTCTTGTATAGGTTTGAATGATGTGTCATTTCCTTCTTCCACTTAAATGGCCCTGTTAGGACCAGACACTGACAGTGTCCCACGCCCTCCCCCATACATTTATTTATTTGATTGCTTTGCTGAAACAGTTGGGGATTTTGCTTTTTTTTTTCTTTGAAAACAAACACATTAAACTGCATCAATGGGGGCTGGAGAGATGGCTCAGGGGTTAAGAACATTGCCTGCTCTTCCAAAGGTCCTGAGTTCAATTCCCAGCAACCACGTGGTGGCTCACAACCATCTGTAATGAGATCTGGTGTCCTCTTCTGGCCTGCAGACATGCATGCAGACAGAATATTGTATAATAAATAAATAAACATTTAAAAAAAATAAACTGCATCAATGAAGACCACCTCAGTACATTTGGCTGCTGTAACTAGGTGCTGCAGACTAGGTCTTCGTAAACAAAGGCAATTTATTGTTCACTGTACCAGAGGTTGGAAGGTGCTGGAGGATTTCGAGCGTGGTCAAGCCAGTTCTTCATCAATGGCACTGTGTGTTCTCACATAGCCGAAGGCAGGGGTAAGTCCCTCTGGCCTTTGAAAAGGCCACTAATCACCTCCCTAAGACCCCACCCTTTGAGACCATTGGACTGGGGATGAGATTGGAACCAGTGAGCTTTGGTGGCATGGACATTTGGACCAAGGCAACCATACAAAGAATATAAATTCCTGGTGAACCATCCAGACAAGTGGAGAAGGAAGCACAGGGGATAGACGAGAAGAACACAAATGAACACGGAAAGATGCAAATTCTGAAGCGGGGTCATTCACCTCCGGCAAGTTCCGGGAAGCTGTCTGCAGCACCACCTCTGGGCTGGAGGAGTATATGGCAGCCTAGGGCCCTGGACGCAGCTGCTTGGGGCGGATGATTTCCAAGGACACCCAGCACCAGTCTCACCCCCTGGGGCTCAGGCCCGGGAGGTCTGCCTAGCTCCGAGGACTCTGCCAACAATTCTGAGAGGTGCAGGCCGCCCGTCAGAAAGCAACGGAATGCTATAAAAAGCGTTTAATCGTGCACACGAGGCCAACACTGCCGTTAATTTATCGCACTGCAAAATTAAAGCTGTTCTGGGGTTTGCCATCACTCATGAAGCATGGAGTTATTTATTGGACACTGTCAGAGTTGAGGAGATCCGGAATTCAGGTCAGGGAAAGTCAAGTTTTACAAAGGCCTCCCTGAGTTCCCAGGGGCCAGATGGCTCAAAATGACATTCCTGTCTTTCATTGCTGAAGCTTGGCAGGATGGGGGACAATGACTGTGCTTGCCCCCTGAGGAGAAAGCCCAGGCTCTGGGGACTTTGGGAGACGTGGAATGCTGCGACGTAGAGAAAACCACTGAGGAGACTTCGTGCTGTTTACCCTGTAGGTGCGGAGTGGGTGAGAAGAAACCTGCCATGCTGGGTTGGTCCTAGAGACCGCGGAAGTGAGGGAGCACGCAGGTTTGAAGTGCACGCAGGCCATAGGACTGGTGGGCTCCACACACACAGGGACTGAGGGCAGAAGCGGGGGCTTGGCTGAGCCTCTGGGCTCTAATTAGCCAGGTAATAAGGCTGTGTATGTCAACATGCCGGGGCAACAGGCTGGCTGTTCAGCAGCTGCCTGCCGTGGAGAGCTGGGTGAGGCCCATTGACTGGCCAATGGGCCGTGGAGCCCTGTGCTCCTGTCTGTGGGGCCCAGCGAAGGCAAGTGGAGTAGGGACAGGAAGGTACTCCCTAGCCCCCAGACTGCTCTTCCATCTGGAGGTGCTCTGTTTCTGGGACTCTTTGCAGTTGCTAGGCAACTGTCAAGTGTCAGGGCACCCCATTCCAGGCCTTCTTCCCTGTGGTGGGATTTTTTTGTTGATGAGTTCAAGTACTTTGCCCTATGCCTGGAGGAATAACAGAGGGTCACAGGGAGCTGTGTGCTCAGTGCTTTTCCAAATCTCATTCCCACACCAGTCAGACCACCAACCAGATCCCCAGCAGAGGCAGGAGGAGCTGCGTGGCCTCAGGGAGCAGGAAGGAGAGAGGAGGGTGGGGAATGCAAGACCTTCTGGGAGCTGCTGTGTGGCTTCACACACAGCCTTCCTTCCCTGGGCCGGGCCTCCCTCTCTGGAATGCCCTGGGTCTCAGGCTGAGGTTTTTGACCCCTCTGGAGTGTCCGATGCTGGATGAAGGCTGGTTTGGGGGAGTGGGAGAGCACCTAGCAAAAACAGCAACACTGGCTCCTCAGCCTGGGGTCCCTCCAGCTGGCCTTGGTCAGGTAATACGGCTCACTTTAGTTCTGCGTATATTTCTTTCTGGTTTTTGTTTGTTTTGAGACAGGGTCTTCTGTAGCTCAGGCTGGCCCCTAATTTGCTTATGTAGCTCAGGCTAAGTTTATACTCCCAATCCTTCCTAGATTCTGGGATTACAGCTCTGCACCACCATACCCAGCTTCAAATGTATTTCTGCAGGCGGTGTTCAGTACTTGATGCAGTGCTGGGGGTGGGAGAGAAGGTCCCAGG
>NC_022009.1:47939991-47947189 GCF_000317375.1 Microtus ochrogaster
CCCCCCCGCCTCTCTACCTCCTTGTCTTTAGTTTCCTTCGTCAACAGATCATCACCTAGCTGTGCACAGTCTAGTGCGTTTCACATAGAAAGCACAGGTCAGTCCAGGGAGCACCCTCAAATACACTCAGGCTCCACTAACACCCCACTAACACCCCAAATACATTCGACTGATGTGGGTATCCTTCTGTATGCTGTGAATATGTTTTATTATCATTGGTTAATAAAGAAGCTGATTTGGCCAATAGCTAGGCAGAATAGAGCCAGGCGTGAAATCCAAGCAAAGATACAGGGGAAAAGAAAACAGAGTCAGAGAGATGCAAGCAGCTGCTGGGGAAGCAAGACATGAGGTAACAAGCCATAAGCCTCACTGTAATTTATTCACTAATAAAAATGGGTTAATTTAAGTTGAAAGAGCTAGTTAACAATAAGCCTGAGCTAATAAGTCAAACAGTTTGTAGTTAATATTAAGCCTCAGAGTGGTTATTCGGGAACTGGCAAGTAGGAGAAAAACTTCCAGTTACACTCGGCCTCCACTTAACACCCCCAAATACCCTTGACTCCCACTTAACACCCCCAAGTACATTTGATCCCCACTTAACACCCCCAAACACATGTGGACCCCACTCAAGACCTCACAAAATACTTTATCCCATTCAAGAGCCCCCCCAATACAATTGACCCTATTCAAACAACCATCAAAATGTATCTGACCTAATTCATTGCACTGGCATCTGGCAGCCCACCTTCACCCAGCCCCCCCACAGCGTCCAGCAGCACACCTTTGCCCAGCCCCCGCCCCTGGGCATCCAGCAGCACACCTTTATCCAATCGTCCCCCCCCCCCAGCTGTCACCTTGGTCGCGATGCTGTTGTTCACATGGAGTCTCTTGCTGAGTTTGGGGTGAGGCAGTCTTACTTTTGAAGCAGCAAGTGTTTGCCCCGCAGCCTCTCTTCCTGTGATTTGCACAGCAGCCCTGGGAGGCTCTCAGTCTCCTTTCAGCCTTCTCCACGATGGCCCCAGCCAGCCCAGGGAGCAGTCCTTTCTCTTCCATGTTACCGCAGGAGGGAGACTTTCTGTCACCGTGTGGTTGAGAGCTGGCGCCCAGCCTCCAAGAAAGTACCTGCTGCCACACAGCCCCCTCCCCCAGCAGCCCAAGCCCTTCTGGCTTCTACTGCCTTCCGGTCCCCAAATTAAGGAACCAATTTCTTCATATTATTAAAAGCACAAAACTCAGGTAGGAAAGCTGAGGAAACATGATTATCCACAGAAAGGTGGTTTCTACAGCCTGGCTGGTGACCATACCTCTCTCCTGTTTCCGTTTCTGTGAGACAGGAACAGGAAGTACACTCGGCATGTTGCCAGAGTCACGAGCCACAGTTCCCAGGTCTACGAGAGATCATGAAATGTTCTCAATCTTTGTCTAACTTATTGCGGTGCCATTGTGTCCTGGTCCATTTACAATCTTGCAAATGGGAGACACAGCCCCCCTTTTTAAAGGCTGAATAACTGTCCATGACGGGTACCTGTTTTTATCCCCTTCAGTATTGATCGACACTGGGATTGGTTCATGTTCTGTCTTCAGAGAACATGGCCTGCAGATGCCTTTCCCCCACACGGACAGCATTCCCTTCAGATACAGCATGATGTGGAGCAGAACTGCTGCTGCCTTGTGCGGTAGTTCTGCTTTGTGTTTTGAGAAGACATTATCAGGGTGGTCTGCTTCTGAGAAACACTAGTCCTCACTTTATAATAAGAGCACTCTCACTTCATAATAAAAGCCCTGGAGACTCAGAGAAACTCAAGCAAGAAACCTTTCCTAAGCTGTTGTTCATAGAGGCAGTGACGTCCCATCCATGTATCCCCAAGATTAGCAGAGCAAGACTGGAGGAGAGAAGGCCACCTGCAGCTGACACATATCTGAGGTCACAGGGACCTCACAGCAGCCAGTCTGGCTGGGGGCTGAGAATGAGGGGGCCACTGTCCTCTGTCCCAGTTCCATGTGGTGGAGTGGATAGGATTAGTCCAGCTTTAGTCGTCCAAATACTTGGCAGAAGAGTTTAAAGGAGAAGACATTCGCTTTAGCTCACGGTTCAGGGAGCTCTGCAGGGCTCATGTGTCGAAGGCCTGGAGGCAGCAGTCATTACATTCCCAGCAGGCATGTGTGGCAACTTCAAAGACACAGCCCAGGGAGCCAAGACCAGACCTTCAAAGACACTGAATGACAAACCTCCGCCAGTCAGGTCCCACCTCCTCAAGACTACACGTCCTTCAAAATAATTAAAAGTGAGGACCAAGAATTCAAAACATGAGCCAGAGTCGGGGCAGGCACCATTTCAGAGGAAACCTTAGCAGGCTCCTCATCACTGCACAGTACTGCCTGTTCGTCCCTTCCCCCTCCCAGCCCTGCTTGCGACGTTGTCACTGGTGTGACGACTGCCCTGGACAGAGGTACAGAGGGAGGAGGACAGACAGAAGTGACCTCAGAGGCGTGTGACAGAGGAGGTGGCGTGAGGGCTGCGCTGGTTAACAGAGCGGCAGATGGAGCCCACAGCTCCAAGGTTACACCCCAGTATCCAGGAGGAGAACCTGGGTTTTGCAGGGCATAGGTGGGTCACCATCTCAGGTGCAAAGAGTGGTCACAAACATAGGACATCATGGGTCGAAAAGGCTGAAGACCAGGCCTAGCCCCAAGCTGAGTAGAGAGCTTGGCCTGGAGTCTAAGCCTGGAGTCCAAACCTGGAGCTGATCCTAGAGTCCAAGCCTTGAGTCCAAGCCTGGAGCTGATCCTAGAGTCCAAGCCTTGAGTCCAAGCCTGGAGCTGATCCTGGAGCTGATCCTGGAGCTGATCCTGGAGGTGATCCTGAAGGTGATCCTGGAGCTGATCCTGGAGGTGATCCTGAAGGTGATCCTGGAGCTGATCCTGGCGCTGAGCCTGGAGCTGATCCTGGAGCTGATCCTGGAGTCCAAGCCTTGAGTCCAAGCCTGGAGCTGATCCTGGAGCTGAACCTGGAGCTGAGCCTGGAGTCCAAGCCTTGAGTCCAAGCCAGGAGCTGAGCCTGGAGTCCAAGCTTGGCACTGAGCCTGGAGTAAACCTGAACCAGAGCCCAGAATCCCACCGAGAACTGAGCCTGGAGCCATATCTGGAGTTCAGCCTTAAGCTGAGCCTAGGCAGCCAGCACCTGTTGCCTCTGCTTCCCTCCCTTCCTTTTCCACCAGCCAACTGCTCCTGATATGAGTCTGTCTGCGGGCACAGCCACCCCTCCTCTCGCCCACGTGGGGTTTCTATAATCCTAGTCATTTGAAACATGGACAATATTTTAACTCAGCTCTACCACCATTATGGATTCATTTGACATTCAGTGTGCAGCAATAACAATGAATTTCCTGGGTACTGAATGTCACATCCTTCCACGAGAACTAGCCAGTGTCATTACCATGCATAGCAGTGTCCCTGGCTGCTCCTCAGCAGGCTCTGAACTCACTGATGGCCAGGGAGCATCTTGGGCACAAGGCCACTCTACCCACCCACACTGGACCTGTCCCCCGAGAGGACCCCCTGGGGCTGCTGGAGACTAAACACTGGCCTGGCACCCATGGGGTGCCATTCTAGGGGTTCTAGGTACTTGATGGTGCACAGAGCTTGGATTGTCACTCCTGCGGCAGCTCAGGCCTTGCGGCTCCCCTCTGGGGTCTAACCCCTGTCCTATACCAAATGCCCCAATCACCTCTCAGCAGAGCCATGTGCCTCCTTATCGATCTTTCTGAACCAAGTTGAGTCTCAGGCTCCCCTGCCTGGAGGATCCAGCCTGGCCTGAGCTTGCTCCCTGGGCTCATCTGACACCTGTTCTTCTAGTCCTGACACTGTTGGAAGTGCTGTAATTCTGTGTTTCTCCCTACTGGACCATAGATAGGGAATGCCTAACCCTCCCCAGGATCCACCGCAAGCAGGACATGCACATTTGGGCCATCAAGTGGCAGGGCTGCCTTTTGTACTACAGCTGGGTAAACCGAGGCTCTGAGAGCTGTGGTAGGATTGCCAAGGTCACCAGCCCCAGATAGTGGAGCTTGGCAGCTGCCCGCCCCAATCTCCTGCCCCCACCCCAGGTCCTGTTCCACCTCAGCTCTCCATCACCATCAAGCCATTCTGGGTCTCCCTGTCGGTTCTAGCCTTCCGGCCCCATCATCTTCCCAGGAGGCTAACTGTTAGATGGGCAGGGCCCTTTCCTTCATCCATAGACAAGGAGCTTGCTAGAGGGAAGGCTGTAGGAGCAGCAAGACCAGGAGGGGAGCCATGGCTCAGGCGCAGACTGGAGAAGGCAGACATGGGAGGAATGACACGGACCTCAGCCAGGCCTGCAGGCCCTAACTCCACCCCCCGCCACACACACACACAGGCTGTGTTCTTTGGGCTCGCAGCTGGAGGGACACACCGATCAATGTGCTGCAGAGTCAGTCGGCAGAAGCGGGAGGGGGCCGTCATGTTGAGTCCACAGTCAGGACACAGAGTCATACGTGTTGGTACTCTGCAGGACGCCGTCTTTCTCTTTTACACCATTTGGAACCTGGCCATGCATAAGGCCCTCCAGTCAGAGTATGTCTTACTCCTTCAGTGTCCCAACCAACTGCGAGCCCATATAATCCCCAGTTTTTAATTCAATAAATGTAACAGTTAAAATTAACCACTTCTGGGGTAGGGGTGGGAATATTGGGCCTGATGTCTCAGGAGCCGGGAAGCTGGGCCCTGGCCTGCTAAGCCAGGAATGTGGCAGATCCAGGGTGGAGCAAACACCTTACTTCTCCCCTTCTTTCCTTGCCAGGCCCGCACTGGCCTTGAGTTACGGTAACTTGTTCAGCTTTGAGATCATGTCAGAGAGATGTCCGGGAGCTCTAAAGCCGGTTCCTAAGAAGCACACAGCTTTTATCTGGCCCACCAGACAGTGGTCCTGAGGGGCAGCTCATGTGGAAGGTGTTTGTTCCCTTGACACAAGGAGAGAAGCTAGGCCTGAGGAGAGACTACCAGTCCCTAGGCCCCAGCACGAGCAGAGACGCCGTCTTGGAAATGATGGCCACAGTAGGCGCCTCATGGAGTCAAAAGCCTTCTCTGTGAGCCTTTTCCAAATGTCCGGCACACCAAATCCAGAGTGAAATAAATTGGGTAATTTAACCAGAACCTTTATGCTCACTCTCATCTTTTAGGCTCACATGTCAGTGAAGACCAAGAACGTAACTGAGGGCTGGAGAGATGGCTCAGTGGTTAAGAGCACCGCCTGCTCTTCCAAAAGTCCTGAGTTCAATTCCCAGCAACCACATGGTGGCTCACAACCATCTGTAATGAGATCTGGTGCCCTCTTCTGGTGTGCGTGCATACATGGAGGCAGAATATTGTATACATAATAAATAAATAAATCTTTAAAAAAAAAGGATGTACTGAGTGCCCAGAAGTGAGCTACCACTGTGCCAAACACTCCACAAGTGTGTCATCACGTGATCACACCTTGTCCCAAATAAACTCACGCTCAGAGTGCGTTAAAGACAAATATGAGACTCAAACAAATGAAATTCACAGACAAAAAGCCGGGAAAGATTCTCCCACAGCCTGGGCAGTGACTCTTTGGACACCGTAAGAAGTGCTCAGGCAACGAACAGTAACAAGCAGCGGGCATCAATACCAGAGGCTTCCGCACCACTCGGGAGACAGCCACAGGCAGAAAACGCTACTGTAGATTTGGAGAGAATAATTGAAAACCCAAAATACACATGGCCAACACATCAGGAAGAAAACAAAGCAAAACAAGATCTTACTGACAAAGTTGGTGGAGGACCAAGAAAGACAGATCTCAAAAGACACATGAATGACAGTAGGTCCATGGAAAACTGCTCAGCATCTTAAGCCATCAGGGCAATGATGGCCCTAACCACACGGGGACATCACTTATTAGAACAGCCTTGCCACCAATCCACCATGAGCCAGCTAAGATGTGGAGAAAAGGAAAAGGAGCTCCAGATAGAATGTGATGGCTCATTTTCAAAGACGCCTTGAGCCAGCCTAGGTTCCATTCCAGGTGAACAGAAAGCATTAGCCCCCTGGGAATGCCAGCTAGCCTGCCCATCCCCCGACACACAGACACAAACTAGAAGCCAAAGGAGAAAACTACAAACAATTATAATACGTTGGATAAGCTTCAACACCAAACACACAGATGAATCAGCGCAGCTTCTGCTGAGAAACGGTGAGAGGTAAGCAACAGAGGGAGAGATGACCATGAGTGAGGCTATGGGCTCAGGGTTTAAGGTTTTCTCTGCATCCAGTCCTCATGTTAAAACCAGACTTTGCAAAGTCATAAAACACAGGGCCTCCATTCCACCACCCCTTTTCCTCTGCACCTTGTTTTCCATCTGGGGGACCATCTATATCAGGTAGAGGTGTTTGGAAGCCTGGTGAGACCTGGTAGATGTTTCTGTGTTAGCCCTGGGGGCGTCCACATGGGAAGACAGGTCTCCAGGTCCCTTCACCTTGGAGAACGCCTGCTCCCTCTTCCTTCTCTGTGTCCCTGAAAGGAGGAGCGGAGTAGCTTTTCAGTGTGCCCTGTGCTGGAGACGGTCCCCTTGGTTCCTTGCCTAGGGCTGGATTGGCAGGAGGATGAAGAGACAAACGGATGGACCGGGGACTGTTCCGTCGTTTCAATCCTCGAGTCCACTGTGCCCTTCCACAATCCCAGGCTCATGTCCTGGGCACACTCCAGGGACAGCCTCCCACACTCAGCCTCACTGTCAACACTGGAACAGCCAATGTGGGCATCTTCCCACCACCCAGAAGATGGAGAGCAGCCTGGTCATACTGGGGAGAAACTGGGCTGGCCCGATGGGACCATGACTGGACCGGGACATAGACTCTAGCAGTTACTGGGTACTGGGGAAATTGTTCTGCTAGGCTGCTCTCAGAACAGAGGCCGCATGAACACCATGACAACTGACCTGCAGGACATGTCCTCTATGGGAAGAGCACTCAAACCCAAAGCCAGGACCCTGGGGACTTACTGCCCTCTCCCCCTTTGTCCCAGTGGCTCCTGGGGACCAGTCCAGACCCCAGAACCTGGTGCACCAAGCTGACTTGAGAGCAGAGCAGTTCCATTCTCCAGAGCTACTGCCTTCCTGCCTTCAGTGGCCCAAAGTGACCAGACACATGGCTGTCCCTC
>NC_022009.1:47947289-47950356 GCF_000317375.1 Microtus ochrogaster
TGGCCCAAAGTGACCAGACACATGGCTGTCCCTCCTTCCTGCCTTCAGTGGCCCAAAGTGACCAGACACATGGCTGTCCCTCCTTCCTGCCTTCAACGGCCCGAAGTGATCAGACACACGAATGTCCCTAGAACATATCTCCTGTGTCTCTGAAAACCAACTGCCCCACACCTCCCCGTCCCAACCTACTCCCCAGGGTCACCCTCCTGTACCAGTCCCATGGAACACAACAAGCAAAGTCCCGTCTGCCAGCTGTGAGTGGAGTTGGGCTCACTGAACTTAGGACCCCTTTCTCTCTGGCCACCCTAGGCCATCCCAGAAACGCACCTCAGATGCAGAGCTGGCCTTGGTGCTCCTCAGGTTGAAGGGATCGTGTGTATGAAATCCATGGCCATAGGCTCTGCTGCCCAGTGTTCAGTGTCAGGACAGAACAAGGACAGAACCTCTGCTCAGGTGGCAGGAATGACCAGGGTTCACCTCGGGACACTCAGGAAATGCTACCCAGTTCAACATTCTGTAACAAGGAGTACAATCCCTCAGACTTCATAGCGTGCCACCCAGGGCTCTTTCCTACAGAAACATTCGTTTCCAGGATGTCAGAGTAAGGGGTGGGTGCTGTGACTCAGCCCTGCAGATAGTCAGTTCCTTGTTCCTGCTAGCCTTTGTCCCGAGTGCCATATCAGGGAGAATCTGGGGACAGCACACTTGGGCCCCCCATCTTGACTGAGCCATTTCACACTGGAGCAGCCTTGAGTTGGTGAAGTAACCTCACCCTGCCTCAGTTTCCACACCCCTACATGACAACACAGTTGGCCATCCTCATTCACGGAAAATACTTACTAAAAAAAAAAATTACATCTGCACTGGACATAGGCTTTCCTGTCATTATTCCCTGAAGAGTCCTCCGTGACAGCCACTTACACAGCGGTTAGCTGCATCCGCCTTGTTAGAAATCCGGACACGATGTGATGTCAGTGGGAGGAGGTGGGCTCCACAGATGCCCCACTGGCACTTTCGAGGAACTTGAACATCTGCAGATTTGAATATCTGCAGGGGTCCCCGAACGACTCATCCCAGATACAAAAGACAGCTGTGCTAACAGCCCCTAGCCAGGACAGTGCAAGGAGGACAATGTCCAGAAACACCCAGGAAGCGCTTGCAGAAGAGGCTGCCCTCACCCATGAGTTAGGCTGATTTTTGTTTCATTTCATTGCCTGCAACAGGTGGGACTCAGTGGGCACCCCCCAAGTGGCAGATTAGGTATCACCTCCCCTGGGAGACTTCCTGGGTTCCCCATGGGCCATAGCATCATTCCTGAGAGCCCGAGGCTCTTGGAACGCGTCCCCGTCACATCTGCCCAGATTTCTGAGTCATGGGGCATCTGAGATTCTGGATGGAGACTCTGGATAGCAGCGACCCGGGAGGCCTCAGGCCGGCCAGGTGACTCCACAGGACACCATCCCTGACTGACCTCTAAGGCAAGTAACACTTACCTCTAAGGCAAGTAACACTTAAAAAAAATTTCTTATTTTATGTGTATGGGTGTTTTATCTGCATACATGTCTGTGCACCACGTGCACGCGGTGCTTGAGGATCTAGAAGAGGGAGCTGGACACCCTGGGAACGGAGTTACTAATGGTCGTGAGCAGCCATGTGGGTGCTGGAAATTAAACCTGGCTCCCCTGGAAGAGCAGCCGTCTTCACTGCTGAGCCATCCCTCCAGCCCTGCGAGCTGAACTTTTGGAGACCAGGAAGCATCGGAGTGAGGAAGCAGTCCAAAGGGCCAAACTATACAGAGTGTGTGTTGCCTCGAACACTGCTGCACGACAGGTGACCAAAAGAACACAACCGGAAACACCCAATGCCCGGAAGTTCACCAACAGTCTCAACTGGAGAAGACACTGGGAGGGAGCTGGAATTTCGAAATAACAATGACCAAGTACTTAGTAGTAAAACTTACTGGATTGCACTTGGGAAAATTCAATCGGTTTAAATAGTTCAATTAGGAAAGTAAAGGGCCTGGTTATTAGTAGGCTAAGCGTCTCGCTCAATAAACTGGAAAGAGGGCACCAAAACTAGAGGAAGGAAATGAAAGCAAGAGTAGACATTGATGAAATGGGCTGAACCCGCTAAACAAAGGGACAAGCCAGGCCTACAGACGCCCTGTATAGGACCCGGGTTTCAGCACCTTCTGCAGTACATGTGCCCAGAGCATGGCTGTACATTTCAAAGTCACCAAGAAAATAGGTTTGCGACATCCTCACCACCACCAATGAACCAGAGTGGAGGTAGAGATGTCAACTGCCTTGGTTCCTGTGACTCATACATCAATCAAAACACCACAATGTATTCCATAAATGTGTATCATTATTGTTCATAAATCAAATATAAGTCATTTTTAAAGAAACGCTTTTTAAGTTTTGATAATTCTTATTAAAAATGTGAGCAGCAGTTCAAGGGCAAACTGCTTGCTAAGAAACTCTTAAGACCAGAGTTCGAACCCCAGAATCCACATAGATTTGGGGGCCTTCCTGTCGTTTCAGAGTTTGGAAGACAGAGACAGAAGTAAGCTGGCTGGGAAGACTGGCCACATCAGTGAGCGCTGGGGTCAAGAAAGAGACCCGGAGTCAGTGAATAAGGTGGGCAGCAACTAAGGAAGATGCCTGATGTCAACTGTGGGTCTCCACATGCACTCACACGTGTGCACACACAACCCACATGCACTCACACGTGTGCACACACAACCCCACATGTACACTCATACGTGTGCACACACAACCCCCATGCACTCACACATGTGCACACACAACCCCACATGTACACTCACACGTGTGCACACACAACCCCCATGCACTCACACGTGTGCACGCACAACCCCACATGCACTCACACGTGTGCACACACAACCCCAAATGTACTCTCACACGTGTGCACACACAACCCCACATGTACTCTCACACGTGTGCACACATAACCCCCATGCACTCACACGTGTGCACACACAACCCCACATGCGCTCACACGTGTGCACACACAACCCCCATGCACTCACACGTGTGCACACACA
>NC_022009.1:47950456-47951813 GCF_000317375.1 Microtus ochrogaster
CTCACACGTGTGCACACACAACCCCCATGCACTCACACGTGTGCACACACAACCCCACATGCACTCACACGTGTGCACACACAATCCCACATGCATACACGCATACAATGCATATACCACACACACAAAAATAAGAGAGGACACACGCAAGCAGCAGCAGGGAAAATAGTGTCTTTATTGGTCTTATCGATATAAAATCTAAGAAAAGAAAAATTAGAAATCCATATCACAAACAACTTATATTGATAAATGTGGGACATTCTATGAAACAGGTAATTTATTAGTAACTTTTCTCATTGTTGAAATAAAAAGCCGTATGTGACCAAAGCTGCTCAAGGAGGAGGTTTGTCTGCACTCCGTCTGAGGGCACGTTGCGGCAGGAGTCCGCTGTGGCTGGCCCACGACTGTCAGGACTCCGAGAGAGATGGATACGGGTGCTCAGCTCGCATTCTGCTTTTATTAGGTCTGGGACCCCAGCGATGCTCCTGTATTTTCCACGATCGGAGCGAGCCTTTCCACCTTTCTTGACACCCAGGGATAATTCCCATGGTTATGCCCAGCTGACAATGAAGATTAACCTTCACAGGCAATTTCTAGAAAAATATATTAATCATTATTCCAAACTGCAACATGGAGAAATGGAAACCCGGAACATCCTCACTCTGATTATTAAGAAATTGACTTTATTGTAGAATCTCCCCTCAAAGCACACAGAACTCTGACTTGGGGGTGGGGAGATTGATTGCTTCCTTTACAAACCAGAGATCCTACATTTGGTCTCCAGGACCCACATTAAAAAGCCAAGCAAGATAGTGACGCTTGCCATCACAGCACTAGGGAAGCAGGAACAGAATTCTACAGCCCGCCCAACCTAACCAGTGAGCCCCAGGTCTGGAGGACAGACTTTGTCGCAAAAACCAAACCAAACCAACAAACAAAAATGTAGAATTCAGGTGACAGCGCAGTGGATGAGGTGCTCGCTGTGCCAAAGTGATGACTTGCGTTTGGATCCCCAGCAACAACATCAAAAGCTGGGCCTGGTGGTGTAGTCTGTAGTCCCGGGAGGGGGGGAGGGGGGGAGGGAGTAGAGGCAGAACCCCTAGGGATAGTGGCCAGCCAGTCTAGCCAATCAGTGAGCTCCAGGCTCAAACTCCAGTCAGACTCCAGTTAGAGACCCTGACTCAAAAACAAGCTGCTGAGTGACAGAGGAGGACAAGCTCTGGCCTCTACATTGGCAATCACAGACTCACACTCACACACTCACACTCTGCACTCACACATATACACACACACACACTCATACATATACACACACACATACTCACACATACACACACACACTCACACACACTCACAC
>NC_022009.1:47952930-47960805 GCF_000317375.1 Microtus ochrogaster
GGGTAAAGCTAGCTGGGTGGCGGGACACAGCCCACCGCTCCTATTACTACACAGCCTTCCCATGCTGTGGAAATGCACAGGCAGTGCTGGAGATCAGAGACTTGACACTGCCCGTCTTCCCTCCTGAGGAAGTCCAGTGACAGAGAAGGAGAGCTGCAAACCCAGGGGCAGGGGGGCAATGAAGGGACGAAGATCTCCCAACAGTTTCCAAGTCCACAAAGGAAAAAAAACGGAATCTTTGTAAAATGCATCCGTGTTATTCATTTATGCCCCTCCTCCTTGCGAACTCATCAGGTCTACAGATTCCCATTGCTCCCATTTGGGCCAGAGCCATGCTGGGGTGGGGGGTGTCCTGAGGCAGAGCAGCCATGACCTTGTGCTGGTTAGTTCTAACTGTTAACTTGATACAATCTAGAATTACTGAGCAATTCATATACACATATACACACTCTGGAGTGTGGCTTGAGGGCCTGCTCAGATCATTTGGCCTGTGAGGCTGTCTTTAGAGGACTGTCTTGATTGTTAATTGATGTTGGAGGGCCAAGCCCACTGCGGGCAGCACCATTCCCTAGGAGGGGCTGGTTCCGAACTCTAGAGAACAGAAACAGAGCAGGCGAGAGGACGCAGGCTGCGTGGGTGCGTTGTTTCTCTCCGTAGCTGTGACGTCATGTGACTAGCTGTCTGAGCTCCTGTCTTGGTTTCCCCTTACTCTGCTAACTTGTTTTATTGTCTGGATATTTGTTCCTGCAACAGAAATAAAACTGGAAAATCCCTCAGGGAAGGAGTAGAAAACTCTCAGCCTTGGGCATCCTAGGCCCCTCTTTCCATTGCCAAACAGAAATAAGGCATAGGAAAGAAAAAGGGTGCTTCAGCCCGAGCTCCAAACCAAGCTGGCTCCTATGTGTCCAATACTAGATAATCAAACCAAGTTTAAGCTGTCTGGGCCAAGGGTAGCTTGATCCAAAATCTTCTGCCACAAGAAACCTGGGATGGGAAGAATCTTGGGCGTGGCCCTCAGGACTTCTAGATTTCCCCATGGTGGGCTCACTGCTCACCTCCTCCTGACTCACAGGCCTAGTAGTGATACCAGGTTCCTGAGGGGACCTTAATCCCCCTGACTGTTGCAGAGTTTTGTGGCCTTCTTTCCCACTGGTTGCTACAAGCAGATGTTTTCAAGGCAGGCCTGGGAGCTCTGCATGCCATACTCGGGACCTTCTGTGCTGCGTCTGAGCCCCTTGGTGCTCCCATCAAGGAATCCTTCCTTCCCAGAAGGACTCAAGGTGAACCAGCGCCCTCCAGAGATAAACCGAACAAGCAAGGAGGCTCAGCGGTAGCTCCCAGGCAGGAAGTGGGTATAAATCTCCCTGACAAACGGTCTCCTGGAAACTGGGAACAAAGGCCGACCTGCGTGTTTATCCACCCAAAGGCAGTGCAGACGGCCTGGACCCTGGAAAGCCAATCGTGCCAAAATTGATAGCCTGCTCAGAGCGTCTCATTTATTATCGAGATGTGATAGAGACACAGGCAGGCGTGACCAGGACAGGCTGAGGCCACACCGGGAGGAGAGGTCAGATGGTGACTGCCTTTGCCACTCAGGGCTCTGGTTCCCCTTCACTGCACACCCTTCACCCCAAGGGCAAACGGGGTCAGGCCCACCTGATGAATGCCCTTCTGTAGCTGACACCTTCCTTTCAGGAAAGTCTGCTGCCGTCAACTTGCCTTCCAGGTCCTGGGAACTTCCCCGGCTTGGGTATCTCCTGTCAGACACTTGTCCCCAGGGCAAGTCCAGCTCTCTCCTGAGCCTACTCTTGTCCCCTCCATGTGTGCTTTGCCTCACAATCCCCATCTATTGTTGGCTTCGTCACTCTAAAGGACTTAGATTCTTTTTTGTATACCAAGTAGGGACAAGGCACCAGTCCCAAACACCCCTCTGGCCAGTGGCTAGGTCTATGGGGGTAGAAGGGCCCAGAGCTCACTGAAGCTGCCAGCAGACCCTTCCCAGTTGAATAGGAGTAGCAACATCAACGATGGAGTGTTGGGAAGGTTCTGGAGCCAGCTTCTAAGAGATAGGGGTTCCCGTTATGGCATGTTTCAAACCAGAGGTGGGAAATAATGACAGCCAAGCCCCTATCCATTCTTGTACATGAATTTGAAAATGTGTGTGATGGGAAAGGGTGCTGAGTCCTGGGAGGAAGCTGTGACAGTCCCGGTGTCCCAGTGCTCCGGCCTCCTGCTGCAGCCTTTTCTCTACGGGAGATTCAATCCAAGAGACTAGCATGCTGCAGAGCCGTGGGACAGGGACAGGTCTCAAAACACTGTGGCTTCCAATTTGGCTGTGCTTTCTTCCTCAGGGTCCCTTCTATCCTTATCCTGGGGAGGCCAGCCCTGTGGTACCAGGCAGCCCTGTGTGGAGTCCCAAGGAAATGATGGGTAGGACTCGATGCCCTGGCCATGGGGAGAGCTGGAACAGTACCCCTGTCCACACTGAACCCTTACATGGCAGCAGCTGTGACCGGTTTCTTGGACACGGTGTCCTAACAGACCTGACCTAGTGGCTTGGGCTAAGTCACACCCACATTCCTGACTCATGGTGCTTGGAGACAATGTGTGTCTTGCTTTCAGAGACTGAGTTTGGGATGGGTGTCCCGCAGCTGTGGCTGACGTGAGTGCAAGGCTGAAGACTGCATCCATTGAGGCAACAGGACACACTTGAGGCTCTTGGCCCTGGTAGAGGGGACCTGCCCTTTGCTCTGCTCCTTGCCCTGACTGCTCGGCAACTGGCAGCCCCACATCTCACTGGGCCTCTGTCTCTTGGGTGGCAATGGAAGATTGGGACATGTGGTCCCTGTGCCATGTGCATCTGAGAGCTATAGTCAACTCTTGCTCTCCATCAATACCACCTCATAGCCCTGGCTTGGAGGAGCTAGGGGGGCAGTGTGGGTGCAGAACCCCTGCCAGGGGGTTCTCTCATCTGGGGTGACTCACAGGGAGCACCAGCAAAGCCATGTGTTTGTAGTTGTGGTTCCTCAGATAACCAGCCTCACTAAACAGACCAGAGGCCCTGCTCAGATCTGAAACAGTCTCTCTCTCTCTGGTATTGGGGTGAACTCCAGATATACCTATTCTAGGCCAGTGCACACTGACTACTGAGCCCACATTGGTCTCCTTTGGTCCCCAATACTTAATTCCCAAGGAGAAAGATTCTGTTATCCCAGAAGGGATTCATGTGAGGCCTCGAGCCCCAGCTGCTCTAGAAGCCCGAGGTATTAGGGCTGGTACCTTCAGCTCCTCTTTCGTCCTGGTAGGAGAGTATCCTGAGGACTCCTAGGGATCCTGGCTGATCAGGACCATTTGGTTCCTACAGTAAGAATGGTGACCATGGTCTCTCTGGCTTCCCCCTGCAAGGCCCAGTGGGGCCTGAGTTACAGGATAAGCTCACCATGAGGACAGGAGCCAGTACCAGAAGAGCATCAGGATCTCAGGGACAGCATGACGTGCAGTGAGGAGAAGTTTGGGACTGGAGGAAACACTGTGTAGCTTGGCCAAGCTGGTGGCCAGTGTAGGACCCTCGGGAAAGACAGCTAACTCAGTAATGCTCCAATAAGACACCACAGGGGAAGGCTGGCAGCCCTGTGTAATGGTCTCTAATGAACACAGCATCAATCCTTCACCATGCTAAGCCATGCCCCTTTGATAGAGTCTATCACAGTTGCATGCTGCAATGAATTTAAGCAAAAACTCCAAGTTAAATGACTTGTGATAAAATTATTATATGCATTACAACTGTAAGCCGAAATCTTGCCAATGAGGGACACTTAATTATTTTTTAGCAGAAATATCAACAGCGTCAGAATTAACCACCAAACTACTTAACGTAACTTCCGCCAATTTCGCAGATCATTATCCGCTCAGTTAACGGCGGAGCTAATTGATGGGGGCGTGCCCTGCTGCTCTGGGGAGGGATGATGCTGGTGATGAGTCCCAGATGGAGAGAGATGTATGGACAAGGAAATCAGAAAGGACCTGAGGGCTTTCTCCAGAAAAACACAGTCATTGCGAAAGCCAAGTTAGCAGTGGGGGAAGAATGGGCGATGAGGACTGTGGAGACCACATCCTCTGGGCGATCCCAGGCCTCTACCCCTGGAGTTGCTGGCTGGTTCACTCAGTGGCTGCTCAGGGAATGCGATATCTCACCAAGTTCCTCCCTGCCTCACTCCTGGGTTGTTATGCTGACTGGAGACACCCTGTGTGGTTCTCTGCTCCTCATACTGTCCGTGGTGTCGTTCGGTAGTTCAAGACACGGGGAGACGGATTAGAATACACACAGAGACGATGTGCAGGAGACACACGCACTGACATTTTATACCAGGGAGCTGGGCAAGTGATCCTTGATGAGCACTAGGGATCTCACGGTGGACGGAAAGGGCAAATATTCAGGCCCTAATGCCTGCCACATTGGATAGGATCTTCTGGAGGAGGAAAAGCTGTGGTGTGTGGTTGAGCTGAGGATCCTGCTGCCGTCTCCCATACCCTCCATCCCACACCCCAGTTTCCCTGGGCTGTGCCTGGTGGAGCAGGCAGTTTGAGGACTGCAGGAGTTGGAGCCCCAGCTCCCAGCTGAAGATGGTTCCTGTGAACGATCTTTGTGGTCTCCCAGTAATGGCCAAAGAACATGAGGTGTCAGGACACCTGCCCATTCCTCTCCCAGGGAGCTTTGGCAGCCTTTCCTCCAAGGTCTAGACTTACCAAGTGCTCCTGGTCCCCCTCTAGGCCCAACCCTAAAAAAAAAATTCCTTTCTCCATAGCGCTGGGTAGCCTTTCCCAAGGTCAGCGTGTCCCGAGTGTTCTGCTGTGCCACGCAGCCCATATTGGCTCCCTCCCGAGGACACACAGCCTGTGCAAAGCCTGCACCCTGCCACCCGCCTGATGGTATTTTTATTTATATACCTGGATACTCCAGAACAGCTGCTTTATTGAGATTCATCAGTCACAGGGCTTAATTAAAATAATGCCGTGTATCTAACTCAGCGTGGATCACCAAAGCAAATGTTTGTTTTGCTGCGTCAATTAAGGCTTCCCGTGGAATAGCAGCATCAGACAGTGAAGCCACACGCGGTCTCACGGGGCCCCTCCCTGGAACGCTAGGATGGGGGAGTACTAAGGGCATCTCCCACTGTTTGTGGGCAGGACTTCTTCAATAGGCATGCGGTGAGGGTAGGGGGGACCATGGAGTGTTTCCCCCTCCTGGTGTCTATCTCTCAGTCAGCCCTGTCTTAGCTTCTCAACCCAGCTGCTTGTGTGTGGGTGTCTCCTGTGTTCCCAGGCAGAGACATTGCTTCCCCAAGGAATTGCCAGGCAGATGTCACTGAGACGAAATTTTCATAGGCCCAAGAGGATCCCATGGAGGTCAGTATGGAGGGGGTCCCGGGAGCTGAGGGGCTGAGGTACATTGCAGGCGGGACATCTGAGTCCCTTGTGGAATTCCTGCTGCAAAATAACTCACCCTAACCTAAACTGACCCCATAACAAAAGTCTCCAAGGTAGTGCCCCGATCAGGACCAAGATGTTCCCACCTGGTCCTTTCTGCTCCTAGAATTTCTATGCTCTGGGCCTGGCACCTTCCCTGTCCTCTGACGGCTTCTGTTGTGTCCACTGGACTCTGCTCCTCCTGTTTCCCTCTTGCTGGGACATCACCCTACTTCAGGGCCCTCACATTGCCACGCCTTTCTTGCTGCTCAGACTCTAGACACACAGGCTGAGTAGCATGTAGATACCTTTGGGGACAGTGCCTTGGGGACTCATACCTAATGTGGGGAGAACCTGGGCTGGTAGAAAAGAAATTTCTTTCCTGGGTGTGCAGTGGGGTCAGGGTATCTGTCCTGGAAGAATGCATCAGGGTCAGGGAATCTGCTTTGGAGGAATGTAGCGGGGTCAGAGCATGTGCCTTGGGGGGATGCAGTGGGGTCACAGTATCTGCATCCCTTGGAGGGATGCAATGGTCCTATCCAGGGAGTAGACATGGACACAGAAGAGCCCTGTGGGGCCAGAAACTGCAGGATAGAGGGTACACTGTGGGGCATCCACAAGCCGAGTCTCCCCTGTGGCAGACTGTGGGCAGCACAAAGCATGATGCTTATGCTGGAACATTCCAAAGCAAAGTAGAGATGGTGACCACAGAGCTATCATGGGACCCTGGCCTCTGAGGTAGGACCCTGTACACTCACCTGGGGTGGCCCGACTGGACAGAGTTGGAGGCTTGTGAGACATCAGACAGAGCAGGGAGGCCCCTCTCTTTCCTAACAATGGTGCGCCAAGATTGCCGAGGACACAAGGTCCCAGCTGTCACGTACACAGACCCCTTCCAGACACACTAGAACCAGCGATAATGGCTGGGACTCCAGAGCTGAGGGCCCTGTGGCTGCCGTCTGAGTTCACACCAACTCAGAAGTTCTGGGGACCTCCAGGCTGTGGCTTAGGGGTCAGACCCTTTCAGGAATCAACATCCTCAGGGAAGGAGCCTCAGTGTCTCTGGGGCACCTTAGAGGAGAACCCAGGGGACATTTTCATTTTCATCATCGACTTGACAGGACTTGGAATTGTCTAGGCGACACGTGTTCTGAGAACATTTCCAGAGAGATTCCACTGAGGAGGGAAGGCCCATGCTGAAGGTCACAGCAGCGTCCCACAGGCTGGGATCCTGGACAGAATAAAAAGGAAAAAGTGAGCAGGCACGGGCTCATCTCTCTGCTTCCCGGCTACAGACACATGGTCAACTCTCTCATGCTCTGGCTGCCCTGCCTGCTTCACAGTACTGGACTGCAGCCTCCAAACAAACACCTCCTTACGTAGGCTGCTTCGTCAGGTACTTTACCATGAGAATGAGAAAAGTAACGGATACACCAGGTCTCAGCCCAGACCCCGACACCACCTGCACTGACTCCAGTGCTAAACCCAGCCCAGAGCGCAGACCAAGCATCACCTCCTCCAGGAAGCCTCTCAGGCCTGCCTGGGCCAGTTAGTAGTGACCCTCCTGTTCTCTCTGCTCACATGCCCCTCCATTTCTGAGTACCAGGTGCCCAGAATCTGTCTGGCAATGACGTAATGAAAGCTAGTTGCTAGGCAACCTGCCCCAGCTCAGTCAGGGAAATCTGCTCTGGTTTGAAGGGCCCCTGCCGATTTCTTAAAATATCAGCTCTTAGCGCACATCTCATCCCAGAGCAGAGAATGTGCGCGCGGTGTTGAGAGCGCTGGCAAGCCCCCCAGGCCTCTGCTCCCCGACTATGCTGGCTTCTGAGAGCTGATCGTGTGAGACTAACCTCATTGTCTTTCCTTGTCATGGTCCTTAGCCCGCAGATGAGGGACCTGTGATTGCCGTGACGTGGGCAGGCGTTTGCAGAGTCTGCCATGTGGTTTGCGAGGATGAAATGGGAAGCGCATCCCAGATGATCTGCTAAGTGAATGTTGCCTGTTGTATATAATTATAGACAAAGGCGTTAGCTAGTGGCCCCGTGTAACCCTGCAGGGAGGTCTGCAGCGCCACAGGGGACTGACATCAGTCCTGCATTGTCTGATACTCTTTATCAGTGATGTAGGCAGGGGCTGAAAGGCCTGCCTATCAAGATGGTGCTGAAACAAAGGATGAGAAGAGCGTGCAGGGCAGGGCCATAGCTCAGGATCATCCTGAGTGGAGATGGCTCAAAATGTAGGGTGGGGGGAGCTGAGTACGGGTGTAGCAAGGCCCTGCATACAGGAGTACTGGGTAGGATGCAGCAGGGCCGTCCATACAGGAGCACTGGGTAGGATGTAGCAGGGCCCTGCATACAGGAGCACTGGGTAGGATGCAGCAGGGACCTGCATACAGGAGCACTGGGTAGG
>NC_022009.1:47960985-47963278 GCF_000317375.1 Microtus ochrogaster
AGGATGCAGCAGGGCTGTCCATACAGGAGCACTGGGTAGGATGCAGCAGGGCCCTGCATACAGGAGCACTGGGCAGGATGCAGCAGGGCTGTCCATACAGGAGCACTGGGTAGGATGCAGCAGGGCCGTCCATACAGGAGCACTGGGTAGCATGCAGCAGGACCGTCCATACAGGAGCACTGATAATTGGCTGTTAGCTCAGAGGCATGGCTCAGCCAAAACACAAACCAAGAGTTCAGGCTCACAATGCACCTGCCTGATGAAAGACACACACTTAGAATTAAAAACCCAACACACAGTTTCTAAAACAAATCAATAGAAAAAAACAAGCAAAAATATTAGAGCTGAAACTTCAGAAAACGTGGCATCCAAGGGCCCACATGGATCAAGAAAGAAAGGTTAACGTTAGCAGTCATCAGAAGAACCCGAGCTGTGACCACAATGTGAGTGACCGCAGGAAAGCGGGAGAAATGTAACCTGTGAGCAGAGACCTGAGAGTGTCCCGTGTCACTTCATTGCGTTTTGGACACTGTTTGGTCAAGCTGAGCAGACACGGCCCTGTGTCCCCACCACCAGGTCTCCTCACAGAGCCACATATTTTGTGTCCAAGTCGCTTGCTCAAAGATGTTAGAGCTGTCTTCAGTAGTTGCAAGCCAGAAATACTCAGTGACCACCCACAGTGACTGGACACTGCTGACTGTCCTTAGCCCACGAGCGACCTACCCACTGCTGTGTGTAGCTCAGGGGATGCTGTAAAGTGCAGTGTGACCCAAGGAAGCCAGAGGTGAAGGACATAGTGCCCGTATGCTCTGATACAGAACAGTCAAAGCTCAGGATTGTGACTCGGGGCTTCTGGGAAGCTGGAGATGCTTACGTTTGTCCTAGGCTCTGGCTACAGGTGTTCTTGTCTGTGTAAAGTCACCCTCACTTCCGGGGTGTACATCTGTGAGGATGTGCTGCACCACAATGCAAAATTTAGCTGATGTGCATACAAGCATAAATGAAACAGCTGTATCTTTTGTTTCTTTTTTCAGGGGAAGAAATTGGACCCAGAGCTGTGAGCATGCTCGGCACGTGCTCGGCCACTGAACTACAGACTCGGTTTGCTTTCCACTGTTACTTTTTACAGTCTTAAGACAGGATCTCACTCACTGCCCAGGCTGGCCTTGAACTTGTAATCCACCTGCTTCAACACCCAGAATGCTAAGATTACAGGTAGCCTTGACAGTTGCCGTGATCAGTAGAGAACCAGTGAGGTTGTTCCTTTGTTCTGAACAGTAGCAGGCATGAGCCATTCCTTCCAGAAGGTGGGCAGCAAGCTCGGGGCTGTGATTCCTGACAGAAGGAGGCATGGGAGGCAAGCCCTGTAAGGTCCCCACCTCCATTGGAGGTGCTATTCTGAATGCAGATCAGGATGGAGAAGCCTGGTTGGGGGTGGAAGTAAAATGGTCAGAATTTAGGTTACAACACCAAGAAGAGAACTGGAAGCAACTCCTGATGCCCATACAGAGTCCCCTGGTATTGATGCTAATTAACTCGTAAGGGCATGGGGTGGTCTCCATGGGGATCGTGCAGAGGGCGAAAAGGAAATGAGAGGCTGGACACTTCTAGAGCGGACATGGTGCCTGGACATTTAAGATCTGACTAAGATGGTAGAATTCAGCAGTCCTTAGGGCTAGGCTGTGCTGCTCACATGGCAGAAATTGGTTACTTGTGGTTTGGAGACTGGAAGCATTCCAGGTTCTGGTGGGGTCCACTTTCTGGCTTCTGGTTGGCAGCTTTCTCATTTATATCTTCAGTGATAAGGGGTGGGAGAAGTGGGCAGAGAGAATGGGGGACGAAGGAGAGGGGGAGAGAAAGACAGGAAGGGACAGGGGAAGTCTGAGAGGGAGGGAGTCTCATCAAATAGAGTGCCACTTGTGACCTCAGTTGACCCCAGAGACCCTCTCTTCAGATTGTCGTGTGAGGGTCAGGGGCTTCAGCAAATTAACTTTGGAGGGACACAATGCAGCGCCTGCGAATACCCCAGACACCCCGTGGTGAATCAGTCAGAGAAGCCACAGCCTTGCTGCATGATACACTAGAGTCAGAATAAAGACAAGTCACTGCTACCAACCGTGAAAACAAACCTCTGAATTCAGATTCTTGTAGCAGCCAAGTACATTCTTACAAGACAAACCTCTCCATGTCTGAGAGCCCTGGGCAGAGGTAGCGCAGCACTCACTGGTGGCCTGCACAGCCATTGCTAGCAGGTTCTGAGTGCGCCAACCAGGATGGCATGCAACCAACACCA
>NC_022009.1:47963560-47964792 GCF_000317375.1 Microtus ochrogaster
ACCAACCAGGATGGCATGCAACCAACACCAGCCAGAATGGCATGCAACCAAGTCCAGTGAAAAACACGCAAGCAGAGCTTAAGGCCCCTTGGCTGCCAGTGGAAGGAAGGGAGGGAGGGAGAGAAGGGGGAAGGGAGGAAGAGAGGGGAAAGGGGAGGAAGAGGGGGGAAAGGGGAGGAAGAGGGGGGAAAGGGGAGGAAGAGGGGGGAAAGGGGAGGAAGAGGGGGGAAAGGGGAGGAAGAGGGGGGGAAGCAGGCAGAAGGAAGGGAGGCAATCAAAGATGGCACATGTAGATTTTGACACTCATCCTAGCTGGTTCCACACAGCCCAGAGCAACCAGGAGTGACATGGAGACCTGAGCTGCCTCCAAGGGCAGGACAGTGCAGCCTGAAATGCAGGAAAGTCATACCTAGTCTCTTAAAAACTAAATAATGGCTAAAGATTACCTATATTCGAGGATGACACAGGTTTATAGGAGGGTTGGCCTGTGTGGAGACGGTCTTGCTGTGCAGCCCGGGCTGGCTGGGAGCTTTGGATCTCCGACCTCAGCATCTTGTGATGTATCGCACCAAGGCCACTGCTCTGCACTCCTGAGACAGGAGCTGCATTCAGGGGTGTTTCACCTCCTCCCATTTAGGGGTGTTTCACCTCCTCCCATTTAGGGATAGTTATTATATATAGTTATTTACCACCTCGTTATTATATAGTAACATGCTTATAAGCCATATAACTCCTGCCCATTTTCATGTAGGTACATAATGGGTTGGAGTGTATCCCCACGCTCACTGTTGAAGAATGTTGTTGCTAGGGCTGGTATGTGGGTACACATCATAGTCCTTGAACTTGGAGGGAGGCAGGAGAATCAGAAGCCAAGGTCATCTTTTGCTGCGTAGAAAGTTGAGGTCAAATCAAATCAGTCAACAGAAAACAAAACCCAAAAGATAATGTTTTCGCTTTGCAAAGGGGTATTGTGAGATGTTAGCCTTTCCCCAGAACCTTTCTTCCCTTGTATTTATTGAGAAACTCCTACTTGGTCAAGATTGTCTTTGGTTCACTTCTGTCCAGCTCCCATGTACTTTGTCATGGGTTCCAATAGACAACTGGCTTGAGGCTTCTGTGTATATAAAACCTGTAAGTTGGGCCAGATGGAGAAGCATAAGCCTATGATCCCAGGACTTAACTCATGAGGCTGAGGTAGAAAACTCAAGATTTAGAGACCAGACTGGGTGACA
>NC_022009.1:47965033-47965274 GCF_000317375.1 Microtus ochrogaster
CATCACTTAACCTGTGACCAACTGTTCTTTCTCATTGTCAAGTCCTGAACTTTTGAGTCTTTCCCAGACTCAGGATGAAAGGAGAAGAGTTCAGCTTGGACCACGCTGGGGACTCATTCATACCTTCACGCGAAACATCCCAGAACATCAGCTATTTGTGAGGGAGCCTGGGTCTTGCCCTCAGTGCCACACCGTGGAGCAGGTTTTCCTCTGTCTCCCTGCCTCTGGCTCAGCCATGGTT
>NC_022009.1:47965596-47966420 GCF_000317375.1 Microtus ochrogaster
GGGGATACACTGACACACAGACACATGCAAGGACAGATAGACACCGATTCACACAGACACACAGGGACAGAGAACTGTTAACTCACATGGGGATACTTCACTGTCCAGTTTTGCCCCCAGGCCCCTGAGTACAAATGACAGGACGGGTAAAGGGCTGCCAGGGTAGGAGGCAGTCTCGGTGTAGGGAGTGTGGGAATTCTCCTCTGCAGTGCTGGGCTCCCTGGTTCTGGAGTCTACTGGGAGATGAGAAGTGCAGGGGTGTAGGTCCAGGGCCATCATGGCTTCCTTCTGAATTTTTCGGAGTGATTCTCTGTTTTTCCTACCTTGTTTTAGGATGGACCCACGGCTTCCTGGAGACCATGGTGGTGGTTTGAAGGCTGCCTTTGCAGGGTCAGGGCTCAGGCATCTGTATCCTGTGTACCTGTTTCCTTTCTGTCTACCACACACCGTGATCAAAGACTTCTGCGGCACATTGCTTATCCCACCTTCTGCGGGACTTAGCTCCAAAGGTTCCCCAGGGCTCTGCACTGGGCCCTCCAGCCCCTTGGCCCCAGGAATAGGGCTTTCCTCAGTGGGGAGTCAGCTGAGGAAGAACAATGACAGATGTCAAAGCTAGTGGGCCAGGCATAGGAGCGGCATACTCGGTGTGTGTGTGTGTGTGTGTGTGTGTGTGTGTGTGTGTGTGTGTGGAGGTATCTGAATCCAAAATTTTTATTTTTCTATTTATAGACCTTCATAGCTGAGTGTTCTCAGAGGACATCTGCTCAAATTCTGATCACACATGCTCTAGCTGACTCGCTGTGTGTGTGTGTGTGTGTGTGTGT
>NC_022009.1:47966520-47972946 GCF_000317375.1 Microtus ochrogaster
GTCCCCACCCAGCCCTTGAATATGGATTTGTGCCTCAGGACAGGAGGCACAGGCTCCGCCTTAATTAGACGTGATGAGTGTGTGTGCCTGGAATCAGCATCAAAGGGGGACAGCCGCCCACCACCCCTTCCTTCTCCCCTTCCAAGGACAGCATCTGCTTCCTCCCTCCCTCCCAGGGCAGGCCAGCTCTGACAGAAGGCCCAGGAGTCCCCTCTATTTAATTAGGACGGAAGTTCTCTCAACCCAGGGAAAGGATTTAATTTCAATATTTCCTTTGCTGGGCTGGGATCCTCTGGTCCCTCCACACCAAAGGCCTTTCATGGCAGTTGGCCCAGCCTCTCCCCTCTCACTGGGTGTCAAAACCAGTCCCAGAGAACAACCAGGAGGAGCCAAGGGCTCTGTGTGTGTGTGTGGGGGGGGGGTAGGGTGTGTATGACTGTGTGTGTGTGCATGTGTGTGAGCACATGTGCATGTGTGGGCATGAGTATGTGAGCATGTGCGTGAGTGTGTATGTGCATATGTGCATGTGTGTGCATGTATAAGTATGCAAATGTGTGTGTGAGTGTGTGTGCGTGCATGTGCATGCACATGCATGTAAGTGTGTGATTGTGTATGAGTGCGCATGCGTGTACCCATGTGCATGTATGTGTGCAGTGTGTGTGCAGCTATGACCAGAAACCCCACCCCAACCCTACCATGCAGTCTAACCCACAGCAGCAGGGCCCTAGAGGCTGAAGCAAATCAGGGCCCTTGTTAGGCTTCTTCGGCCAGACTGGGACCTCAGACTTGAGCCTCTGGATCATTCCTAAACCTACCACTTGCTGTATGCATTAGCCTGGCCTGGTGTGCACATGTGTGTGAGGGTAAACGCATGTGCAAGCATGGATGTACACATGCACCCAAGTGTGCCTGGGCGTTGATAAGCATGTATGCCACATATATGCACACCTGCTTGGTGAGTGTGTGCACTGCATGTATGTGAATACACGAGCACATTTGTGCATATTTGCATATGTGCCTGTGTATCTGTGAGCCCAGACACCGGGATGAGCCTGGTTCCTGTCATCTCCTTTACATCACTGGATGCTCTGACCCTTGGCTCACCTCTGGAGACAGGACCAGCCAGGTCACAAGACAGGTACTAGATAAGTGAGACCTGTAGGGCAAACACACGTACGGGCAGGGAGCAGATTCCTAACTCAACCCACACTTGGGAGGTGGGAGAGGGGCGCTAAGGTCCCCAACCTTGCAGAAAGGAGGCTCGGGTTATAGTGACAGTACCCTGGCCTGCTCCAGTCTCAGTTTCCCTGCGTGTACAACATCTCCAGCAGAAAGTTTTGCTGTATCCCCGGGAGTCCTTTTCTACAAGGCCCTGGTCAGCTGTGTCCTCCTAGCTTTGCTCTGTCTGCCACCAGCTCCCTTCTACCCCATCCTCTGTACAGGACAAAGATCAGCTGGGACCTGGCTCTCAGCCCAAGTGGCCCTCAGCCCCGCGGATACCGCTAATGAGAGGTGTCAGCCGGTAGCTCTTCAACAGAGCTCGCCGCCCTGAGCAATTTCTTAAAAGGAAAATTCTAACCTTAAAGAGTCCTTTGAACACATTGTGAATGAGCAACGAACACAGCCCAGACAGCTTCTTAGAATTACCGAAGGGTGCAGATTTGTGAAAAGAGAGATTGATTTCCATTTGGTCTCCTGAATACATTTCCCATGTTCTCGAGGTGTTTATCATGCCTCGTACTAAAGGTGAGGTGGGATCCTTGGCTAACAAATTAAGATCATTGGTATTCTCCCTCCCTTTTCCATCCCCCACCCAAGAATTTATGCATTTTCCAGACAAAACGTGCTTCCACAGACAGCGCTGGCATCGTCTTCACACAGTCAAGTATTGATGGTATTGATTGTGCTGTCCCCAGCATACATATGCGGATGGACGCCCACAGCCCGTGGGTAATATGCAGCAGCTTGTGGGGACCTCGCCCAATCTTCAGCCCTCTCTGCTGCTCCTGGCTCACTGTACCCTGCCCCAAATCCATCCCCAGACTCGGTGGACTATATAGTGCATGTCTGCCTTGGGCTGGTTTCTTATCTACCCCCTATACCTGCCACTCATGCCTATCTTGGGAGAACTGTGCTCACCAGAGAGCCCAGGCCTGCATACCGTACTGACTGTGTACGCATTGATATGTACATGAATGAATCAGAGGGCAGAAAATGAACGAGTGTGTATTGTGATAGAGAACCAGGAATGGGAGCCCCTGAGCGATGAGGCAGATACCCTCAGTTATCTGGAGAGAGTCACTGGGTTGGAATCTGGGTCTCAGATCTGTTCCCCCAGGACTTCCTTGCCAGGCACTGGCCAGCTAGCGGCCAAAGACTTCCCATCCCCATGTTCCCCCAGAGGAGGCACTGTAAGAACCCTGGAGCCAAGGTGATAAAAGCCACCAAGCCTCTTGCACGGCAGCGCCCTGCTACCACAAGGCTCAGGAGGCAAATTTACAAGGAACTTTCTGGATTGCTTTCTTTTCTGTTTTATGAAATACCTCTCTAAATGTCTGCATATAGCTCTCTTGAGGGATGGAGGGAGAAAAATAGCAATTAAAGTCTTGTCATCAGACTTGTTCAGGCCGTTAAGTTGTTCAATCTTGCATAAAAAATCGGTGCATGTACTTGACGTGGGCGGGAGCACCTGGCGAGGCTAGAAATGTAAATTATGGCGTAATGATATGCATGCAGCCTGCTGGAGGCAGCCTGGCCCATGCTGCCAGGCCAAGATCATCCCTTGCTTCAGCCCTCTACCTTCAGGGATCCCAGCAGAGGTTGGGAGAGGCTTCTCCTGGCATGTGGTAGTGCTGTGGCCCCAACTGTGTCCCCTGTCCCAGCCGTGTTCACAGCTGGAATCACACACAGGAACAGCTCACAGTGCCATCTGCTCAGATAAGTGTGGCCACAGTCCTGGACAGAATCCCCACGGCTCTCGGGTTGTGCAAAAGTGCCAGCCAGTCGCCTTGGAGCTCCGATAGGCTGGGCAGTGCTGAGCTCAGGCATGGCACCCGTGGGGAGAAAGAACAGGAGGCAGTCATGACCAGGGGCATTATCTGCACGTGGTCTTTGAGTTTGGAGCATAAATGAAGCCACCAGATGAGGGGCCACAGCCCTCTAAGATGCAATTTTAACTACCTCCCTGGCAGGAGTCCTCAGGCACTCCTGTCTCTCAAAGCCTGGATGCCAGGTCTGCTCCTCAGTGAATGTCCTCATTTTACGGCTTCTCAGCAGAAAGATGGCTCAGGCTGTAGAGATTCATTCCCCTCTGCAAGAGCGTCGTTTATTTTGACACATGTGGTTTAGTTTCAATTATTTATCATAACACTGGAGAAGGCCACGATAAAAAGCCCCGAAGTGTGTTTAACTGCAGCCTCGGTGAGGGCGACAGGTGCAGCCGGTGCTTGGGGAAGGCTCCTGGGGAGGGGAGGTCGCCCAGCTCTGGGAGGGGAGGGCAGGGACAGCATGTCTGCCCCCTGGGGAGTCCTCTGGGCTGGAAGCACAGTGGCAGTGGAGCTGCCGTGTGCTGCGGAGCACAGAAGTGACATCTTGTTCCAATCCTGTCTGAAGAGTGATTGGAAGCTGAGCCTCTCAAGTGCTGGGATGAAGTGTCGTCTTACCCCCACCCCCACCCCTTCAGCAGTGACAGCCACCACAGCAGAGAGGAAAGAGCCTTTGGCAAATTCCCAGGGCTGTTGGGATTCTCTAGCCTCGAACCGTACACACCTGTCCATCCATCCATCCGTCTGTCCGTGCATCCACCCGCCTCCATCTGTGATGCAGTTTGCAGACAGACTCTGCCTTGGTACTTGGGGTCTTGAGCAAATGGCTGCTCCTGGTGAGGTGCAGTGGTGACCACCACTGGCATCTGTTGTGTCTTGGTGCCGTTCTCACCATCCATCCCTGGAGTAGCCATGATGACTCTGGTTACAGCTGAGCTTACCAAGGCTCTGGCAAGCTGATTAGCCAAGGGCTGAGTGGATGGGATCCAGAGGGAAGAGAACTTTGCCTGAGATAGGTAGGCAGGATCAGCTAGTTCAGGTACATCCTACTACAGGGGGGCACTGAGGCTCCACAGAGCAAAAGACTTGGCCAGGGTGTACAAGGTCCCAAGTCCAGGAGTCACCTTGTCCCAGCTTCCTCTGGTCTGGGCACAGGCCAGGGAGACCCCTTTTCTCAGACAAATGTGTCCATGCTGAAATAAGCCCAGACCAATGCTTCCATAGACCACGATTGAAGGCAAGTCTGTATCAATCTTGGGGAGGCTGTGCTCCACACTGCCCCCTGCTTTGATTTACAATGGGGAGGAAATGGTCGCAGGGTCGATGCCTGGTTCTGGTTTGGATTCTGCACTATTCTCTGCGTACTTGAGCCCAGCATTTATTTATACCACTGGAGTGTGAATTCTATGAATAAATTTTATTATCTCGGGGCTTCGTGATGACAAAAACATGAAAGCCATTCTGATGGTGAGATGCCCGTGCAGGGCAGGAGGAGGGGCCTCCTGGGAGCTTCATTTAGATTTTAATTAAACTGACTTTCCCCAAACAATTTGCAATAAATTAGTGGCAACCAGGGCTTGCCACATCTAGGCATAAGACACAGGCTTATGGGGTCACAGCATGAGCTCTGCCTTGCTCGATCCTTGGTTTGTAAAACTGTGAATTCCCAATGTCCTCACCTTCCTGGGCCCCACTGTCTGATGCTGGGAAGCTATGGACCCTGAGTTTCGTGCTTGGCTCAATCCCAGCTCAGCCTGGTCAACTACACCAAGATGGCCAGAGAAGAGTGGACACTACATTCTATGTCATTCAAGCCAATTCTCCTGAGGGGCAGCAAGATAGCCCCAGAGAGCCTAGGATAGCCCCAAAGAGCCCTTTTTGGACTCCAGTTTAACATGTTCAGTGCCCCATGGGGGTCGAAGGATGGGGCTGGGAATGTCAGCGCATATGACTTCAAAACAACAAACCTGAAAGAAACTGAAGGGGATGGGAGAGCAGTCAAGGCACCAGTGTCTACCTAGAGGGGGTTGTCCCTGTCCTGGCTGGAGGATCTGCTCCTACAGCTGGCTGCCCACCACCCAGTGCCACCCGGTGCTGCTGCCAGCCTGTGTCGCCACACTGCAAGGCAATAATGTTTCATGGTGGTTTTGTTTGTGTGCAGTCATAGCCCATTGGCTTTATGGAACACCTTCAGAGTGTACTTCCTGAGTCAGGAGGACGTCTGTTTCGCAGAACTTTGGAGGAACACCTTGACTGTCTGAGTGTAAAGTGGAGAGGTCTGCCCCAGCAAAAACCCGTCTGGTTTTCAGTTGCGATCACAGGAGGTAGGAAGAACCTGCAGCACAGATGGATTCACAGAAACCCCTGAGCCCGGATGCCTGTTGGTGTGGGGTAAGGTCGCTGTTTGCTGGGTGGCACATCTTCCTGGAGTGACCTTGATGGCCTCAGTGTAGTGAAAGATGTCGTCCACCATCAGTGTAACGCCAGGAGACCTGAGCCGTGTCCAGCTCTTCTCCTCCCTGCTCCCTCATCCCCCCTCCCCGTCTGTCATTTGTGCCTGGACCAGAACTGGTGTCAGTGGGTGGGGAGGGTGGAGAGGACTGAGGCAGGAGCAGAGCTTTGTGAGTCAAATGAGGTACATCCCACCTCCTTGTAGCTGACCTGGAGACCTGTGATGGCTACACTGCTGGCCGGGCTGCGCTGCCCAGCCCAGCCGAGAGCAGCAGACACAATTGTGTCTGGGCTTGCGACAGCATTAATAGAGTCCACACCCTACCTGTCTCCGGGCGTGGTGGGACCTTTGTGCCAGCACGCAGCTCCCAGTGTGATTCTTCTCGTCACTGGCAGCTTCACATGCACTGGCTCCCAGGCCTGCAAGGCATGGCTGGGCCCTGGGCCATCTCTGCCCGGCATTGTTCCCTCTGTGGGAAAACCCCAGCTGCTTGGCTGCCTGTGCCACGCCCTCTGTTTCCCTGTTCTTGTCCCAACCTTGGAGTAAAGCCTGCAGGAAGTATCTGCACAGGGCCAGCCTCCTCGGCACCTGTGTCCACCACAGTCAGTCAGGGAGCTAAGTGGGGCTGGAGCCTGCAGGCCAAAGTACAGTCAGAGCCAAGAAGGCTTTTCTATGTGGGGAAACTGAGGCACAGAGGAAACGGAGGACTGCTGATAGCACAGCCCAACAAGAAAGGTAGGCTGAGTGGGGTTCCCTGGTGTCCGAGGATAGAAGGAGCTCTTGGGCCCTCAAGGTGTAGCCATGGTTCCCAGGAGCCTTCTGCCTCACTACACAGTTGGGCACAGTCTGGAGCATAACGGGCACAGCACGTGGAGATGTGTTACCAGTGGTGGTTACTGTGAGCACAATTTTTTTTTTTTTTTTTTTTTT
>NC_022009.1:47973152-47978217 GCF_000317375.1 Microtus ochrogaster
TTAATGCTCCCAGGTACCTCGTGGGAGCTTCCACTCTACAGAAAAAGTGAGAGAGCAGACTAAGATCATGGGGATCCCAGGAGCCTCTGACTGCTGAGCCCATGGCATATCCAGGACCAAGCCTGAGCCATCTGCCCTGTGTGTACATGTGTGTGTACTTGTGTGTGCAGATTTGTGTTACAGTCTATGTGTGAACATGTAGAAGCACTTCAGAAGCAGAGGCAGCAACACAACCCTCCCTCTGCAGACCCCTAGCCTCAGAGTGCTGCCCCCATGGTCACCTTCAGACCTCCCAACAGTCCCACTGGGGACTCCTTGTCAGCCGAGCATGTTCCCTTTCCTGCCATGCACCTGCCAGCCCTCAATCCCGCCTCCTAGGCTGACATTCTTGGCTTCAGGCCCTAGGCCAGGCTGCCAGACCCCAGGGGAAGATGGCAGGTCTGTTCAGCTGTCTGACAGCACAGAGAAGTTGGTGTCAGTCACTGTGGGTGAAGCAGCTCATCTTCTTGGTGGCTCGGCCATTCACGAAGAGCCAGCCTCATCTGGATCCCACTAGGCAGGTGGATTAGAGTCGCAGGCCGCTTCCTATGCAAGGATGGTATTGACAGCTCCACAGTCACCAACCTGGGGCTGCTCCTGTGGCCTTAACCTGCTCTGCCCTGCTCTGCCCAGACCTGGCACTGGTCGAGCAGATGTGTCTGAAGGATCCTGGAAACACAGCATCAGAAGCTTTGGAATCTGCTGGCAAGTTCTACACCTCAGGTTCCTATTGGTGTCAGGAAATGGGTCCATAGTGACGAGTGAAAGCTATCGGCCCACACACGGCAAAGCTAACCTAACGGCTAGTGCTGCCTACTAGGAAAATCGCGCTAGAGTCTACACTCAAGAGTAGGCTGGAAACAGCCTGCCAGTTCACACTGGGGAGAACTGGTCCAAAGATTTTGTTAGGAACCCACATTCTGAGATCAGAGGCAAGAAGCCTTTAGACGGGGGCTGGCGAGTACAGGGTGGGGGGAGGTTACATGAATGGCCACCTCAGAGGTTTCAGGTGTGAAGCCTGCTGTGACAAACAGCTGGGGGCTGGGGCAGCTCCGCAGGAGCTCATGAGATTGGAAAAGTAAGTACAGAGAACACAGAGGGGGTGGGCACCCTTGGATGCTTTCGGTTGGAGGTGCTGAGCAATACAGATTTTTATTTTTAATCAGAATTGGGGGAAGTGGGGCAGGGTGTGTCTTACCTGCTCTTAAGGATCACTCTGCTTGCTGGGTGGAAAGCACATCTGGAGACTACTGCCTAACTCTAGAAGATGTCAGTCAAGCCTGGAGACATGTTAAAGGGGAGCTCATGGGGTGAGGGGCAGAAGGATACAGGGCAGACTGTGTCCCGATGTGGACAGCATTGCTGGGTGATGACAGTCAAGCCTGGAGGCATGTTAAAGGGGAGCTCATGGGGTGAGGGGCAGAAGGATACAGGGCAGACTGTGTCCTGATGTGAACAGCATTGCTGGGTTGCAGTCAGGCAGCTGCGGACATCTCAGGTGTGGGATGGCTAGTGTGCACAGGTGCTTTGTGGCCCGGTGTGGTGCCAGCATGGAGGGCAAAGCAAGAGACAAATAACAAATAACTACACAGAGGGGCTGGAGAGATGGCTCAGAGGTTAAGAGCATTGCCTGCTCTACCAAAGGTCCCGAGTTCAATTCCCAGCAACCACATGGTGGCTCACAACCATCTGTAATGGGGTCTCGTGCCCTCTTCTGGCCTGCAGGCATACACACAGACAGAATATTGTATACATAATAAATAAATAAATATTAAAAAAAATAACTACACAGAGGCCACACCTGACTCTGGCAGAAAGACAGACATCTCCCAAAACTTGGAGTAGCAATGGGGTCAGGCCTGAGAAACACGGGGAAAGATCTTGAGGTAAAAGGCAAGGCAAGGGCTGGAGAGATGGCTCGTCCCTAAAGTGCTGAAGTACAGTGTCCCATGAGCTTCCCACAAGGCCAGGCTGAGATGGGGACTGCACCTCCTCCCACTACTTCCTCCCCAGGATATTCTCATGGAATTGCTGGCATCACACCCTTGGAGTCTCAGATCTAAGGTTCAGTGTCTCTCTCAAGTGTGTCCACATGCCAGGTAAACATGGAAAGATGGGGTCCAGCACTCTTGCAGCTTGGCAGAAGCGGCTTCCACCAAAGGCCTATAGAGCACTGTGGTGGTGAGAAACGCTTGCTCCCACAGGTCAGTGAGCCCCCTGCACAGCAGGGCTGGTGGGGGGGGGGATGTTGGTGACAGTGCCTGTAAATGCATGACCTCCACCCTCCAATCCTCCTGCCAATCACCAACTCACGGTCTAGCCAAGGTCTTTGCTTGTTATTATCCCCGTTCTACCGTGGGCATCTCTGTGCACCTCCCAAGCAAAGAGGAGCAGGTTGAGGCCTCACTGTGTGGACGACAGTGTGATCAGTCTTGTGCAAATCTCTGCCTTAAAACCCCAGCAGTCACAGAGCCACCGTTATCCAAGAACTTGGTCTGGAGGCAATCAACTCTGACGACTTAAAAGTCACAGTGCAGGTGACTGCAAGGCTTTCATCGGGAGAACTTGCCACCCACAAATGTCACCATGGGATAAATGTCATTCATAGGCACAGACACAAAACAAGTCACCAAAGATCTACAATAGGAAATCCTCCACTTGGCAGTGTTTGAGGGCGTTCAGATCCACTATAGAGTGAGGCAGAGCTTGGAGGCTAAAAATAGCTTGCTCAGCTGGTTGGATGAGTGCCTGGCCTCTCAGAAGCCACCATTGTGCTCCCAACATCCCAGGTATCCACAGGGTCACCCTTTGGGGGGCTGTGCCTGGGCACTCACAGTGGCTTCATGCAAAGGAAGCAAGCTGGGGCCACCTTTCAGAGGAGAGAGGAGAAGAGACGCAGAATCACCACCTGGGGTCTGGACAGATGTGAGCCCAGTCCAGTTGCAGAGCCAGGTGCTCACTCCACAGACAGCCAAGGCCAGAGGCCTATACTGAGTCCAATCGGACCTTGGGGTGTAGAGATGAGGGTGACCAGAGCAATGGCGGAAGGCGGTGTCTCAGCATGACACACGTGACAATGGATTACCTCAGCAGGTCCTGTAAGCGGCCTAGGGAGAGCAGGCAGGTGGGGACAACAGAGCAATGCCTAGCATCAACAAGTTCAGGAAGGGATGGTTGAGGGTGTCCCAAAGCAGTTCTGTTCCCCAGAAGAAAGGAAGAAACAAGATCTAGACAATGCCTGGGGCACACACCGGGGACGCTTGTGTAGTCGGGAAGGGGTTGGTTTTGTTTTTCTATAGGCGCAAAAGACTTGAGTGCCTTTCTGATTGACTCGAGATTAAAAAGCAGAAGAGAAAGGGGTGGGCGATTAGGGATGCAGCAGCCATGGGTACGGAGCTCTGCTCAGCCGCCCTGGGAGGGCAGAGTGAGGTCACGTTTGGAGTCAGAGTCTGGATCATGTGCTGTCTGCAAGAGACACGTTCATAAATTCTGATATGTGGCCGGAGAACAAAGGGTGGACACGAGTGTGGACAAAATGACCAGAGCGGTGACAAAACTAATCTCAGTCAAAGTGACTCACACAGCACAAATCGCGTATGTTAATAGAGGCATCAGACCTAGCTCAGCTGTGACAAGCTTAAACCTGTATATGCTCAGCCTCTGACACAAATGCACACAGAAAAACTGTTAGATTTGTAAGGAAACCTACTGGACCTAGTTGTAATAGAAATTCAACAGAGCTTTGTTAGTATGAGGGGAAGAAGTGTGTGAAGTAAGAAGGGTGTTGGGGTGCGGTTGTTCGGAATGGAGAGCCCACGGGTGCTTTACAAGCCCCGTTTCATCTCTAATCTTGAAATGCTGCCTGTTTCCCCATAAATTCAAGAAACATAAAACACCACTTGATCTCACTCATCAGGGACACTGACACTCTGCAGGACCCAGCACCACTGAGCCATGGTGACTGTGCATCCCCTTGTAGAGGACCCAGCCCATGTCCTTTCTCTTTTCTCTCTGTTCCCGAGACCAGCAGTGCCCCAGAAAGAAGGATGAATCCTCAGGGCCCTGGAAGGACCTGGCGTGGGCATGCAGCCTGCCACAGTAACATGAAGTAGGCTAGCGAGTGTCCTGTTGTCAGGACTTGGAGCTCAGGGGACCACAGCACGCCCAGCACTCCCTGACCTGCACAGAGGACACTTCAGTAGACCCTGTACAACTTTCAGTGGCTAACACGTGAGCCTGCATCCCCTCTCTGGGCCTTTGGCTTCCTTTGAGCAGCTAGAAGCTCCTGATGAGAGGGAAGGGAAAAGACAGGCAGGTTAGACTAAGGCCAGGGGCTCTGGAGACCCGAGAGGTGGGAGTACGTCCTGCGGGCATCTCTTCGTGGGCTGGCTAGAGCTCTGGACTCAGGCTGCAGTCTAAGGACCAGAGCAGACAGGACAAGAGAGCTCTTGTGTGGTTCAGCCTGTGGACAGGGTTAGCGGAGTAACAGAAACTGGCTACAGGCTCCTTGGTTTTCAGCTGCACGGTGGAGAAGACACTAGAAGTTCCAGACCTCTCAAGAGCAGAGCACGGTCCTGAATCCTATTCTTGCTGAAAGATCAAGATGCCAGTGCGGGCCCTGGAAGCCACTCAGGCTCACATCTGAACTTCTATGGGGCCACTCTGTATAATCCTTCTTGGACCTGGAGGTCACCCTGTTCTTGAACCATCAGAGGTGGGGACGCATTTCCTGGCAGAGACAAAGCTTCTTCCAGCTGCCAACAACAACCAATAACAGAATGCCAAAAGACACACAGCTGGAGCCAGGAGGAAAACAGGGCCAACAGTGACTTTCATTCGGGACTCTACATGGATCCTAAAATAGCCAGCAAGAAAATAGAGGCAAAGGTGAGAAAATATCTAAAGGGAAAACGTTTATCAAAGAGATTGGATCTATAAAAAGAGCCAAATGAAATTCTAAATTTCTAAAATAAGAGAACCAATGTGTGTGCATGGGAGAGCACACCCCTGCAATCCCAGCCTGGGG
>NC_022009.1:47979010-47984433 GCF_000317375.1 Microtus ochrogaster
TGGGGTGGAGAGCACACCCCTGCAATCCCAGCTTGGGGTGGAGAGCACACCCCTGCAATCCCAGTTTGGGGCGGCCAGAGTCCAAAGCCAGCTTGAGCTATATAGTGTGACTTTGTCACAAAAGACAGGGAAGGAAAAAGGAAGATGAGAGCGCAGGGAGGGAGGGAGGAAGGAAGCAAGGGAGGGAGGGACAGAGGGAGGGAGAAGTAAACAGTAGACAGATTTAACATTATCTGAGTTTTCAATTTTTCACACATACAAAGTGTATATATTCAAAGAATATCATGATGTTCTGATGTAAGTGTACATTGTGTGATCTTCAAATCTGCATAAACATCTTTATCTCCTCGAAGGTTCATTGCTTCTCTGTGGAGAAAACAGTCAAAACCTTTCACTCCGGTTTTGAGGATACACACAGAACACTGCTGCTATGTGCTGTCTGCACCATGCAACCCCAGAACTTATTTTTCTGTCTACCTAGAACTAGAACTACTTACTGGTCAACCTCTACCTTCCCCCACGTACCCACCCCACTCTCCAGCCTCCGGGAACTCCTCTGTTTCTGTGACATTCTGTGTGGGTGAGGTCATGTAGGCTTTGTCTTCAGTGCCTCCTTATTTTCTTTAACATAATGACCCCGAGGTCATCCACACTGCACAGGTGACAGGATCGTACCCTTTCCCATCTTATTCCTGTGTTTGCATTGCCTGCTTATGAGTTGGTGGACGGCTGGAGGCCTTTCCACTACTAGGCTATTGTGAGCATGCTGCAGTACACATGGGGGTGACTGGTCTGTGGGTTTCCTTGGGTTGTGTACCCACCGTCGGATTGCTGGGTCACGTGGTGTGCTGCTGCTAACTCTGTGAGTAACCTGCTGTTTCTATAGTGATGGTGCTAACTCACACCCCACCCAGCGTGTGCAAGCACTCCCCGTCCCCACACCTGTACTGTCCCTTGCCCTTCTTTGTCTTTCTTATGACAATGACAGACATTCTAACATTTGCAAGAGGCTGGCTCACTGTAGTTTTGATTTGTTTCACTAATACTGTTTTTTTTTTTTTTAATCGAGGTACCTGTTGGTCATTCACTTGGGACTATTGCCCATTTTCAAATTGGATTTTTATTGCTATTAAGTTATTTGATTCCTTGTACATTCTGGGTATTAACCCCCATCAGATGTATAATTGGCTGGTGTTTTCTCTCCATTTGCAGAATGATCTTTTCATGCTGTCGACTGCTTCCTTTGTGGTGGAGAAGCTTTTTAGTTCAGCACAATCCCATTTGTTTGTTTTCTGTGCTTCTGGGGTCATCAGCAAAGAGACTTGCCTGAACTAATCTTCAGACAAGGATAGTTCAGCATATCGCAATCAATAAATACAGCATAACCCGTCTACAGAGGGGAAGATAGCCCCACGTGATGATGCCGATAGATACGAGGGACGCATTTGATGAGGTTCAGCACCAGAACAAAGTAGGCACAGTAGAAACGTGCTGTGGACGATTAGCGAGCCTATGCCCCCTGTTGCCCTGAGCATGGGAACGTGGAAGCGTCTGTCTGAGAGCTGGAACCTGACAAGGACTCCAGTGTCACAACCCTTACTCAGCAGGACAGCGGGGTAGAAATGAAGACCCGAGCCAGAAAGGAAAAGGTGGTCTAACATACGGAACCCCTTGAAGACTCTACTCAAAATGATTACAACTGAAATAATCCTGCAAAGACACAGAGTGCAGAAGCAGCAGACAGAAGTCGGTGGCTCTTCCATCTGCCGACAGTGAACTAGCTGAAAGAGAAGCCACCGAAATAAAAAGTGTTTTTAATTGCTGTATCAGTAATAAAGCAATTAAGAATAAATGGATTAAAGATCTTTACAACAAAATCAGAGTGTGTGTGTGTGACAGAAGTGGAATAGCACATGGAGGAGAGAAAAACACGCCACTTTCAGTGTCACTAACATGTCTCCACGATCTGACGTGGTCTACAGAGTCAGTGCAATAATCCCCAGATTAACATCCATTGGATCCTTCACAGAGCTAGGAAAAACAGTTCCCAGTGTGTACGGACCCACTGCAGCCACAAAAACCGAGTAAGTCCCAACAGCTCTCCCAGAAAGCACAAAGTCAAGTAAGCAAAAAGAAAGGACCGAGGGCATTGCACCTGACTTTAGAATACGGTACAAAGTTTTAGCCATCAAACAGCATGGTGTTAGCTTGAAAAAGTAGATGCAGACATTGGGCAGATCAGACAGCCTGGAAGGAACCCACAGATCCACCAACTGGTGTTCAATAGCTGTGCTAAGATTGGTGACAGGTAGACTTTTCAGCCAACACCACTGGGAAAGTTGGGTGTTTGTGTGCAAAAGAATGAAGTCAGACCTGGATCTCACCAGCTACAGAGATCATCCCCAGACGGATTAAAGACTTAACTGTGGGACCTGAACAGACAGCATTTCAGAAGTAGTGGCACTCTGGGCTAAAGACTAGGGGAGAAGTGAACAAAAGGTGTCCAAGTAAAGCATGGAGAGGAACAGTGGCTCCCCGTGAACAGCCTGCCACATGGGCAGGGGTAGCTGCCACCCAGGAAAAGGGAGGGACAGACAGTGCTGAAGCCACACTTGAAGAATAGCCATTAAGAACTTCTAAAACCAAGAGAAGGCATGGCTTACAGAGGTGGGAAGGTCTGCAAGCCCGAGCAGGATCAAAACAAAGGAAGCCACACCCAGACACCTTCTGGAAAAACCCTCTGGAGACAAAAGGAAAACCCTGTAGGACTGGAGGGTGAACTTGGTGGAAGAGCGCTTGCCTTGCACGGAGCCCTGGGTGTGAACCCCCAAACGGGGGCAGGGAACTGTAAAGGCACGAGAAAATGATACATTATCTTTCAAAAGCAAAACCAAGACTGAAAGCTGAGCTCTCACCGAGAAGGAAGCAGCGAGCTAGTGGGGTGACAGTCTAAAGTGCTGAAATAAAACAGCTTGCCTGTCTGCATTCCCCATCAGCAGAGACCCTCCAGGGGAAGCAGCACTCAGGAAGCCATCACCACAAATCCACCAGCACAGGCACACACTCACAAAATCCTAAAAGCAGCTCTTCCAACGGAAGGCAGCAATCTCCAGCAGAAACAGGAGATGTTGGGAGGAATGAAGGGCCATGGGGGGGAGCATCTGTCAGCCAAGACAGGCAGTGCAAAGCGGCCATGAGGAAGGAGGGTGTGGGGCGGATGGAGCGAGCTGTTGAGGCGTCCTAGCAGCCCTGGAAACTGGCCAGGTCTGTATTCGCATCTAGCTACCACATATTAGCCAAGGGCGAGTGCCGAGAGCTCTGGATAACCACCCCAATTCATGAAAGTGTTAGAGCTAACAAGTCAGGACAGGGAACGTGGGAGAGAAAGAAGATTTCGTTAATCTCAGAGAAGCCAAGAAGCGCGGGGAAGCAGAGCATGAATCAGGTGAGCCAAACAGAAAGCAGATGCAAGATGACAGTTAAGACCAAAACCTTTAGAAATAATTCTGCCTCGAGCAGGCTCGGGGCCCAGGGAGAAGGCTAATAAAGTTGGACGGATGTGAGACATAAAACTCAAGGGTAAGGCACTTAAAGAGATGCTCCTTGGGTCAAGATGCACCAGAACAGTCTGAAGGAGGGGATAGTAGAATACGCAACCACGAAGCAGGCGGAGCTGGTGACAGCGTCAGTCTAGGTCAGGTGGGTGGCACAGGTGTGTGCCAGACAGTCAGAGCTTTGAGAGACCATTACAGTCCCCAGGGAGCACCAAATAAGGAAATTCATGGAACAGAATCCTAGAGGACAGAGAGAAGGGAGAAGCACCCCCCACCAACACACACATACACACACTCACACACACACACACACACACACACACGAACCAACTCGCCTCTCAGCGGCTGATTTCATAAGCAAACAAGTCAGGGAGGAGGCAAAACCCGGACAGACGGTCGCAGCTGACAGCCTGACCAAATTGACAAGTGATACAGACCACTGCACCCGGCTCTGCTGCATGCACATCCTTCCAGTACGCAGGAGGTTGCCAGAGCTTCCAGGTGCCACCTCATGAAGCCAGGCTCCCTAGCCCCGATGGTTGCCGTGGCTCACAATGTGGTCTCTGGCCATCACGGAATTGAGCTAGAGACAGTAACTAATACATGGCTAGAAGGGGCCTGGCTGCTTGGAAATCATGCCTGGTGCCTGTGAATCGAGTCACACGAGAGAATGCGAAGGATTGGAAAACCTGGGTCTGGTTGATCTGAAGCCTGTGCCAGGACTGAGAGGCACAGCTAAGGCAGTGTCTGGGAATGCTGATGTCCTCAGTGGGGAGCCTTGTTGCCAACAGCCCAACTGCCTCGGTCTTGAAGCTGGAAAAGGCTGAAGCCAGAGAGGGTGGACAGAGGAGACGAGAGACGAGCAGGAATCAGATGGAGAAGAATTGTGTGAGGGAAACCTGCTGCCGGCCTATTGCTTCTGCGTGTCTAACCAAAGCAATCACAGGAAAAAAAAAAAACTACAGATAAATGATCGCAGAGATTGCTTTTAGAAAGTCATTAGAATGATGCGGACATGCTTCATAACTTTAATAAACTTGGTAACTTAAACCGGCAGAGTCCCCTTTCCGCCTAAAGACACAGCTTATCAAAATTGACAGACAATACTTAATATTACTCCTTTAATGTTTTTTAAACAGTGTCTGTTATTAAACCAAGATAACTCAAATATTGGTTTACCAGGGTGTTTCTCCCAATATTTACTAAATGTTTCATGCATACACTCCTGGAGCAAGAGAGAAGGACGTAGGTCCTAGCTCAGTCTGTGAGGCCAGCTCCCCGATGCTGGCCATGGACATTGGCAGGAGGGAGAATAAAAAATTCAATCCTTCCTGACTGCTTACAGCAAGGTGCTGGCAGACAGAGCCCCATTCTACACTCGTGTAATAATCCACAGAGCCATGAAGGGTTACCCTAAGAACACACAGCTGATCAATGGGATTCGAACCCCAGTGTATAAAAGATGCACTTCGTGAGGGCATCTCAACAAATGCAGACTGAACACATCTGGGCGAAGACTGCCTTTGGTCCCCATTAAGATGGTTACAGTGGAAGCCAGGGAGGTGGATGAGTTGGGAAAATGCTTGCCTTGCAAGTACAAGGTTCTGAATTTGATCCTAAAGACCCACATAGGAAAAGCCAGACATAGGTGGTGCACACTTGCAATCCCAGCACTGGGGAGGCAGACACAGGCAGGTAGGTCCCTAGTGCCTACAGGAAGCCAGCCTAGCCTACTTGGCAGGCTTCAGACCGGTGAGACATCCTGTCTCTACTAAAAGAGTTGGCAAAGCAGCAAACAGCACCTGAAGTCGTTCTCTTTTCTCCACGTGCATGGACACACAGGCACACATGAGTGTGTACACACACACA